>NC_064930.1:94987819-95311153 GCF_023897955.1 Schistocerca gregaria | reverse complement strand
ATATATGTGAAAGCTTTTTAGAGGAAATGATCAATGTTAATAAGGTCACTTATTAACAAGAAATAGTGTCTTACCGGTTTTTAACTGACATATTAGTCATAGGGCAGCTGTTCACATTTAGAATTTCAAGCAAGTTATGCAGTGCACATAGCCTTGTCAGAATTTTGTGGCACAAAAGTTGCTCTAGGTGGTGGTGCTCCACAGAAGAGACTATGTATGGAAAAGGGCTACATTCTAAATAGTCTTCACGGGTTTGCTGCCGGATCAGCTTGTGTAAATTCCACAATACTTCCTCAGAGCAACTGTCCGACATCTTCAGGTCGTACCTAGCCACCGGCAAGGTTGAACCACCTGAAGATGTCAGACAGTTGCTCCGAGGAAATATTGTGGAACTTGGGCTAACCCGCGAAGACTATTTACAAAGTATCTGCTAGGAAAGCTTGAAGAGTCACAGAGGCTACATTACAGTAGTTGGACCTATAGCTGTATATTTAAAATGGTTTACATTTGACTGCTAGTGGGCCAGACAGCTGCTGACAGTGATGCCAGGCGGGGGCTGTACTGGCACCGTCAGCTTCTACTGACTTGCCAAATATGCTGCGCAAAGAACTGCTCTATCGGCTCTCAAGTTGGGACACTTTTCCAGATGCAACAACTTTGCCTATTTTGGGGAAATACACAACTCCAGGAAACAGTGTGGAGAGGATAAGGGGCACAAAAGGCCATATGGACATATGGGCAGAAATGCAGGCACACTCACTTTAAGGTGGCAATAAAAGACCTCTGACAGCGTAGATTTCAATGACTGAGTGCACACGTGAGAAGACGTCGGCAAATAGGAATGTTCTGCCCGTACCGGTGTTTTAGCTCCACACTCGAGAGAGCACCGAGCTAGAACACAATCCAGTAGTAGCTACATAATCCTCTGTACTGCGGTGCGGCGTGTCTAATTCAGAATAACACATTATACTTTTTCCCTCTCAAAGTCGATCAAACATGTTCGTTTAAAAACATCGTTTAAGTAGAGGTCTTCCAACTGAGGGTCCTTCCATTTGATACATCTGCAGACACAATGGGAGAAGTATGAGCACAGGACACTGGAAAAGCATGATAGCAATCCAGTTTTCCCACCTGCTGTGACTGTGTCACTTATAATTTAGTGTCGAGACTTGGCAGTGTTTCAGAAGACACAGAACAGGAGGTGCTGCCTACAATGACAATGCCCAGAAAAAGCTGAAAGGAGTCTGCCAGAAATGTCATTCCATTCTATTTGGGCCTGTTGTAAGAGTCCAGTTGGAGATGATGCTCTGATCTACAAATTCAAAAAGAGATCTGTACACCCACTTAGTAAATGTTAATATACACTGAAGATGAAATACAGACACTGAGCTCACGACCAAACCATCATACTGTTACTGCCCTCTGCTGACAACACAACGCACCCTCCTTTTATACTGGCGGGTCACCTCTTGCGACATCCGGTTACCAATTTCACATTACACAGTGGTGTCTGGATACTTTTGATCCAATAGCATACATGTACAACAGTAGAAGAGAAAGATAACATCTTTTACCCTTCTCAACGGGAGCACTCCTCCATTCATATTACTGATTGTCAGATGCTGTACATATTTACGTAACTGCCTTTCCCCACTATGTGTGCACGACACGATACATAAACAGAGATGACGTACCTCCTTTTCGTGGCCCTGGTGGTACATATAGTACAGCTTGCGACAGTCGTAGGCACGGGCCAGGCTCTGTTTCAGGAAGTGTTTCCTGAAGACGGGATACCACGTCTCTCGGATGAACTCGAAGTCCACGTCGATCTTTGTCCGCTGCAGGTTCTTGCGCACAGCTGCCAACTCGTCATATGACAGCGACGGCGAGTGTTTCTGAAAACGTTTGGAGAGCGATTACATTTGTTGTCTTTGGTATCCTCGTATTATACTTTACATTAATGTCTGCCACCAAAATTAATAAGAGCTGCAACAGAACCAGGTGGGACCATCATACTTGCACTTAAACCACTCTTGACATTAGTATAAGTTTTTGTTCTTACTCAGATCTTGTTTTGTTAAGAGCACATACAAGATAATCACTCAAAATAGCTTATTTCTTATTCATGCCTTTTTCAGTGAAATTTGTTACTCACTGGATATTTTTATGACTAATGGTGATAATAGCATAGGGTGCTTATAAATGAATATTGGGGTTTTAACGCTTTACAATATTTATTATATTAAACTTACAGTTATAAATTATATGTCAAATGAAAGTGCAACTCAAACAGTTTTACCAAGAACCTTATAAATGTTCAATGTGAGCACCGTTTGTCACACGGCACACATAAAGTCTATAGCCGACTTCATCCAAACGTTGACACGTGTGTCTTCAGTGATTGTAACAACAGCTGCTTCAATCCGGTTTCTTAATTCAGGGAGGTCTGCTCGTAGGGGAGGCATGTACACATTATCCTTGATGAAGACTCCAAATGAATAAATCACATGGCTTTAGGTCGTGTGTAGGCCGTGCAAAGCAAGCCCTGTCATTCGGCCCCTAGTGGGCTATCCAGCATTTGGGTAGAGTGAAGTTCCACCAATCGGGTACTTCACTATGCCAGTGAGGTGCTCACTGGTGCCAAAAACAACTGTTTGGGTTGCTCTTTCATTTGACATATCATTTATAACTGTACGTTTACTGTATTAAATATTATAAAATATCAAAACCCTGATATTCATTTAAGAATATCCTGTACATCTGGATACTTTGGAAATATTTTATTTGAAAGATTATTCATAATGCACAAAAAAGGCACCTGGAGGTGAAATTTTCAGATAGCAAATATCTGTTTGTATCTAAAGTAGTATAGTTTATCTTAAAATCCTCATTCTCCTTTTTTTTCAACAAACATTTTACTTTTTCCAAAAAATTTTGAAATATACAATTATTCATATTCAAATACTTCACAACCTAGAATGTTACCATGTTTAATACTGATTATTTCCAGAATTCAGTACTATAGTTTTGCAGCTTGGATTTATCAGATTCCAAAAATGCCTACTTTACTAGAATGAATTGTTAGTTTGTTTATTACTCAATTTGGCGGGCTTTGGAAATCTGTTTACAAATAGAAATTATTCTCATAAAATAGTACTTTTGTTTCTTTTCTTTGGTGAGGCCATCTACACACTTCTGTTCACATTAAACCTACCAACAAATAGTACTTACATTTAGACAGTTGCCATCCTATCCATGTCAAACGTTCCCTCCCATACAGCCTCGGCATCCCAGGCAAATGTATTTGTTCCGATGCAGACTCTTTACAGAAATACAGTACCATTCTCACCTCAGCCTTCACTGGATGTAATTACCCCACCAGCCTAGTTTGGAAGCAGATTTCCCAGACCATCACATCTAATCCTGGTCCTGTTGATTCCTCCAAGAAACAACTTCAGAGCACACCACTGCTGACTCAGTAGTATCCTAGTATGGGACGCATTAATCAGCTACACGAGTTCCTAAAATCGAGCCCTGAAATGAAATCCATTCTGTCTAAAATCTTATCCACCACACCTAGAATAGCTTTTCATTCCCCTCCCCAACTCCACAATATTCTTGTCAGACCCTATGCTCTTTCTGTACTCATCTCCCTACCCTACGGCTTCTACCCCTGCAACTGTCCCCACTGCAAAACTTGCCCTATGTACCCTCCTACTACCATCAATAGCAGACGTGTAACTGGCAGGACATATACTATCAAAGGGAAAGCCAACCTGTGAAATGACACATCATATACCAGCTGTTATGTAAATGCTGTTTGGACTTTTGCATCGGCATGACTACCGCCAAATTACCAAGTAAATTGAATGGGCATAGGCAGAGGGTGTATAAGGGCCACACACAATATCCTGCTGCAGAGCATGCTCTAACATGACAATGGTGACCGAGGTGCCTGTTTCCCCAGACAGCAGTTTCTCAGAACTCCGCAGGTGGGAACTGGCACTACAACACGTCCTCGAAACCTACCTGGCCTTAATTTACGTTAATTTTTTCTGTCTCGGCATTTCTTCAGGGTAACAACTATTTTCTTCACTCCGCTTTAGTTTTGTACATCTTCCACTGTCTTGCCCGTCCATCTTTTACTGACCCCCTCCCACCTCTGTTACGTACAATGCACTTAGCTTTTCACTCTTATTAGCTCATGCACGACGTTTAAGCAATAATACCTGTCTTGCATATTACCCCGTCTTCCGCCTTTAAGCTCGCAGATTTTCAAATCTCGTCTGCTGCAGTACCCAACAATCAGCCTTTCCTTCTCATCCCGTGTGGCAAGTCTCCCCTGACACGCAGATCTGGGCAACTTTCCCAGAATCTACCCCTTTTCCTTGACCTCTCCAGCCATTTTCCTTCACCCCTCTTCCTTTCGCCTCCACACTTCTGCCTGAAGGAGGAGTCACTGGCTCCAAAAGCTTGACTAATTACAATCCTCTTTTAAGTGTCTGTTCTGCCACCGCTTGGTGAGTGGGTTTCTTATCTATCCAATTAAATCAAATCTATCCTTTTCATAATATTGTCATTATTCCACCCTGGATTTTCAACTATTTGATAACGGACACATCAACAGATGAAAACCTCAGATCAAATACGAGAAAAAGAACTAGAGACACATCACAAAAACGAAAGTGAGAGCAGTAAGAACACCTGCTGAAACACTTGGGCCCAGCACGGGATGTAAACAAATAATATTATCAAGCGAAATAACTTTCACTGGTAATGACAGTTCCAAAACATTTTCCTAAATCTGCATCAACAGTTCACGTGAACTGTCTGATATTGCAATGTAAACGAGACCAAATTGACGACATAACAATAATATTAATCAGTATGTATGAACAATGCCTGTCAGAATAATGAAACTTGATCATTTGCAAATCATTCTCCTTTTACGGTGTTCAACATCTAAGTGAATTACAAACTTTATGTGGAGAAATCTTATTTTATATTCTCCTTTATATGTAACCAGCCAATTTATGCTGGAATCATTTTTTTATTGCTATAAAGAAAAGTAATTGCAATGTCACTTCATTTTTATTTTATTGCTATGAGGGGCATTCAATAAGTAAAACAACATAATTTTTTTTAGAAGCATGTTGATGTTATTCAGGATTCCAATACACCACACGATTACCCCTCATTTGGCTACAGAAGCCCTAGTGTTCAACATAAATCTGTTGAATGTGACGGCGTTCTACCACCTCACTGGGAGCACCTGTACGCACGTACGATATCACTCTACAGGTAGATGTCACAGCCAACACCTCACTTCATCAATAACCTGACCATGAACTGCTTCCTGCAGAGTGCATCCTCCATTGAGCCAAAATAGTGGAAGTCGGAAGGTGCGACATCTGGGCCATACGGTGGTCGAGGAAGAACAGTCAGACGAAGTTTTACGGGTTCCTCTCAGGTGCTCAGACTTGTGTGGCCTTGCGTTGTCATGGAGAAGAAGTTAGTTTTAATTTCTGTGGTGACGAACGTGCAGAAGTCGTTTCCTCAACTTCCTGGGGGCAGCACGATACATTGCACTGTGAGGGGGGGACAGCAAACAGAACAACTCCTTCAGAGACCTAGAAGACTGTCACGATGACTTTACAGGGTGAGGGTGTGGCTCTGAACTTTTTCTTCGGAGGAGAGGTGTTGCAACGTCACCCTGTGGACTGCTGTTT
This sequence comes from Schistocerca gregaria, assembly GCF_023897955.1. NCBI lineage: Eukaryota > Metazoa > Arthropoda > Insecta > Orthoptera > Acrididae > Schistocerca > Schistocerca gregaria. Next base: position 95,305,424 of record NC_064930.1, on the reverse strand, counting down.
TCTTTCCGTTCGAACCGACGGTCCACATTTGGTTGCCTGCAACAATGTTTGACACAAAATCGTCACTACAGTGTGCATCATTTACGACGGTGGCCGAGTTTAGGTTCGTTCTGTGCATCTGACATCACAAAACACAGTCAGCCAATGAACAGAGAATGACATTGCCAGAGCTCGACTGCAGTGCAGAGCACGGACGAGTGCTTCAGTTTTAGAAACGTTCAGTCATAAATACAGTAATTGAACAAAAGCAATGCCTTGATATCAGACTTTTATAGAAAGTTTGGAAAAAGCATTCTTTATACCAATTGCTTCTTATTCTATTAATTAATTAAACCAAACAAGCAATAAGCCTCCTAATTCAGGCGATAGCAAGGACAGGTGTTTGTATCATTCTCATGAATCACTTTTTCGCAATAAAGAACAGCGGTAATAATTTATTTCCTATTGCACTTCGACGAAATGTGAGTATTCATAGTCATACCAACAGCGTTTGTCGGTATTTTGCGAGATATTTTAGAGTCCTTCAGGAGTTCTATTCAACAACGAGTTGCTTTAGCATAATGGTTAAGGTATTTGGTTGCTAAGCAAAATGTTCTGAGTTCAAACCTTGTTGACAGCTTAATAATTTCTTTATTTAAAAACAACACCACAGTGTCTTACTTCATGAATTTTATTTGTTTGAATGTAATTTTTTGAAATGTCTAGTGCTTTGTCTCTTCATTATAATCATAATAAGTTCTCGGTTTTTCTAATTTTGTCCTCCAATATTTCTTTTCACAGCAATTAAAAACAATGGAAAGGCACACACACACAATATTCATGTTATCTGTTTTGTTAGTGTATCTTCTCTTCCACAGTCGGTGTTTTACTATTCATATTGAGATCTATTCTTTTGCGAAAGTATTAAAAGTATTATTTAGATCAGAATTTCAGCTCATACATTGCCGAGCTAGTTCATTGTCTGACGGAATTCTTTGCTTCACTGCTTTGGCAACATCATATTCAATATTTTCGTCGACTGATCTATGTTTTGGCAAGTATTTGCTGTCCGTTGTGACAAACACAAATTGTTTGCGCAGAGCGTCTCACTAACAATATAATTTAGTTTCTATGTTTTATTATTCCACAATTCAGTTTTGTGTTTTTAGCCAACTTTGTTTTAATCAGAACGTTTTGGAAAAAAGCGAAATGACTCTGGTATAAATGAAAGTTTTATTACAGTCACTAAAGATGGAATATTTCCCAATTTATAAACACTGTTTATGTTATAAAGAGTGTTCATTTTAACTGGGGACATGCTTTTGTAAGTCCACAGTTTTGTTTAATGTATTTTGTCTACTTTTTTCTGATTGATTGAAGCGCTTTAAAATAAGATCAAACGCGCCCGGTGTAAATAAAACTTTTATAACAGTCGCGAAAGATGGAATATTTCTCAATATTACATACGACACCTATCTGGTACTTAAATTAAATGAGATATTGTTATACAGTAAATTTTATATGAAATTTAGGTATCTTGTCCACATTTCATTCTCAACATTGTGGCAACTACATTCGACCATACGGAAAGTATACGCTATGGACTTTCACCTCTGCAAACTCTTAAAAATTTCGTGCAACAGTTTACTACATTTAATGCTGCACTATAACTGTGTTGAACATCAAAACAAAATTAAGACGTTTATGGAGGGGAAGGTAACAGATGTGTAAAAATCAAAATTTCGAGACAAATAGTTTTTGTGAAATTGAATGATAAAGTGTGTCAATGTAGTCGGAACACCATGTCTCTGCACAGGCGAGCAGTGCAGTGATGACAAAATTACGCACAGCGCGGAATGCAGGGAGCACATCTCTGTAGCAGCGAAAAGGTTAATGCGTCCGTGGTGGCTTTACTTCATAAACTGCGCGCTCCCCCCTAAACGTAAGTTTGTGAACTATACTGTACTATGGCACAGCTTCTCTTGACATGTGTGTCGTTTGCAACTGGCAACGCAGCAATCTCCCACGTCTGGGCAGGCTTGCGCGAACCGCCAACATAAAAGAATTGAAATATACCAGCCTCGTAACACCAAGCAATTCTGCACGAAAGTACTGTGTTGTTCTTTATGTTCTTCTGTTAGGCACCGAGGAATCCAGCACACAGACACCTCTGAGTATTCGACTGGTGGACGACTGTGTCAGGACTACCGACAGAGACGTCTAGTCGTACAGTGAGGTGTTTGACTGCGATCCGTCAATCACCTCGAATGAGAACGTCCTCACGTTGTAACACTGCAGGCATCACACCTGCATGCAAGCAGCCGGCATGCGGAATGTCGGACAGAATGTGCTGCTCTTCTTCGGATCTTCTATATTTCCTTTACCAATCCTGTCTGGTACAGATCCTATACTGATGAGCAGTATTCACGTATCGTTCAAACAATGATTCTGCAAGTTACTGCCTTTGCCGCTGACTACACTTCCTGAGGATTCTTCCAATGAATCTCAATCTGATATCTGCAGTACTAGTGATTAATTACACATTCGTTGTTCCACTCTAAATTGCTCCGTACACATACTTCCAGATGTTTTGTGGAAGTAACTGCTTCAAGTGATTATTCTACAACTACACTGTCAAACAATATTGGGTCTTTCTGTCTACATTCACAAAATACATTACATCTGTTTATGTTGGGAGTCAGTTGCCACACACTACTCCAAATATCAACCCTCAGCAGGGCTTCCTGTATTTCCCTACAATTTTTTAGCACTACTTCTCTCTATACGATAGCATCATCTGCAAAAATCTTCGAGCACCTTCCAGCGTTGTTTAGTGTATCACTTAAATGTATTGTGAAAAGAAACACGGAGTGATTTTAAAAAAAATCATTTTTACATTTGAAGGCTTCTCTCCACTGAGAATAACATGTTGTCTTCTGTTTGCTACAAACACACACACACAAAATTTCGAGCTTTCGCAACCGGCGGCTGCTTCGTCAGGAAAGAGGGAAGGAAAAGGAAAGATGAAAGGATGTGGGTTTTAAGGGAGAGGGTAAGGAGTCATTCCAATCCTGGGAGCGGAAAGACTTACCTTAGAGGGAAAAAGGATAGGTATATACTCGCACGCGCGCGCGCGCGCACACACACACACACACACACACACACACACACACACACACACACACATCCATCCATCCATACATACACTTTTGTGTACGTATGGATGTGTGTGTGTGTGTGTGTGTGTGTGTGTGTGTGTGTGTGTGTGTGTGTGTGTGTGTGTGTGCGCGCGCGCGCCTGCGAGTATATACCTATCCTTTTTTCCCCCTAAGGTAAGTCTTTCCGCTCCCGGGATTGGAATGACTTCTTACCCTCTGCCTTAAAACCCACATCCTTTCACCTTTCCTTTTCCTTCCCTCTTTCCTGACGAAGCAGCCGCCGGTTGCGAAAGCTCGAAATTTTGTGTGTGTGTTATTTTATTGTGCCTGTCTACCGGCGCTTTCCCGCTTGGTAAGTCTTGGAATCTTTGTTTTTAATATATATATACACCTGGGGACCAGTATCTACCACCTTCTGGGTCTCACAAACGAAGAGAGTGAGCTGGGTTTCACAAAGTTATTATTTTCAGAACCTGTGTCGACTCCTAAAGAAAGAGGTAAGTTTCAGTCTCCAGAAATGTCCTAATACATAAGCATAAGCCGGCCGGTGTGGACGAGCGGTTCTAGGCGCTTCAGTCGGGTACGGCGCGACCGTTACAGTCGCAGGTTCGAATCCTGCCTCGGGCATGGATGTGTGGTCCTTAGGTTAGTTAGGTTTAAGTAGTTCTAAGTTCTTGGGGACTGACGACCTCAGATGTTAAGTCCCATAGTGCTCAGAGCCATTTGAACCATTAGCATAAACATGTTCCAAAGTTCTACAACAGACTAATGATAGTTTTTCTGCATTTGTTCAGTGTCCATTCTTGAAAATAACGGGCTCTGCGCTTTTTTCCAATAGTACACAAACACTCCACTCCTCCAAAGTCTGTTGCTAAAAGAGCAGCAAGTTCGTCCGCATACTAAATGTAGAATTTTACTGGTGTCATGTCAGGTCTACTGGACTTTCCTATGTTGAAAGACTTAGATTGCTTTTCTGTCCCACAGTCACTTACTTCAATATCTACCAATACGTCATTTGTACGACGATTTAAAGGAGGAACTATGATGCAATCTTCCTCTTTGAAACAGTTTTGCAAAAGACATTTAAAATTTCAGCTTTTTCTGTGTTGTCATCCATTTTGATGCCAACACAATCACGGAATATCTGCACAGATGGCATCAACGTGTTTACCGATTTAAGGAAAGACCAAAACTTCTCAGGACTTTCTGTCCAGATTATACACAGGATATTAATTTTGAATTCGTTGAACACATAAGCAGGTTCAGAAGAACAGAGGACAGTGTACTAGTGCTTGAGGAAACAGTACGGTTCACCATCTCTACCACACAGACATAATATACTAACAGATTAAACAAGAAATCATACACAAGAAAATTTTGAAAAATTTGCAGAACTTTCCCTGAAGTGTGACTCCTATTAGTCAATGCTCCATAATTGTGTGTTTCATCTATTTGCCACTAACTGGCACGAGGAATCAGATAACCAACTGTGTATGCAGCCAAGGAAGGCACAGTGCAGTGCAGGGCTCACGAGATACAATCTGTCGAGAAATCGTGGATGCTTCGGCACAGGTGTTCGTCAGAGAGACATGTATCTGTGGCTTCTAATCTGTGCCCAGAAATATGGCTGATGTCTAGTGGATACAATCTTCCTTTCTGTGCATCTATGCAAATTTTATCTTGCAAATAAACCAGTTAAACTTGGTGCTTCCATAGTGCTGGATATTATAGATGTCAGCTGTTAAATCTTTTTTACACTCCCTGAAAAATAAAAGGTGCAGCACCGAGAAGAGGAGGAGGAAACACAACGAAACTTTATGAGTTGAAAGAGCATTTGGTATTTCGAAGATGCACATCACATAAAATTTACAGTAAACTCTGTAGCCTGAGCCCACGTATCAGTACAACATTACAGCCACTGTGGCCTGCATCATGCACCGATTCGGTCGGGAAGGGTGTAGTAAAGCCGTCATATCCTTTCCCGATGCAAGCTGGCCCCCAACAGTTGTAACTGCTCCTCGACATCCCAGACACGGGTGCTATTGGGGACAAATCTGGGAATCTCACTGGCTGCCAGAGAACCTCTACATCAAACTGATAGTTCACAGAGGTGAGTTACAATTGTGGTCCAACATTATACTGTTGAAAAATAGCATCACGATACTGTCACACGAGAGGTACCGTCTAAGCTCCCACAATTACTAACAGCCATGACTTGCGACCATACCCGATGGCTACCCACATTGTGATGCCACGGATAACACTGATTATTCTCCAATAGGTTGCAGAATGGGAACTCTCCCAAGATCGCTGTCATACTTGTCAATATCGGTTACCTGAAGCAGTGAAGAATCACAATTACTGAATGACATTACTGAACACACATGATGCTATTTGTCAGCAGTCTGTGCTTCCTGTTCACAGTACCACTGGAAACACACAGTTTCGCGTTGTTGTGTTAATTACAGCCTATGTGTGGGACTATAATTCACTAGTCGGCTGTTGCTAGAGGTCAACCGATGGGGCAGGATGACACACAATGTTGCAAGGAATCCAATACTTTTTTTCTCAGATGGCAGGCACGGACATGAAAGAGTTATGGTGTATTTTGTGCACAATCTTCTCTTTTGGCAGTCACATGGAATCTGAGTACGACTGTATCTGCCATTATGTTCCCGTGCCGTCCACCGACGGACCGCTGTCATGTCCGAATGCCCCCCGAAATTCAGATATTGCAGCACTGGAGCACACAACAAACCTTAAGTTCTGTATTCGCATCGCTAGTTCCTCAATTCTGTTACTATATTCTGATTTTCTGTAAAAAGGATACTGCCCTGGAGCCTTTATTTCACGGTGTCGGTGCCAAACTACAGTCCAGAAAAAAGGACTACTCGTGACAAACGAGTCACAGCACGGCAATAATACACCAGTAGTTTCACTTGCCATGTGCAGTGGACTGAGACACAAAAGTCATTTGTGTAAAAGGGTCTCTACGTCACAGTGTATGCAGGTGGTTTTCCAACCAGAATGCGTGTAGTGTTCTGGCTGTGACGGAGATGTTGGATCTGGTCACAAACGCAGTCAGACAGCGTGCAGAAATTTACATTCTAGAGAACGTGTGGCCAAGGGACCAAATGTAAATTTTTTCCAAAGTCCAGAAACACCACACCAACCCGGTTTCCGATATCCACTAAACTGTGGATACTGTGTGCCGAGAGTGAGGGTTGGATCTCGCGAGACAGAGGTTTTCATGTGCTGCCCCCTTTCTGTGGGGAAGGCTCCCCCACTGCGTGTGGTGTTACATACTGCTCCAGAAGAGTAAAGTGCATCCCTACATATTCTTAACAATGGTGAATTTACTAGTTTATTTGCACGTGGAGAAGCAAAATGCAGGACAAAGTGTGCCTCTGAGATGCGACGGTAATTGCAATAACTTCGTGATAGGAAATACTCACACAGGTATGATATAGAAGCCTTGCGAATTGCTAGCTTTCTTTGGAGAATTGGGTCATCCTTGGAATAAACACAGAAAAAGAAGATAATGGATATACTGATAACAAACCAAAAAACTAGGAATCGGTTTGTATTTTGAATCCTTGATGCTATGTGAAAGGAACTTATTCCGAAAAGGAATATTGGAATTCAAGCTGATGCCACCTGAAGGATACTGTACATGTTTGTGGACAATATACTGCATATTCCTCCAAAGGGTCATCGGGGGCATATTCTCTGATGTTTTGGCAGATATTTCGAATTTCATTTTTGTAGTGTACAGTAAGTCGGAGTCAGACCAAACAAATACTGTTCATCACATCTTTCACCAATGCCAAGTGACAAAGCAAACTGTTCATTTGTTTCCCACTACAAAGAAAATTATTTTTAAAATGGAATTTGTATATGTCCATTCACAAGAAAGCTCCAAAATTAATCTAGCAGGATATTGTTTTAGTGGTATGCAGCAATGTTAACACAGATAGTGAAACAAAGAATAAGAAGAATTACAGTCTTGACCGAGTAGCGGTGCTGCAAGGCGGCGATTGTGGCCACGGGCCAGGATGGAGACGTCACTGCCGGAGAACTGCTTATTCTTTCTGTCTTACTATCTCCACTAAAACAAATATCCCACTAGACTAATTTGGAACCCCTCTATTGAATGGCCACTTAAATTCTGCTTTAAAATTAATTTTGTTTGTAATGGGAAACAAATGGACTCTTTTCATCGATATCGGGTGTCTCACGAAAGACGTGACGAGTGTTATTCGTTTAGACTGGATCCTGCTACACACTGTAGCGGGACTTCTAATTTTACCGCGCTACACTCATTCCCTCAGATATAAATTATACTGTCACAGCTGTACGAGCACTTGACGGCTGAGAAAATATATAAGAAAAGGAAAGTACTGAAATTGTAACTTTTTTTGTTATCTATCCGTTTTATTGTCTCTCGAGAGCAGTAGCTTGATGCAGACATAAAAACTTATTAGCTGGTCTTGGTCTGATCAAGACAAAAAACAACTTATTGATGTGCAGACATATTGTGGAAATTTGTATGAAATTCAGAGGATGGAAGCAGCAACATAAAATACATTGCATTTAATCTCAAGATGATTTTGATTTGCATAAATTAGTGATTCCTGGACGATAGCAAGATTTCGGAGCAGCTACTACTTTTCACGCAGAAATGAAGTAGGAGATTTTTGAAGACTTGGATGCCGCACGAAAGAAGACATGTTAACATGGTAAAGGATGAACTCTTATCTACGCCATTTCCCCCTGTTAATCATGTTTTGTTATTCTCTGGTGTTTTTTTTTTTTTTTTTTAAAAAGTGGAAATTGGTTTGACTTTTGCTCAGAAACGGCACAAGGATGACCGCAACAATAGCTTTTCCGAATCACTAAGTCCGATAATTTTTCTGTAATACGAAGTCCGACTTGCATTTGATTATTTCCCTTTTTCACGGTCATTAGCGATTTTAAAAAAACCCTTTTATTCACGATTTCTTCCCATAGTTTCAACCTCTTTCTTTTCTATTCTTCTCTTTTTCTTTTTTATTAACCACAACAACACTGCAAAAGTAAAATTGCAAATATGTGGTGAAACATCAGAGAAAATGCTCCTGACAACTCCTAAGGGGGACACCCTGTACGTACGAGAAAAATATTCGAATACTTATTGAAGCAGAGCACAAATGACACATCCTTCCAGCAAGAATAGTTCTTTAGAGAAAAGTAGTCTCGTATTGCTGCATTCGAGACAACAGTCAGCTAAGAAGAAGAATATAAATTCTCCAGAATCCAAAAGTCCAACAGGGAATGCTACAAGCCTGGGCACAGCCCCCAGGGTAGACTCACGTGGTCGCTGTAGAGTATCTTGTCCAGCTCGGTCTTGACTGCCGACCGCAGGGCCTGGTCCGCCGTCTGGTAGCTCCAGTACACCCACCGCTCGTAGAAGCCCGGGCCCAGCATCTCCTTCAGGATCTTGTCTGTGGACTGAACAGAAAAGGCAACGCGTTCAGAGGCAGCCAGACAGACATCCCCGGGCAACACGCACGGTCGAATCGGCAGGATGCCGAAACAGTTGGCCGTGCAGAGTCGGCACTCACTAGAGTCCCTAATCTCTACCGTGGAGTCTCATTAGCCCATTTTTGAAGGGACCACATACTGTGAACATCACAAGGGGAAACATGTACTACCAAAAAATGCTTCAGGGTGTCTACGTGCACAAGGAAAAATAATTCCTGGATTTCTCAGTTGAAAATACACTTTCTCCTGGGTGAAAATACACTTTTTCCGTGTTAAGTGACACTATACTTTTTCTCGGCACTTATCAATCCTTTTATGGTTTATGGCTTTATACACCGGCGTAGAATTTCCCGGCACTTTAGAAAATGAAACTCAGGGGAAAAACACGTTTTGGAAAGATCTGTGATGTGCAGCAACATATACACTGCATATTTCCGTGTTACGAAGGTATAAATTCGAATTCCACCAAGCACCACATGTTACTTTCTGGAGCATTAAAATTGAGATTGCGACGCGCTTTTGTAAGCCAGTCACAGCTCGTGTCACCTGATCTCGCCAGCTGATGGCAGCATTTGACATGTGATGTAGTCAGCCAATAGCAAGATCACTCTTAAGTAGCGCGAACACACAAATAAGAAAAATTAATGGCTTAAATTAATATACAATTGTTGCTACAAGAAAAACAAAGCTATCACATATAATATTGGTCTCTAAGATTAATAAGCTGCAAGAGAAGCTAAGCTTCCACATATATTGTCGATCTTTTTTTTGCGTCATACGTCACATAAATGTGCCAGTAATTTTTTTTAATAATGACGCAAATGTCTGATCTTCTGGGCTCGAAATTCTTCACATGGTCATCCCCGAGGAGTTGATTTTTAAATGAGAGTCAAACGCTCTGTGATTTAAGAAATTCGTTGTACACTCTCTCACAGAGTGTATCTTGCATAAAAGGAAATTTACTTTGAAAGTAATGCTTTTCAAAGTAATATTCGCAATACTTTTCCGTGACCTATTAGAAAGGTACGTTTTAGCAGTTGGCAGAGAGCTCTCATTGGAGGCAATTTGTTGTTAAGAAGCACTGCACAGTCTTCCTAAAGCCTTTGACACCATTTGCTGTTGGCAGTCGCTTGTATGAGCACTGTGTTTTGTTGTTGTATATGGCGCATTTTCTCTGCGACTTAAGTTTTATTTTCGTTTTTTTCTCTCTTTCATGTTTTGTTGGTGCAGTATTATTCTGCAGAAGCGGAATAGAGTAAATTTTTTTGTTAGAGTATTGCTTCTAACCAGTCTGAATCATAAAAATTTAACTGAAAACTACAACAATGATAAATTTCCGGAACTCAAAAAGATTCCCAGGTTTTTCCCAGTTTTCTCCCGGATGAAAAAATTCCCGTTTTTTCCCGGATCTCCCGGTTGTCCCGGGTCGTAGACACCCTTTGCTTAAATTGGCAACGATTCAATTTTTTCATTAATTGTGGATTTGGGGTGATCTCAAAATTACACATTACTATACGAGAAACGAGAATGTGTTTAATATGGTGACACTGCCTATATCCTATATGCCGGATGTGTACACTTCTGGGAGAGCAAAGCATCTAGTGCCCAGAATACTAACCTGTCGTGTGAAGATTGTATTTTTCTACGAAGTGAGACTGAGCTGCACTGACGTTACAAGTAAGTATAATTAAGATATGGTGAAATTTGAAGTTTTTACTGTGACAAGTAAAGTAACTGTAAATAACTTTAAAACGTTAAGAAAACAAATCTACAAGAAAGGATCCTGCCTAACCTTCACCGGAAGGAATACAAGTGAGTACCTTAAAAATGCCACATTCTTTGAGCAGATGGCACTCTTTACTGACTCTGGAAATGTGACAAGTCGACGCATCGTGTGGACGCACATAAACACCCATAAAAGCACTCGGTCTACACGTAACTGACTGACGATACTCTTCTCGGGTATGTACTTTGATAACGTCATCATCTCGACACAATATTTCGGCGAACCAACTGTCTGCCGTCTCGAGGTGAGTACGCTGACGAACAATCTCGCCACAAGTGACAGAACCTGGTGGCTGCTTTATACGACGTGGCTGGCCCACTGTGCCTGTGCACGAAGCAGTGCTGCTGCCCTCGAGCCCGAGTGAACCGGTAGTGTTCCGGTGCAAGAAGTACGCAAAACGATACGTCACTAACACAATGCTAAATAAAAGAATCCACTGGTACAAATGAAGACTACTGTCAGTTAATATCATATAAAATTGGATTCCACGTCTTATTTAAAGGTAAACACGTATCCCGATCAATAATGCACAGTCGGGCACGAAAAACTGTCACCTACTGTTCTGAAGCTGCTGCGATTACATTTTGTTTCGTCAGTATTTCTTTATTATATAACTCTTACATGTTTATCTATCTGTCGATGTACCTGCTCACGGTGAGCAACAATTTGTGTGTAACTGCCAAGCTGTCTGTACTCGGGGCCAGTTTTCTGTGCATTACTCTGTATTATCAGTTAATCAAATTTTTTTAGAACACATTCCTAATAGTGGGAAGCAGGCGCGAACATTTGCATTTCATTATACATCATCTTATGTCCCTCATTAACAAAGTGTTCTGCCAATGCAGATTTTTCTGGCTGGAGAAAACCAGAGTGACAATAGTGTTCTACAGATCAGCCCTGAGTAGTATGTACAGTTTGGCCAATATAAACCATTCCACAATTACAACACTATTTGTATACTTTCGTTTTCCTCAGTCCCAAGTCAACCTTCACTGATCCAAGAAGGGCTGTAATCTCGGGCAGTGGCATAAATACACTTTTGATGTCATATCTTTTTAACATTCTTGAAAATTCTGAGGATATACTCCTAGCAAAAGGTAAAAAAGAACATATTTACAAGTATCCTCTGGTGGTTTCCCTAGTGGTCTGAATTGAAGAGAATATCATATCCATAATGTTAAAAAACAACTTAAAGATAGTCTAATTACTGTATCAAATTTTCTGTGAGATAAATAGGCTATCTTCACCGAAGTCCACAAGACCGTCGTGCGTCAGTGTGGTGATGACAGCTGGTCCCATGAAATCAACAGTCAGTATGTGTAAGTTTACGATATATGTTAAGCTCCGAAGTCCCATAGTCATTTCTGTGAACCAAAAGTTCAACAAAAGAAATTTTGTCACCGTTTTTAACTTTCATTGTAAATTTGATGGATGGATAAAATTAAAATGATCTAAAAAAATGATTTGAAGCATCAATCCCACGAGGCTAAACAATAACAGTATCAACAACATACCTCCAAAAACAGGTGGTTTTAAGAAATGAAGTCTTAAAGAAGGACATAAAATGTATAATGAGTCAAAAATGTTCTCTCCTGGTACCCACTACTGGGAATGTATTCTAATGGAATCTATTGAAATTTGATTACCTGATAATACAGCATTGTGCACGGAAAAAGTGCCCCAAGTACAGACTGCTTGCCAGCTATGAACTAACTTACCCACCACAAGCATGTATATATAACTTGTTTGATAGTCTTTTAGTGTGCCTATCTGCAACTCAGCACTCCGCTGTATGGTGAGTAGCAATCTCTCCTTTTCATAATATTGCCATTATTCCATCCTGGATTTTGCATTGTCTGGAAATACAAAATGTAGTCACAACAGCCTCAAAAAAGTGACAATTGGTGGGGTGACAATGAACAGTCTAGTACTCAGATACAGTTTTTCATGCACCACCATGTATTATTAACGGGAACAAGGGTTCTCTTTACGTACAGTAAGGAATCCTATTTTATCTGATATTAAAGAACAGTGCTCTTCATTTCTACCAGTGTTGCACTAGCAATACATCTTTTGCCTATTTCTTGCGCTGGAACACTAATACTCCATTTGTGCTCAAGGGCAGTGGCATTGCTGCCTGTGCCCTTACGGGGGGCCTGTCGCGGTGAATAAAGCAGCCAATGATTCTGTTGGTTCTGTCAGTTCTGGGAGATTGCTCAAAGCATACTCACCTCAAGATGGTGGGCAGTTGGTCAGCTGAAATATTGTGTCGAGATGACACCTTATCAAAGTGCATACTCGAGACGAGTATTGTCAGTCAATTACATGTAGACTGAGTGTTAGTCTGAACATGCGTATATGTGATGCCTTTTCATGTTTAACTTTGTGCAAACATTTATATTTCCAACAGTATCAATATGAATGTGAATTTGTGCACAAATAATTTCCTCAAAATGAAGGCCGTGAGTAAAAGCACGCAGCTTCCTGGTTTTGGTGAGAATCTCTAGTGCTGTTTAGCAGATGACAGGCAGCAGGGACCCGTGTGTGAGTGTGAGTGTGTGTGTGTGTGTGTGTGTGTGTGTGTGAGTGTGTGAGTGTGTGTGTGTGTGTGTGTGTGTGTGCGCGCACGCTTTGTTGTATAGTGAGTCGAGGTACACTGTGAGGCAGTTTATGTGAAATAATATCTTCCAACTCCAAAGAATGCACGCTGAAATTTACATATTACAGACACAGTTAAGTGAATGGAATGTCACCTCTAAAGATTATTTGAATAAAAATTTGAAATGTAATGCCCTGACTGTTAACTACAAGATAAAAAGTTTCTGACCAATTACTACAAAGAATGAGATATGTCTCGAAGTAGGAGAACAGAAAAGAAACAGCCTACAAATTTATGAAAAATGTATGTGAAAACTGTGGAAGAATATTTACGTTATTTAAGTTACAGCACAACAACTGAGGAGCACAACATCTGAACAACAGAAAAGATGAGATAGATGAAGCTCCTCCACAACCTGAAATGTAGTATATTGATGATGCAAAGAATACAAAACTGAAAAGTAACCTCCATTCTCGTGCATTTTGAGGTCAATTGCATGACCAAATTTGAGGCAGTTAATATAACCTCTTTTGACTGATGATGTGTAAAATAACATTTATAAAATTAAATACGAATGACGTACTGACAGTCAGTTAACCTTCACAGAACAACTACGAGCCTCCCTTAAGTATTTCTCAGTTTCAGTAATAATTGCTGAAATGCTTTGTTTTGAAATGTGAAATAAATAGCTCAAACTGCTATGTGCGTTGCTGCTTGCCAACTAACAAAATATTATTGCCAGCCTTATCTCTGCAATTTCCCATGCAGAAAACCTAATCTCACTGTAAACTGAAATTTACAAACAAAACACTGCTCTGTTATTTAGAAACTGTTTTACACATAGTGGCTTCGTGTTTTCTTTTTCTGTTGCCTTTCACCACAACAAACGCAGCCCAAATTGTCAAACAAAGAAATAGGTGTATAGCAGATTGCTTTGACAGTGAGGCCACGTGTCGACAAAGGACCACATATCCATTTGTACGTCCTTTCTACTAATTTTTGTAAATGCGCTTTTGTGCCCTTTTGTCTGCGACTGCACATGAGGAAAGACGCATCAAGTGGCCATATCTTTACACTGACAAAAGGACTGGGCACTTCCACAGAATTCTCTCTCACTGTGCAAGAGTGGCTTTACAGTCAGCACAGTAGCAACACACATGTTTTACCATATGGTGTTATAGATGTGATGGTCACTTCTCTCGTACTGAAGACATAAAAAGCAAAGAATACAATACTTTTAACTCATTAACAATAGTACCGCGATTAGAGCGAGCAAGACCCACCTCCAGCTTGTCCTTGACGCTCGCCTCCAGGAACCTTACAGCATCATCCCAGCAGCGCTTCTCCGCTATCGAGCGGTCTTCCAGGGTGTTTAGCTGGAGAACTCTCAGCATCTCGGAAGCCTGTAGAGCAAACAGAAATAGCTTATCAATATTCCCACAAAAGAAAATGGGTGAACATTTGACCTCCACATTCTAGTAGATGAGTTCACTAACACTATAAAACTGGGTGGACAACTTGTAAACTGGACCACAACACTCTCACCAAAAGACTATTCAAAATTATGGAGTCAGAGATAAAAAAAAACACTGTTTAGAAGAAAGTAAAGAAGAGTTGGAAGAAGAGATCTTAACAGATTGTCTAGCTTTTGGAATGCTATAGTCCACAACAGCGTTTATGATCTCTGGACTGCAGATGCACAATAGACAGCAGCGCAGTTAGCCAATCAGTTCTCAGTCCATTTCCTCGTTCCATACTGTGTAAACTTCCATCAAATTTGAGCACGTGTGCACAACCTCAACTGACTGATTTCTGTGGTATTCTGTGTATTTTCTCATAGTGGATAAAGCAACTAGGAGGTGCCAAATGTTTCACTAACTGGTAAAAAAACCTTATTTTTAACAAGTACTCATTCTTCAAACATCAAGCAGATTCAGGCGAGCCAGTCTGTGACATGGGCAGGGTGCAGGAAGCTAATGTAGTTGCTGTCTATGCAGTTTCATCCGAGTTGAAATTCCTGGTGTGCTGCACAGCCAGAGGCCATTAATGTTGTTGCCGACTATACAATGAATCACAGGTTTGCAGAGAAGCTTAAAAAGGATGTTGGCAAGAAATGGTAGCAAGAATGGAAGAAAAAAGTTAACTCGTAAAGACATTTTGGGAGCACAACACTGTGAATGATACAAGTTTAGTTCCCGGTACTGGCAATGATTTCTCCTTGGTGGAAGGACTGTGAACCTATTTTTAATGTATTATTTCTTGGGAAAGAAACGTCTACAGTAATCAATTTGCACCAGAAGTAGTACACAAGAGTAATAGCTGACTGGGAAGATGTACAAACCAGACTTGGGGCTAATGAAGGACATAATATGAAGAGCATTTGTTAACAAGTGTAATAAATTTTAACCTCTTTTAACTTTACAAGCATTGGTCAGCATATGCTTATCAACTACTTGTGAAGACGGAAATTTGTTTCCCACATCAAAGCTTCACAATACAGTGATATCCATTATAATGGTTGAAATCACACACATCAGGCGGGGCTGAACGGAGCTATTGAATGTAGTCAATACGCTGCTGTCGAGATTGCCAGCGACTCACTGCTTGTGTAAGGGGCACTTACAGAGAAACTAGCTGCGTTCTCTGTGATACACGGCCCCCTACCAACACTGAAGTTGGGTCAGAATTTGTCATCATCACTACTACAACAACTGCCACGGGACTGGACCACCGCCTTTTCCCTGCTGCACCACCTGTTTCTTCAAATTACTTTATCATACTCTTAAACCAATTTATTTCGCAGCTGTTTCTGTTGGCAATCTTACCGCAATGCACTGTTCCTACTGCTGCCATTATGATAAAACAACTAAAATAACTTTACCAGCAGAGCAGGGTCTTTCTTTAGAGATTTCATTTCGTATGGAAAACTTCAACCTTCCTAACTCTTTACACCGAGAGCCACTTCACAAAAGAACAACGCACTTTGCCAAGTAAGAAAAACAGCATACTGACATCGAGACAGGAAATGTTTCAAATTATCAGTTCTTATAGTGCCTTATTTTCAACTGGTGGCAAAAAGTGGAACTATTCTTTCTTTTCAGCAAACTCCACGATCACACTGATTAATTAACATACCTACGATATCACAGCATCGTACAATTTATGTAGCACATGATGCACCACTCTGAACACCATCAATTATTTCTTGGGAAAGAAACGTCTAAAGTAATCAATTTGCACCAGAAGTGGTACACAAGAGTAATAAACGAAAAAGATATATTTGCAAAATACTGACTGGGAAGATGTACAAACCAGACTACCCGTTACAAGATACCCTCTGCGATGTACTGTAAGCTGGCTTGTGAAGTCTGTATGTAGTTATAGATGTACGCGGAGGACATTTCACAAGCATATTTGCAGAGGTTAACATTGTTACAAAGTACCAGGAGTAAATGGCTATTATGTAATGCACTACCCAGTTGTGCGAAAGTCACTACACAGTTTCTCTATAAAATGCTAAGTGACCTAAGAAGACAAAGTGGACAGCGGCTATCCATTCTCAAATCCAAAATAAACTGAGAGGAAGCCGAAAGACTTGTTAATAGTGTACAACAAAAGCTGAATAGCAAACGAAGAGAATAACCTCGGACAAGTGTGTCACTGAGTGTGAACAGTACCAACTGCGAAAGGCACCATTCCTAAATTTTGGGTGTTACTGAATTAAAGCAGTTCCCTTCCAGCTGTGTAAAAGCCAAGGGATATCTTCTAATATTGTGTTGGACCTCCTTTTACCTAGTGTAGTGCAGCAACTCCACGTGACACGAATTCGCCAAGTCACTCGGAGTCCTTTGCAGAAATACTGAGCCATGCTGCCTCTACAGCTGTTCATATTCGAAAAAGTGTTGCCAGGACAGAATTTTTGCACAAACTGACATCTCAATTATGTCCGACAAATGTTCGAAAGGATTTGTGTTGCATGACCTGGGTGGTCAAATTGTTTGCTCAAACTGTCCAGAATGTTCGTAAAACCACTGCGAACAATTAAGGCCCGATGACGTGGCGCATTTTCATCTGTAAAAACTGAAATCCACAAATGGCTGCAAATGGCGTTCAAGTAGCCGAACATTATCATTTCCAGTAAATGATCAGTTCAGTCGAACTAGAGGACCCGCCCATTCTACGTACACGCAGCTCGTGCCATTACGGAGCTATCACCAGCTCGCACAGTGCCTCGTTCACAGCCTGGGTCCGTGGCTTTGTGGGGTCTGTACCACACTCCAACCTTCCCACTAGCTATTACCAACTAAAATCAGGTCTCATCTGACCAGGCCACGGTTTTCAAGTTCTCTGGGGTCCAACTGATTCGGCCACGAGCCCAAGAGTGGCACTGCGGGCAATGTCGTGTCGTTAGCACAGGCACTCGCACTGCTTGTCTGTTGCCGTAGGCCAGTAACACCAAATTTCGCCACACTGTCATAATAGATACATCTGTCGTACACCCCGCACTGATTTCTGTGGTTATTTCATGAAGTGTTGCTTCTCTGTCAGCACTGACAGCATACGTTCATATGCACGACTGTCCACTTTATCTTTAAATGCGAACTTTTTAGGTTAGGCTTTACCGTGACTGTTACTGACATTAAATGAAACAAAAAGTTCACTGTTACCAGTCACGGTGCCTGGTAACAGTGAACTTTTTGTTTCATTTAATGCCCACTTTATGTTATCTGAATACAAACTGCAATTGCAGAATCCAGTGCCCATCTGTTGCATTCCCCACCAGTCCAGTTACGAGCCTCTGTAGAAGCGAACACCGCCGCTCTATCATTACGTGAAGGTGGTCGGCCACTGCACTGTCTGTGATGAGAGGTAATGCCCGAAATTTGGTATTCTGAGCATACTCTCGACACTGTGGATATCAGAATATGCCTTCCCTAATGATTTCTAAAATGGAATATCCTATGCGTCTAGCTCCAACTACCATCCCGTATTCCAAGTCTGTTAATATCTGTTGTATGACCATAATTATGCTGGAAACCTTTTCACACAAATCACTGGAGTACAAATAACAGCTCTGCCAATGCACTATAATTTTATACCTCGTGTCTCTAATATTACCACTATCTGCATATGTGCATATTGGTATCCCACAGCTTCTCTCAACACCTTTTATTTTCACGCAGTTGAGGGACACAGATGTTGACCCGTACATGCATAGAATCAATGTAACAGCACAACAAGTTTGCTACTAATCACTATAAATACTCTCTCTCTCTAGAACATTTTTGCACAGTGTGGCAGTCTACATACAACACATTGCATGCCAGCCAGTAGGCAATGCCATCTCCACAAGACCAGCTCACAATTCTACTCTGACCTGTGGATTTAGGGAACAAAACTGGGAACCATCACCCACGTGCCACGGTAGCACCAAACGTCTGCCTCAGACGGTAGCGGTTTGCAGCCAGGAGAGTACGGCTGTCATTCCTCTGCACTGGGCAAGATTCTATCCCACTAGCTGTGGCCACCTACATGAATTCAGTGGATGTACACGTCACCAGCTCCGCTCACTCGGGGCCACATAGTGGCAACTTTGGCACACACTGGAGAACGAGGTAAACGGTGTCGGCAGAGTTGGACACAGACATCAAATGGCCATCCCACAGCTGCGGCGTCACCAATGCACTGCGTGCTCGCAGACGGTGAATCCAGGGGGTGTCGCGACACCCCAGAATTATCTAATTTGAGACAAATAAAATTTCCATATCTTGCAGCAGAGTTTTCCCAGCCACCCTGCTCAGAAACAGTGCCTCTACAACCTGCTACCTCTACATCAAAGCGATCCCACTCACCTTAGATCACTATACTTCAGATACACAGGGAGTATACGTGGACAAAGGAAAAAAAAATCCCAAATTTTTCCCAGTTAAAAAATACACTTTCTCTCGGGTGAAAATACACTTTTTCCGTGTTATATGACAGTATACTCTTCCTCAGTGCCGTAAAGCTCATCAATCCTTTGAATGTTTATGGTTTTATATACCAACGTAGAATTTCTTGGCACTTTAGAAAACGAAACTCAGGGGGGGAAAACACATTTTGAAAGACCTTTGATGTGTCGCAACATGTAGGCTGCATATTTTCGAATTACGAAGGTATAAATCTGAATTCCACCAAACACCGCATGTTACTTTCCAAAGCATTCAAATCGAGATCGCAATGCGCTTTTGTAAGCCAGTCATAGCTCAGGTCACGTAATCTCACCTGCTGATGACAGCATAGGACATGTGATATAGACAGCCAATAGCAAGATCACTCTTAAGTAGCACAAACATACAAATAAGAAAAGTTAATGGTTTAAATTAATATACGTAGTATTCACATATAAAATTTATTTCTAAGATTAATAAGCTGGAAGAGAAGTAAAGCTTCCAAATATAATGTTCATCTTTTTTGTGTGTGTTACACTTTAAGATACATCACACAAATGTGCCAGTACAAGTTTTAATAACGACGTAAATGTCTGATCTTCTGGGCTCGAAATTCTTCTAAAGGGTCGTCCTCAAAGAGTTGATTTTGAAATCACAGTCAAACACTTTGTGATTTAAGAAATTCATCGTACGTAGTTCATCTTGCGTACAACAAAATTTGCTTTGAATGTAAAAAGAGCGCCAGATAACAGGTGTCACTTCGCTTGCGCAGCCCATATGTTCATACATGTAAAACATTAAAAGATCTTACATTATGTAATAAAAGAAACAAGACATCAGAGGATACTTTAAGAGCGTCATAATTTCGTGAAGCATACTAAAATGCATAATTCGGCTTTAAATGCACATTCGTACGTTGATTTTCTTGGAGTACCAGTACTGTATTATTTCATGTTATGCATAATGCCATATGTGCACTTGAAATGCAGCGAACAGTTGAAACTAGCCAATAGTGTGAAATTAAAACACTTCATTTCAAATAAAATGACTGCCTCAGCAGAAAAGATTAATAAAAGCTAAATCTCTTTAGCAAACTGGCAAAAATTGTTCTGCAAGGCGATTAATGTTTGTCTGTCAGAAAGGTGAAAATAATATCTGAAACTAATAACGTATTTTAGCCTTCCGTAATTATGCGAACATATTTTAATTCATTTGATAGCTCCCGGCCACAAAAATCCATTTTGTTATCATTTAACATGAGAGCAATAAACGAAGAGGAAACAACAAAATCATGAAACATAAATACAGGTCACGTGGAGACGACCCACTTCCCCACCACAACTCAAACTGCTCTGTGCATCAGCCCCAGATTTACTATATTTCTGAACAGGGGCAATATTAAGTAGTGCCAAGCCACACTTCTGTAACTAGAAGCGGGAGAAGATACTACTCATACGAGACTCAACTGCGCATGCGCAAGGCCCCGCTCACAACTGCTCAAAACAATCTAAGTTAAACAGTTGTCACGTAACGCTCATCGGAGGCAATTTGTTGCTATCAAGCATTGCATAGTCTTCCTAAAGCCTTTGACACACTTTGCTGTTGGCAGACACTTGTATGAGCACTGTTTTGTTGTTGTATACGGCACATTTCCTTTGCAACTTACGTTTTATTTTCGTTTTTTCCCCCCCTTCATTCATGTTTTGTTGCAGCAGTATGATTCTGCAGTAGCACGATACGGTAATATCCTTTGTCAGAGTATTGATTCTTACCAGTCAAAATCACAAAAATTTAACTGAAAACTAAAACAATGAAAAATTCCCGGAATTCTAAAAAATTCCCGGGATTTTCCCGGTTTTCTCCCGGATGAAAAAATTCCCAGGTTTTTCCCAGATCTCCCGGTTGTCCCGGGTTGTATACAACCTGGATACATAAACACAACTGCCTGAGGAATGCGCATATTTTCCACACTCCCTACACCACCAGATGGTCTCACCTACTCACATGGTGTCAACATTGCCTGTGGTGGAGCTGTGCAACCTTACAACTCTAAACAGCCGACACCAGCGCAATTACCTTGATGTCGGTGCCCTAATCTGGGGGCGATATTAAACGGCAGCTTCTGCAGAGGCTCATAATGGGACTGGTGGGGAATGCGACAGTTAAGCACTGGATTCTACAATTGTGAAAATGTACTCAGAATACATAAAATGGACAGTCATACATATGAACACACAATGCATCTGGAGTCTACTTTGAATATGACTGAAGATCTGTACAAATGTAGATGGACTCTCCAGTCTACTCCCTAGGTGATGCCACTTAGAGCACACAGGACACAGAAAGTTGCCAAGTATTATACTGGCTGTTTCACAATTGCAAAATTTAAAGAGTTTTATTTTTATAATCGAGTTTTGCCTCTACGGACTGTGTGGTAACAACCAATTTCATTTTAGTGTCTAGGTCTTGTTCTCATTTCAGCTCGGACTTAGAAGTGCCTGTTTATGCTCTTCGGACAAAGGTCCTCTCAGTCTTTTGGAGGACGGTACCATTTTAAAACCTCGGTAGTTTTTCACCGATCTCCTAAATTTGTTCCTGTCAGGAATTTCTCTCTCTGAGCTACTAATCTGCTTAATATCTTTTTCACATTCTTCGAACCATCTCGACCTCGCTTTCTTAGATTAGATGAAACTCCGTATTCTTTTCGTTAGTCGATCACCGTCCGTGCTCACGAGATGACCGTAAAATAACAACTGTCTCTTCTTAATGGATGCTGTGATAGGTTCTGTCTTGCTGTACGAGCCCTAATTTGCTCTCATTCGCCATTGTCCATCGACCCATCTATTACCTAAGATTTCCCTTAATATCCTACACTCTCGCTTTTCCAGCCGCTCAGCTTGACCTCGTCTATTTGAAGTCAAAGTTTCTTGTGTCTTGGAATCTTTGTTTTTAATATAGTCAAAGTTTTGGACGCATATAAGCCCTCAGGTTTTATGACTGTATTATAACGTCAGAACTTGACCCCTTTACTCATAGACTTTTTATTATAGGTATTGTTTGTCAGTCGGTATGCCTCGTCTAACTTCCTCATCCTGACATTAATTGCTTCTTTTTCTAATCCATTCTCCTGGTTGACTTCACCAAGATACCTGAAATTCTTAACTATTCTGATGTTTCCCAGATTGTGATCATCCACTCAGGTCCATCACCAACTTTTACAGCAATTTCAGACAGTCTGTTGATCTTGTTGACTGCTGACTCTACGTTGTTAGCAAAAATGGCCAGGTCATCCGCAAATGCCAAGCAGTCAATGTACCCCCCTTTGTACTCTGGACCAAGCCTGAAGTGTTCTTCATTTGTTCCTTCTTGGACTAACAACTTTCTACACCCTCAAATGACCTTTTCCAAGATGCACATGAAAAGGAGTGGGGATAGTCCATCTCATTGCCTTATGCCAGTTCCGATTGTGAAGGGTTTTGAGATCTCACCCATAAATTTTATTTTTCACACAGTGTTGGTGAGAGTTTGTTTGATCGGCTTCCTCGATGTATCATCCACCCAAAACTCTTCCAAAATATTCATTAATGCCTCTCAGTTGATGGAGTCATATGCCTTCTGAAAATCAACAAACAAGAGCACGTAGTTATTTCCTCTGGTTTTTTTGTACCTGATGATGTTCTTCAGGTTACAGATATGTTCTGGGCAAGTACGTATTACCCATGTGTAGACAACAAAAAAAGTTGAGTACAAGATGTGTCCAGAAAGGGCCTTCAAAACAGTAATATTCGCCACAACAATTTTTGTTCCCTAAGGTAGCTGCTGTGACAGAAGTATTAAGAGTGCAATTAACTCCAAAGCAAAAGTGTAGAGTTTGGCATTTGACACGCACTCAAATCTAGAGCTGACAAATGTGCACTTCAGATACGGTAAGGGGGGCGCAAATGCTGTGTCGGCTCGTTGTTTGTAGCGAGAGAGGTAGCCGTAGTGAAGATGTCCAGACCGGAAGACATTTGAATGTCTCCATTACCACCTGTGCACTAGTGCAAAGTTTAGATCTCCCGCTTTGGAGACATCTACAACTCTAGATGTACAGGAAGAGATGCTAGAATCTGAACACACAATTCCCTCTATCAGTACACGGAGGTTATGAGTGGAGAGTGAATGTTTGTCAGACAACATTTAAAATCATTGCTGTATTCATCTCCCGTGATGAACACGGAGTCCCTTCAGAATCAAATTTATGCAGGCTGTTACAAAATACATAATACTCTTTGAATTTTGGGTCACAAGACACATATGTGAGGTCCGCATTTTAGTGGGACATGGACATTTTCAACTTCTCCTGTAAAGGAAACTGCCAGTGTGAAGAAAAATGTTCTAGTGAACATAACTGTTTTGAAGGCCACAATTTTAAAAACGAGCATCTGCGATCACACTCCATAGTGAACTACGCAAGAACGTTGTTTACCTGGCCCTCATTAATCCAAACTACCAATTCATCCAGATTCATTTTTTGTTTCCTTTTCCTTAAGGTGAAAATGTGCTGTATATAGCTGCTCTGGTTGGTATACATACAGTTATTTTGTTGGCACCACAGGCTGTATAGAGATCGCTATTCCCACACTTCCAGCTACCGTTACTATAGTCAGTGTGGACCTTACAGAATTAAGAAGCTATATCAGTACCCTTCTTTTGTTCTCGTGATTTGAGTGTGCATGAGAGAAATGCCTTAAAGAGAGAGAGAGAGAGATTGTTTTGATGGACAAAAGGTTGGAGGCATAGAACAAAAAAACAAACTGCTGTAAAACATAGCTGCAGATGTAGTGTAGTTTATGTCCCATCAACTGTGTCAGACTGGAAGCAGAGCCAAAAAGAAGTTGAAGATGTGTGTTTCAAAATGATGACTAACGACAGTTAGCAGAGCTGTGGTATAATAAAGAAAGCAAGAAACAAAACACTGCATGGAGCATTATTCATTTGGTTCAGTGAAAAAGAGAGCACTGTGTTCAGACATCCCATCCAATCCAGCAGGAACAGCTACTAACTTCAACATGGAGCTACCGGATGCCAATCCTAACTTCACAGCCTGCAAAAGTCGTTTGGAAAGATGAGAAAAGCTCCTTATGGCATATCCCAGCTTCCTGTGACTATTGATTCTCAAATCATGAAAAACAGTGTGAATTCACTGCTGAAGTTCACAAAGTTGTCAACACCACTCCATTCCCTGGAATATTAGCGAACATTCCCATTTGTTCCATTTTAGATGACAGTGATGCAGATGCTCGGCTGTAGAATAACAACCCAATGACCTACAGCAAAGTCTGTACTGACCCTGTTGTACTACGACAAATGACAGTGATGTTGAAGTGAACAACAAAAAGTGATTTCAGAGGAATGTTTAGGGTGTTTGGATATGCATGTTGTGCAGACAATTTGTACTGCTTGTTGCTTGTCCACGTTAACAAGCTCGATGGATGCAGAAATTCTGTAAGATGGGGCAGCACTAGCAGTTTGGTCACACTTTGCGGTGCCCGACAGTTTTGCAGTTACTCCGCGCAGCTTTACATTCGCCTTGGAGACGTGCTGCACACCTTGACAATGGACAAGAAGAATTAATTCAGCTGGAAAGTCTGTTCTGAGACCCATTACAGGGTGGGCACTGAACTATTTTAATATTCTGTGTGGCTGTGAAAGCAAAAGTGCGGACAGTTGTATATGGTATTTTTCCAAAGCTATCCGAGTTGGAAGAATATATGCGGACTTCAGTTATTTGGGCATTTTTTATCTCCAGCATAGGTCAGACTGCACAGGAGATATAGTCCACAAAAAGAAGATATTGAAAGGAGAAAATGTACTCCAGATAAGCAAGTCAGTAATTTTTTTGCAGATCTATGCGTCAACGCACTGGAACTATTACATGAAGTCCGCCCTCTGAATGCTCATCAAATTCAGCAGGAATTATACCACTACATAGTTTTTTACAGAGTGTTAACCTCAAGAATTTTGATGAAGAGAAGAGCAGTAGAACCAAGATGTAAGGACAATGGAAGAAATTCCTTGCGCCACCATAAAGTTATGCAATTGGGAAAGTGGAAGGACAGACAGTTCAGACAGTGCCGAAGTTGCAGTTTGAATAAATATATCTGCTGAGAACTGGAACAGACCACGAAGGGAACCTTAGATTCCTGGTGGGAGACAGTTAATATTAGGTTGACAAAGACGACATGCTCAACATGCAGTCCTGAGGTATCCTATTCTGAATAAAAAGACCTGATAAAGCCAGCCCATCGCTTAATAAAAATCCTAGTCTTTTAAAAATTCTGTAGGTGTAAAGAAATGTAGAAGCTGGTTTTAGATGTCCCATCCGCCAGCATCATACGGTTTCAAAAAATAAAAAGTATACAACTAGAGTCCAGGTCTTAAGCAGTTGTCCACAATGTGGGTGAACAGAAAGGTGAATGACCAGCTGCGGAGCGATGCTCACGAAACCCACACTGAACATTTGTTAGCAGTTTCCGAGATTCAAACTACCGTACTAGCCACCTGTTGACCATTTGTTCCTTCACTTTAAAGACAATAATGATGGTGGGAATGAAATGGCAGCTAGAAGGAAGGAGTCTGCACTTACCAGGCTCATGGATTATGGTGGCTTTGTGCCACTGTGTAGTGTGAGAGTAAAGAATTTAGCTGAATTAAATTTGAAAATTTTCTATAAGCATTAGAGGTGTGAAACTATCTGCACCCTTGTCAATAAATGAGCGAGCATGTATATAGTTAGTTTTGTTACAGACCAGACAATAATTAAATGGGACCAAAGTAGTCCAGAAAGCTGTTATTTATATGTAGGTAAAAACCTACATAGTTTTCAAATATTTGTTTTGCATTTTTATTATTTGTCTGAGGTACTCTTTAGGTAGCGTGCGGTGGGTGGAGTTAGATACCATCCCTGTCGCAGCATGTGCTGCACTGATCTACCAATGCTGTACGGAATGATTAAGATCTCAATAACAGTGACAACAATAAAATTAAATTGAATTTGTGTGAAACAGCTGATCGTGTGCAAGAGCATCTACATCTACATTTACATTTATACTTCACAAGCCACCCAACAGTGTGTGGCAGTGGGCAGTTTATGTGCCACTGTCATTACCTCCCTTTTCTGTTCCTGTCGCGTATGGTTCGCGGGAAGAACGACTGTCTGAAAGCCTCCGTGTGCGCTCGAATCTCTCTAATTTTACATTCGTGATCTCCTCGGGAGGTATAAGTAGGGGGAAGCAATATATTCGATACCTCATCCAGAAATGCACCCTCTCTAAACCTGGCGAGTAAGCTACACCGCGATGCAGAGCGCCTCTCTTGCAGAGTCTGCCACTCAAGTTTGCTAAACATCTCCATAACACTATCACGGTCACCAAATAATCCTGTGACGAAACGCGCCACTCTTCTTTGGATCTTCTCTACCTCCTCCATCAACACGACCTGGCATGGATCCCACACTGATGAGCAATACTCGAGTATAGGTCGAACGAGTGTTTTGTAAGCCACCTCCTTTGTTGATGGACTACATTTTCTAAGGACTCTCCCAATGAATCTCAACCTGGTACCCGCCTCACCTACAATTAATTTTATATGATCATTCCACTTCAAATCATTCCGCACGCACACTCACAGATATTTTACGGAAGTAACTGCTGCCAGTGTTTGTTCCGCTATCATATAATCGTACAATAAATGATCCTTCTCTCTATGTATTCGCAATACATTACATTTGTCTATGTTAAGGGTCAGTCGCCACTCCCTGCACCAAGTGCCTATCCGCTGCAAATCTTCCTGCATTTCACTACAATTTTCTAATGCTGCAACTTCTCTGTATACTACAGCACCATCCGCGAAAAAAGCCGCACGGAACTTCCGACACTATCTACCATGTATGCACGCACGGGTGTGTGAAAATGCAAAGCTGCAATAATGAGAGAAACTAAATATTGGATGAAGTCAGATCTGATATACATTCAGAGTAGTTTTCAGAAAGGAGAAGAGGTTTATTGAAAAGCAATTACCTATCACTTTCACATTTTCACTCTCCGATTCTCTTCAGAACTTTTTGTTTCATTAGGAAATGTGGCATCCTTCCAGATACAACGTGAATATCAGAAATAGAGGCTGCAACACCTGAATGCGAACGTAGTTTAGTCCCGGGGAAAGTGGAATGTGACGAGAAACAGGCACACACTGGCTACGTTGCAGTAAAACCATTACCGTCGCATTTGCAATTAGTAGGAGCCTACGAGAGATCCCGAACCTCCACCACTCGCTACCCAGATGACGACGGCGACTGCAGCTGCCGTAGAGAGAGCACCTCGGGCGGGCGGCCTACCTTGGCCTCCCAGGAGTGGCGCTGCATGGCGTCGGCCACCACGGCTGCCTTGAGGCTGTCGAAGATGTCGTCGTGGTCCTTGCTGCGGCTTGCCGCCTGCATGAAGGCCTGGAACTCGTCGCTCAGCACCTCCCAGCCGGCCTCCACCGACTTCTGCGGCAGCTGCTGGTCCGCCCACTGCCGCAGTCGGATGTCCACCGTCGTGTTGAACGTGCCTGTAGATCAGATGTCCCGTCAGTATGGCGAAACGGTATGCCCGTGTCTGTACTCTGCAAACCACTTCGAAGGGCACGGAGAGGGTACTTTGCACTATTTGTAAGTCATTAGTGGATCTTCCAGTTCAAAGTGTACACAGTCTGAAAAGAATGTCTGCTCAGATCCCTGTGTGCACGCTGCCGTCTCTGTGATCCCTACGGAAGCAGCACGAAGGGGATTTTAGAACATTCCTATACCCCTCACTCACACCTGGTTGTTAATAGTTTGTAAGCTGGCTTTCACGGGAAAGTGTGCGTTTTTCAAGTTTGCGTTTAACCTTTCAGTTTTTTCAGCTTCTTTGTGATACTCTCCAATGAGTCAAACGAACCTTCGCTCATTTGTGCTGTCTTTCTATGCGTAAGTTCAAAGTCTCCTGTTGGTCGTATTGTCACGGAACTAGTGGTACACTCTCGGTTATTAGTACAGAACATGATACATTCATTTATTTCACTTCACAAACCAATAAAATTACTCACGCATAATGAATTCATTTGTTTACAATGCAAATATTATTAACGTAATGTTCACACCTGAACAAAAAACTGAAATGGTTGGAACTTCACAAGCAAATTTTGCAGCATCATGGGGGTCATATGGTCTGGTAATCCTCCATCCCCCATCCATGAAGGAGGCTTTCTTTTGGAACTGAAAAGGTTAGTTATGAAGATTTGGGTGTGTGAAGAGGGCCATTTGCTCTTGACAGCATAATATATCTAAGTGTGGTCTGTCAGTGCATGCCACTTTAACTTCGCCACACACTCCCGCAGCCCCGTGGTCCTGTAGCCATCCGTGAAGGTGGTTTGGTTTGAACGTCTGGGTGTCAAAAGAGGGCATCATACTAATGGATTTCATACGGGACGAGTGGGACGAAGCTCGGAATCGAGTGCCAAAGTGACTGAGACTGGCCATAATGTTCCTTCGAGAAGATTCAAGAAATTGACAACTAGTTGTGATTATCAGTGAAGATTATAATGAAATGTGGAGAAAAGGAGTGAACATATAGTTGCATTCCAATTAAAAATGTTCACAGAACTAAATTTGTAGCCCAAAATCTGTCCTGCAAGGAGAAATTCACCTCAAGAAGCATTGTGCCAGCAACAAAAACCAGACCTAACAATTAAAGCACATGAACAGAAGTTCAGTAAGAGAAAAATAATTTTTTTTTCAACATTGGCTTTAAAACAGTTCTAATACCATTTCTCAAACTTCTCTTTCATGACACTGCAGGGTAATGACAAAAATGACTACCAGATCAATGCGGAGATAGTGAAGTTGACTAAGTCTTTCTTCTTCTTTCACTTTGATTATTTCAGAAAAGTGCTGGTAAGGTGATATAGTGTATCTCTTATGGTTCCCACACGCTTCAGCAGTATTCCAGGATAAATAGCATACGTGTTTTGTGAATGATTTCCTTTGTGGACTGATTGCATTTCCCAGAATTCTGCCAATGATCTCAAGTATGCCACCTGCTGGGACAGCAGAAAAGGAGGGAAGTAAAAAATACTGTGGGTGTGTTGGTAAAACAGGGCTGTGCAATGCTGAAGTGGCAACAGGGAAGGGACAGGTCTGTAAAGGACAATGACTGACGAAGGTTGAGGAATATATGATTTGTAGACAGCATTCCCACCTGCACAGTTCAGAAAAGCTAGTGTTTGAGGGAAGGACCAAGACGGCATAGACTGGGAAGCAGTCACTGTAATAAAGAACGTCGTGTAGAGCAGGGTGCTCGGCAAGTTGACAATCCAGCTGTTTCTCAGACACAGTTTGACAGTGGCCATTTGTGCAGAAAGACTGCTTAACAGTTGTCATACCCACACAGCAAGTAGCAAATCGGTTGCAGCTTAGCTTGCAGATCACACGACTGGTTTCACAGGTAGTCCTTCCTCTGATGGGACAGGTGACGCTTCTGACCAGACTGGAGTAGGTGGCGGTGGTGGTGGTGGGCGGGTTTATGGGACAAGTTTTGCATCTTTGTCTATTTCTGTGATATGAGCCATGAGGCAAGGCGTTGGGAGCAGGGGTTGTGTTGGGATGGACAAGGATATAGTGTAGGTTTGGTGGGCAGTGGGATACCATTGTGGGAGGGGGAGGAGAGGGTAGTGAGTAGGACATCCCTCATTCCAGGGCACAATGAGAGGTAGTCAAAACCCTGTCACAGAATGTCATTCAGCTGGTGGTGGTACCGAGTCACGAGGCATGAGGGGAATGTTCCTCTGTGGCCAGGTGGTGGGACTTTGGGAGGTGAAGTGGGGGTGGGTGACTGGAGAAATAAGGCACAGGAGATCTGTTTCTGTACAGGACAAGTAGGGCAACCACAGTCTGTGAAGGTCTCAGTGAGACCCCTCAGAATGTTTTGAGAGAGACTGCTTGTCAATACTGATGCAACAGCCACAGGTGGTTAGGAATTATGGAAGAGATTTTTTGGTACGGAATGGGTGGCAACTGTTGAAGTTATTTCAGTGACTGCTTCACAGCCTATTCCATCCAGATCCTCTGGACAAATACCAGCTTTCCTGAATTTTGCACGTGGGAATTTTTCCTGCAATATATACTGTGTTCCCGTAACCCTCTTGGCCTCTACCTTTGTTAATGGTTATACTTTACTCACCTATGGGGGGATAGTTGAGTAAAGTATAACAGTTAACAAAGGTAGAGGCCAAGAGGGTTACAGGAATGCACAGCTCAGAAGTAAAGGTGTGGTGCAGTACCCCCAAGACAGGTATCGTCGGACCTTACTTTTTTTGAAAATGGAGGAACTGCAGTTACTGTGACATCTGCGTGTTATATCGAAGCATTAAACAACTGCATGAAATTAAGAATGTACATTAACAAGCCCTGCACAATTGGTTACCTCAAGATTTCCAGTTGTCAGGAACCTGGAGCTGTGCCGAATGAAATGTCGGAAACAGCTGTACATAACTTTCAGCGTAGGACCCAAATTTGTGTCCAGCAAGGAGGACATCATCTCAATGACATTATTTTCTGACCCTAAATAAGGTATGTAGATTTAAAAAATGTAATAAAACTACTATTACTGGAGTCGAGTTCTCCCATTCCCCCTCCCCTCCCCAATAAAACCAGATTTCAATTATTTCACAGTGAAAAACACGTTTCCACTGCTCCATCCTGTACAATTATAAAAATATACGGCCCGATTATCTTCAATCTCTTTTTCTAGCAACAATATAAACAAAAAATAATAATCCACACTGACAGGGAAATTAAACATAAAAGAAACTGGAGTATACAACACCTGAACCAGAATGATGACACGCACCTTGGTTGCCGGTCTGGGCGGCGGGAAGGTAGATGTTCTCGAAGACGTGTGTCGACACCTTCTCCCAGAGCTTGCGCATCAGCAGCTCCTCCCAGCGGCGAGGCGGCACCTGGCTCAGGTTGATCACCTCGTCCAGGATCTCGCCACGCGCCTTCTCGAATAGCTCGTCCCGGTCCAGCTCGCGCAGCCTGGGAACAGTGTTCGGTCATTACTAGGGCCCAGATTTAAATAAAAAGTCATATTTTTTTCTGAACTATAGGGTGAATTTTAGAACAATTTATACACAAATCCAGGCATTTTAATGTTGAAAAATGTATTTTGATTGTGTATATAAAGTCATATTTCAACAAATTTTATTAATAGGTCATATTGTGGTTAATTTTTAATATAACAGGTCATATTTCCGTCAACTTTTGCCAAAAATGCATATACCATTTTTCTCGTATCTTACGGGACAAGCGAATAAGAAAATGAAAATGTTGTCCACGAGACAATATGTAATGTGCTATTGTGAAAGATAAAAAGATAAATTAGCACACAGCTTTAGCAGAAAATTGGTGTACCACAACAGTCATTTCGCAAACATAAAACATTATTGCGCAGAGTTGACAATACTCTCTCGGAGCCAACGCAGGTGGCTTCTGCCGTAATAATGTTCGCAGTCGCACAGGTGTTCCCAGTAACCAGTTTGAATACAGCCTTTGCCTTGCTCAACGTGCCTAAAGCAAAGTGCTCCGACAGGGTGAAGTTGCGAGGATATGTTCGAGAATTTGGAGAGAAGTTCTTTAGTACTGATGTATAAACATTATTTTGTAAACTGTGTGAAGTTAATGTTAGTGCAGAAAAGCGCTTATTGTGCAACAACACTGTAATACCGCTAAACACACAGCACCTGTGTGAAACGAAGTGCTGAAAATAACAGCAGGCAAACTCTGTTATTTGAACAGACAGGTCAATTGTCAACCGTGCAATCGTTCTACAAGGATTTGTCTGAGATGATGGTGTCCTTCAACATCCCATTGGAAAAGTTGAAGAATCCACACTTCAGACGGTTCTTGGAGAAGTACACAACACATCCAGTTCCAGATGAATCTACACAGAGAAAGACCTATTTATCCGTATGCCACAATGATGTGCTCACCAAAATACGAATTACTATTGCTGAGTAAAAGGTCTGGCTGTCGATTGATGAAACTACGGATAATAGTGGGCGATATATTGCAAATGATGTTGTTGGTGTTCTAAAAGTTGATGGCCTTGGAGATATGTTCCTACTAACGTGTGAAGCTCTCAATAGAGTAAACAATTCGATGACTGCTATTTTGTTCGACAACTTTCTGAAGTTACTGTGGCCGGATGGTGTGAAAAGAGACAACGTTTTGCTGCTTGTAACAGATGGTGCTTCATATATGGTTAAAGCAGCCAAAGGGCTTCAGATTCTCTACCCCAGTATGGTGTACGCCACTTGCCTTGCACATGCGTTGCACGGAGTAGCCGAAGAGGTGCGATCAAATTACCCTGGCGTGTATAAATTAATTTCTGTGGCAAGAAAATGCATGTGAAGGCTCCACTACGGGTGCAGAAATTCATGGAACATGCACCTTCAACGCCCCTCTCACCTAAACCTGCTCTTACACGATGGGGTTCTTGGCTTAATGCATCTGAGTATTACTGCAGCACCTACACCCAAATAAAGACAATCTTCTGTCAGCTTGATAGCAATGAATCAAGTGCTATCAACATTGTGAAAGAAGTTTTTACAATTACATTGTCTCGAAACTTGGCATACATCAACACCAATTTTTCAGTGACATCAAAAGCCATCAAACGACTGGAAGCTGTTGGTACTCCACTACGTGAGGCCCTGAGTATTGTGCAACGTGTGCAGAGTGAGTTGGATCCAGATCGTGGTCATGTGGCTGACAAAGTGAAAACCAAATAGCAAAGTGTTCTTCAACAAAATCCTGGATATTCTACATTGTGCAAAATTAGTGACAGTCTTTCAGGGAATGGCGCAACATTTGAAAATACTGAAACAAAGCTGAACTCCAGTGACCTGGCAGCCGTCAAATACACTCCAGTGACGTCTTGTGAAGTGGAGAGGAGCTTTTACAGGTACAAAACTATCCTCAGCGACAACCGTAGATCTTTGACAACGGAAAACCTGAAAATGCACCTTGTGTTCCAGTGCAACTTTGCAGATACTGAAAATTGACATACAGTATTAAATAATGTGAAACACTTTAAATGCTATGTAGAAATAAAAACTTTGTTTTACTGTTTCGGTAGATGATCTTTTCACTGTACTTTGTGTTTAGAAAATAAAACATTCAGACATTCAAAAAAATATGTGCAAATTAGCCACTAACCCTACAGAAAGAAAGAACTATACTTACAATATTCTGAGAAGTGAATTTCGTATTACTTTATGTTGAATAAAAAATTAAATAAACAAATAAGAATGCTTTAAATAAACTTCTATTAAGTCATATTTTATTTTTAATGTCAAACTTAGGTAAGTTTTAGGTCATAAATGCTTGCATATTTTACTGTTTTTTAGGTAATTACAATCCAGGCCCTAGTCATTACTTGCCGGACTGCGACGGAACAGCCATTTCCGTACGAGTCTGAAGATGGTTCTCTACTCTGCACCGACAATCACTGGTTACCAGTAAATACTGCATTCGAGGAGTATCTTCAGTGAATGTACTGACAAATTTCCACCTTTTAATCATGTCTGTCTGCAGCTTGACATGTCTTGTTTATGGTAGTAGCAATCTGTCTTTTCCTACATTGTTGAATTTGAACCTTTCCAATTTCAATTACAAGTAGGGGAACAGTGCTTAATATGTGCCTGTGACAAGTAAGAGCCACTTGGTGTTTCTCAGGTTTGCTGCAAAATGGCAGATGTGCAGTGCCCAGAATAAAGCACAGATATCACTCCACCATTTGCTAGAGCCTGGGTCATGAATCTTCAAATTTGTGTTAAAAGAAACTTTACGAGTTTTGAGTGTTGAGTCTGGTGAACAGTGTAAGTTTTAGCATCAGTCTATACTCCTGAAGGTAAGAAGTACTATTATCGTACTTAAATTAATATTTAAGAAGTGTGATGAAGATTGTAATATAATCCTGTTCACTCAAGTCTGTTTCCGAGTAGTATGCGCCATACCAAAGTTGGATGGTAAGGACTACATACAAAACTTTTTGTTTTGTTTTTATAGAAAAAGGCCAAGGTTGGAGAAACAGCATACCAAATGAGGGGCGAGATGAGAATTCTGCAATGAAGCAAAAAGTTTCAAGTGTTTTGGAAGGTGAAATGAGCAAAAAGGCTGCTGCTGATCATTTTAATGTTCGTAGAACTATAGGATGGTTCAAAAAAAGTGCTGGCTTTGACACAGCTGGTAAATTTTTGTTTGTCGGCTGCTGACATTGTTTTGATTCGTTTATTTCCAGTAACATTCCGACTGTGGATTCAGTTTGAATTTCTTGCATTAGTTGTCTAGCCATGGAGCAATTCCCATTTGGCAATGTGTGCCAATCATGAAAACATTTCATAAGAATGGAGAAAGCTATGCAGCAACTGTCAGGCAACTTCGCACGACTAGAGAGTGGCAACTAATGAATAGACAGTTTGCAAACTTATGGAAAAGTTATTTGAGACGAGTTCAACAGTAAACCTTAAAAGTCCTACACAGCGGTGTTCTGAGCAAAACATTGCAGTGTTTTGTGACAATGTGGCTGTTAGCCCAATGAAATCAATTCATCACTCTTCCCGACAATAGAGCTTATGCTGTTCATCAGTACAGAGGATTCTCTGGAATGATCTCCACAACCACACCTATAAAATTTAGTTGACGGAACAACTGAAATTGACAGATCATTTTTCACACACAAAATTGGAAGGCTAGATGAACATATCTATGTATTTTGTTTCTGTATCTTGTAAAAATAAACTTTGTACTTTGACGTTTCAGAAACAAAAACCTTTTTGAACCACCCTGTACATGTAAAGGAAGCCTGCTCGGTTGGCTGTGCGGTCTAACGCACGGCTTTCCGGGCGGGAAGGAGCGCCGGTCCCCGGCACGCATCCGCCTGGTGGATTTGTGTCGAGGTCCGGTGAGCCAGCCAGTTTGTGGATGGTTTTTAGCCAGTTTTCCATCTGCCTCTGCAAATGCGGGCTGGTTCCCCTTATTCCACCTCGGCTACACTGTATCGGCGATTGCTGCGCAAACAAGTTCTCCAAGTACGCATACACCACCATTACCCTACCACGCAAACATAGGGGTTACACTCGTCTGGTGTGTGACGTTTCCTGGGGTGGGGGGTGGGGGGGTGTAATCCACCGGGGGCCGAACAACACAATAACCCTGGGTTCGGTGTGGGTGGCAGAGGGATGAAATGGACTGAAGTGGGTTACGGACCACTGCGGCTGCGGTGGGGACGGAGCCTCTCTGTCGTTTCTAGGTCCCCAGATAACATAACATGTAAAGCACAGCAAAATGATTTTAGGGAATCAGCAAATATATATGATTCCTCATTTGGGGGTTTTCCAAACCACTATTTTAAGAAAAGTATGAAGAACTGCTTGTAGCACAG
The DNA here is from genome assembly GCF_023897955.1 of Schistocerca gregaria. Classification (NCBI taxonomy): domain Eukaryota; kingdom Metazoa; phylum Arthropoda; class Insecta; order Orthoptera; family Acrididae; genus Schistocerca; species Schistocerca gregaria. The sequence goes on along the minus strand of NC_064930.1, from coordinate 95,269,944 downwards.
GAGCAGTTTTGATTACTAGTAAATGCTGCTGGCTAAGACTCAGTTTTAAAAGTTGACTTATCACATGTCAGAAAATTTAAAAGCTGTCTCACTGGTTTAACAGAGAAAAGAAACTGACAAGTAAAAATTTCTGTTAAATCTGAATGAAGAAGCACCCAGAACTGTCTTCCAGAAACCTTCAGCCCGGAAGTTTAATGTGTTGTGTCAGGTTCAGTCGACAAGTCTGGATGTTTGTTTATTATCGTGTACATTTGATATTTACACAGATTACTTTATTTGGGAACCAAAAGACATTTTTTTTATTTTAAAAACCTATATTTTGTTATATGTTCCATACTATCTGACACTTTTCATAGTATCTAAAATTGTTTATCTTAGAAAATCTTTTGTTGCTATGTCATTTTGCACTAGAAATCCCTTTTCCACCATTCACACAAAAACAAATGTTCAGGTATAGGTATTATGCAGATTAACTTATTTCAAAACAACAACAAAAGTTTTATATGAATTTTCTTTAACTGAACCACACTTTCTTCCATTCCTGTGACATTTCTGCTATCTCCTATCTTTGCCCCTTACATCTGTTTTTCTTTTCTGAACACAGTGCCATCTTGTAGCAAATATCGCTGCTGCCAGCTACAATGAGAAATTTGCAGGTACCCAACGATTGTCACTCACAACCTACAGAAATGGCTGCTCCCTTAGGGCACAGAGAGTGATAAGCATATGAAGTAATTCAGAGCACAGCTCAACACGTGTCTCACTACACTGATACAATTATACATGTTCATTTGTTTATACATTTTTACAGTCTTCTGGAGTAGTGCATCGAAGATAAATATTGTTCTCCAGTAAGAACACTGTCTTCACTTGATAACTCACGTCTTGCAGAGATCACTTTTAATCCGAAGTGGTTTTTTGTGCTGGCGATAAAAACCGCATTTTCTTAGGTGCTACATTTACATTTCTGAACGTTTCAAGCAAGTTTTCAATCTTCGCATCACTAGAAATTTTAGTACTATTAGACTGTCAACATGTGTTTACAAAATTACTACTGGCTAAAGTAAGTGCACTGCCACGAAGATTCATGCATGTCACAGATTTCACACAGACATCCCACGTGGTCCGTACCTGGGGAAGTTGTTCTTCCACTCAGTCTCCAGGTTGAAGCGTGTCGCCTTGAAGGCATCTGCCTGCTGCTCCACAGTCTCACGCACCATCTTCCAGAAGCATTCCGAAACCGCCATGCTCAGGTTGCGTGTTGTCACCTGGTTTGGCATCACCACTCCATCCCTGAAATCAAAATCAATTCACAATAAAATGCCTCAGTCCTGAGACTACCTGCTACAAAGATGGGTGGGTGTGGAGTGTGGTTGGGAAAGCGCGCGCGCACACACACACACACACACACACACACAACCTTCCTCATGAAGGAACTTCATGCAGGTATGGCCATTCCTGCACTACTGTTTTGCAAACACTATAGACCTTTTATTAAAATTTCTAAAAATTTATTATTGTTTTGAACATGGCTGCTTGGTTCAGTGATCTTTTATAAATTAAAATTGAAATAGATGAGCCCTCGGTCACAATTTTTAGTCTTATTAACCAGGTTTCAACACTTCTCAGAGTGCCTTCATCAGAATCTAAACGTTAAAGTGGCCTTATAACATAATTACAGATTTATGGGAAAAGAAATTTGTCATATAAAAGAAGAAGTACTGTCTAACAATACAAGACAGAGACAGTACTTACATGTCACATATAAAATAAATAACAGGCCACAAGGGCTTCAGTCACCATTTTTTTTTAAATACATGAAAGCCACAGGTTGCAACATGTGGCTGTACAGGTATGAGCAGCCCATAATGGCTCACCTCCATGCACTGTTTATATATTCCCAAGTGGAAGTTTCTTTCTGTAAAACAAAGATTCCAAGACTTACCAAGAGGGAAAGTGCCGGTAGATAGGCACAATGAATAAAACACACAAACACACACATAGAATTTCGAGCTTTCGCAACCGGCGGCTGCTCTTTCCTGACATACACAGACTATGTGCGGGTGTGTGTGTGTGTGTGTGTGTGTGTGTGTGTGTGGGCGCGCGCGCGCGCGCGCGCGCAAGTGTACACCTGTCCTTTTTTCCCCCTAAGGGGGTTTTTTCCGCTCCCGGGATTGGAGTGACTCCTTGCCCTCTCCCTTAAAGCCCACATACTTTCGTATTTCCCTCTCCTTCCCTCTTTCCTGGGGGGGGGGCGTCGGTTGCGGGGGATGGAAGTTCTGTGTGTGTGTTTGTGTGTTTTGTTTATTGTGCCTACCTGCCGGCGCTTTCCCGCTTGGTGGGTCTCGGAATCTTTGTTTTTGTATATATTATAAAAAAAAAAAAAAAAAAAACTGTGACTAAAGCCCTGTCTCTGTCTTGTATTGTTAGTCACTATTTACACTTTTATATGTAAAAATTCTTTTTGCATAAATTTGTAATTATGCTATAGGCCACTTTAAATGTTTACAGTCTGATGAAAGCACTCTTAGAAGTGTTGAAACCTGGTTAATAATACTAAAAATTGTGACCGAGGGCTCATTTGTTTGATTTCATTTTGTTTTCTGGCATCTATTTTAGGTGTCTGATATTGGCTAAACAGAAACATTTTTCTTGTCACCTCCTAACTGCAATTGCTGTGTTCTTAATTGCATTTCTGACTATCTCTCTTCACCTCTGGACTGAAGCTGGCACAGCACTTACCAATGTCCCATCTCTGATCTCCTCCTACTCTGACAACAACCCTCCTCCCTCTCCTTTCGTCTTTGTCTACGCACCTTCTCACTACCTCCTGGGCTCCGAGTGACCTGCTTCTCTTTCATGTTCTTCAACCTGTCCGTTACTTTTTCCGTAGGAATTAACTGTTAAGTGCTTGTAGTGATACAGAATTTGAGTTATATCACTGTGGATTTTTTTGCATCCACCAATTACGGTTAAGTATGTTGTATATTCATGTTGATTACTATATCATATAGTGAGTGTGAGTGTGTGTATGTCTGTGTGCGTGTTTTAAAGGGAAAAATTCCACGTGGGAAAAATACATATAAAAAACAAAGACGCTGTGATTTACCAAACGGGAAAGTGCTGGTAGATACACACAATAAAAAACACACAAACATACACACAAATTTCAAGCTTTCACAACCTAAGGTTGCACCATCAGGAAAGAGGGAAGGAGACAGAAAGACGAAAGAATGTGGGTTTTAACGGAGAGGGTAAGGAGTCATTCCAATCCCGGGAGCAGAAAGACTTACCTTAGGGGGAAAAAGGGACAGGTATACACACGCGCACGCACGCACGCACACGCACGCACACACACACACACACACACACACACACACACCACACACACACACACACAAGCAGACATTTGTAAAGGCAAAGAGTTTGGGCAGACATGTCAGTCGACACAGAAGTACAGAGGCAAAGATGTTGAAAGACAGGTGAGGTATGAGCGGCGGCAACTTGGAAATTAGCGGAGGTTGAGGCCTGGCAGATAACGAGAAGAGAGGATATACTGAAGGGCAAGTTCCCATCTCCGGAGTTCTGACAGGTTGGTGTTAGTGGGAAGTATCCAGATAATCCGAACGGTGTAACACGGTGCCAAGATGTGCTGGCCGTGCACAAAGGCATGTTTAGCCACAGGGTGATCCTCATTACCAACAAACACTGTCTGCCTGTGTCCATTCATGCGAATGGACAGTTTGTTGCTGTCATTCCCACATAGAAAGCTTCACAGTGTAGGCAGGTCAGTTGGTAAATCACGTGGGTGCTTTCACATGTGGCTCCGCCTCTGATCGTGTACACCTTCCGGGTCACAGGACTGGAGTAGGTGGTGGTGGTGGTGGTGGTGGTGGTGGTGGTGGTGGTGGGAAGGTGCACGGGACAGGTTTTATACTGGGGGCGGTTACAAGGGTAGGAGCCAGAGGGTAGAAAAGATGGTTTGGGGATTTCATATGGATGAACTAAGAGGTTACGAAGGTTAGGTGGACGGTGGAAAGACACTCTTGGTGGAGTGGGGAGGATTTCGCAAAGGATGGATCTCATTTCAGGGCAGGATTTGAGGAGGTCTATCCCTGCTGGAGAGCCACATTCGGAGTCTGGTCCAGTCCCGGAAAGTATCCTGTCACAAGTGGGGCACTTTTGTCGTTCTTCTGTGAGAGGTTCTGGGTTTGAGGGGATGAGAAAGTGGCTCTGGTTATTTGCTTCTGTACCAAGTCGGGAGGGTAGTTGCAGGATGCGAAAGCTGTTTTCAGATTGTTGGTGTAATGGTTCAGGGAGTCAGGACTGGAGCAGATTCGTTTGTCACGAAGACCTAGGATGTAGGGAAGGGACCGTTTGATGTGGAATGGGTGACAGCTGTCATAATGGAGGTACTGTTGCTTGTTGGTGGGTTTGATGTGGACGGATGTGTGAAGCTGGACATTGGACAGATGGAGGTCAACATCAAGGAAAGTGGCATGGGATTTGGAGTAAGACCAGGTGAAACTGATGGAACCAAAGGAGTTGAGATTGGAGAGGAAATTCTGGAGTTCTTCTTCACTGTGAGTCAAGATCATGAAGATGTCATCAATAAATCTGTACCAAACTTTGGGTTGGCAGGGCTGCGTAACCAATAAGGCTTCCTCTAAGCGACCCATGAATTGTTTGGCATACGAGTGGGCCATCCTGGTACCCATGGCTGTTCCCTTTAATTGTTGGTATGTCTGGCCTTCAAAAGTGAAAATCTACAACAAATGAAACTTGTCTGGCTTGAAGGGGAAACCAGGTGGCGCTATGGTTGGCCTGCTAGATGGCACTGCCATAGTTCAAATGGATATCAACTGCCCTTTATTAAATAGGAACCCCCAATTTTTATTTTATATTTGTGTAGAACGTAAAGAAATATTAATGTTTTAGTTGGACCACTTTTTTCACTTTAAGATAGGGGGCACTGTAATAGTCACAAACATATGGCTCACAATTATACATAGTAACAGGCAGGATTTTTAAATTAAAATACAGAACTTAGGTGTGTTTGAACATTTTATTTCGGTTGTTCCAATGTGATACATGTACCTTTGTGAACTTACCATTTCTGAGAATGTGTGCTGTTACAGCGTAATTACCTGTAAATACCACATTAATGCAATAAATGCTCAAGACAATGTCCATCAACCTGAAAGCATTTGGCAATACGTGTAACGACATTCCTCTCAACAGCGAGTAGTTCGCCTTCCGTAATGTTCACACATGCATTGACAATGCGCTGACGCATGTTGTCAAGCGTTGTCGGTGGATCACGATAGCAAATATCCTTCAACTTTCCCCACAGAAAGAAATCCGGGGACGTTAGATCTGGTGAACGTGAGGGCCATGGTATGGTGCTTCGATGACCAATCCACCTGTCATGAAATATGCTATTCAATACTGCTTCAACCGCTCACATGCTATGTGCCGGACATCCATCATGTTGGAAATACATCGCCATTCTGTCATGCAGTCAAACACCTTGTAGTAGCATCGGTAGAACATTATGTGGGAAATCAGCATACATTTCACCATTCAGATTGCCATCGATAAAATGGGGGCCAATAATCCTTCGTCCCATAATGCCACACCATACATTAATCCGCCAAGGTCGCTGATGTTCCACTTGTTGCAGCCATCGTGGATTTTCCGTTGCCCTGTAGTGCATATTATGCCAGTTTACGTTACCGCTGTTGGTGAATGATGCTTCGTCGCTAAATAGAATGAGTGCAAAAAATCTGTCATCGTCCCGTAATTTCTCTTGGGCCCAGTGGCAGAACTGTACACGACGTTCAAAGTCGTCGCCATGCAATTCCTGGTGCACAAAAATATGGTACAGGTGCAATACATGTTGATGTAGCATTCTCAACACCGACGTTTTTGAGATCCCCCATTCTCGGGCAATTTGTCTGCTACTGATGTGCGGATTAGCTGCGACACCAGCTAAAACACTTACTTGGGCATCATCATTTGTTGCAGATCGTGGTTGACGTTTCACATGTAGCTGAACACTTCCTTTTTCCTTAAATAACGTAACTATGCGGCGAACGGTCCAGACACTTGGATGATGTAGTCCAGGACACCGAGCAGCATACATAGAACATGCCCGTTGGGCGTTTTGATCGCAATAGCCATACATCAATCTTTTCCGCAATTGGTAAACGGTCCATTTGAACACAGGTAATGTATCACAGAGCAAATACCGTCCGCACTGGCAAAATGTTACATGATACCACATACTTATAGGTTTGTGACTATTACAGCACCATCTATCACAAAGTGAAAAAAATGGTCCAACTAAAACATTCATATTTCTGTATGTACAACACGAATATGTAATAAAAAATGGGGGTTCCTATTTAATAAAAGGCAGTTGATACCCGTTTGACCTATGGCAGCGCCATTTAGCAGGCCAACCACAGCGCCATCTGGTTTCCTCCTTCAAGCTAGGCAAGTTTCGTTCTTTGTAGTTTTTTTGTTTGATGCTTACTTCGTGAGATATTTGGCCCGGGCACTATCACTGGACCACCCTGTATACGTAGTTCATCTATAGGTTTGAAAAATTGGTTTTGCAAGTATCAAAATCTGTGATATATATGGCTCCATCTTTTGACTGCACTGGCTTAGAAGCTTACATTTTTACACAGCTAAGGGATTGTAGATCTTAGTACCTGACATAACATTAAACTTGATACCTACATACATTCCTGAAAAATAGGAGTTTTGAAAGCAGGATAGACAAACATTTGGACACCAAAGTGATCCCGTAAGGGTTTATTTTTTTATCAGCTGGTGCACGGAGCCCTAAAAACTACAACGTGTTTGTAATTTTTCTTTATTGCACAAAGACAGAGAGAACAAGCATGAGCCAACAGCTGTTCTTCACGTAGACTGGCCCGATGTCACACAACATTATCTGCACTGACAATTAGTAATAATGAAGAAAAATACATTTGTTAAAACTTTAATGTTGACATTAATGCTGTAATCAGTTACTTTCTGGCCAATGGACAGTCAACATGTATGCTATAACTTAAAAGTTTTTAAATACATTACATATTTTGTACTCTGTGGCGAAAAATAAACCACCCAGATATTTTTTGTGAAGATGTAGTATCACTTGTGTTGTGGCTTTATGAACGTGTATACCCTTGAGAAACTATTTTCATTTATTCCATCAGAATTGTTTAAATGATGATTGCTAGTTTTGAAAGAATAGGGGTAGGGCAATGAATATTGTAGAAAATGTGACACTTCTAATTTCCGATTCTTGAAACATTCACCGAATAAATCTGAAGAGCTATTTTCAATCTGGAGGTCTCACTTTAACTACTATACATACCTATCAGCAGTACTACACACTTTGCCTCCTAGAGGTAACTTCCCAGTGTGGGGTCAAAATGGTTCGAATGGCTCTGAGCACTATGGGACTTAACTTCTGAGGTCATCAGTCACCTAGAGCCTAGAACTAATTAAACCTATCTAACCTACGGACATCACACACATACATGCCCGAGACAGGATTCGAACCTGCGACTGTAGTGGTCACTCGGCTCCAGACTGTAGCGCCTAGAACCGCACGGCCCCTCCGGCCGGCTAACTTCCAAGTGTCAAAGAACTGTTAACACAAACATTTATTCTCCTATTGCTGGTGCAATCCCAGGTTATGACACATTTAGCTACACTTCATATCTGTAAGGTAAAATTGAGTGATAATGATAATTTGATGTGTCTCAATGGTGTGGTGCACGTCTTTCAACTGGACTCCATTTCGGCAACTCGTGCATCCCTAATCGACCCCACTTATCGAAGGGAGCAAAAAGACCCACAGTTTAACATGGCATCTGAACAGGCAGAGTGAAAATTCCTGTGGTCCGATTATGATTCAATCCCACAACCTCTCAGTTTCCAGAAACACACTTAACAGCTGATACATACATTTTGTGTTCTAACACTCTATCGTTCAATTTTCTTTCAGCAAGATTTAACTCTGCTTTATCATTATTTCAAGTGGGGCAAATGACTGCTCTGCTGACTGGGAGTCAACTGCTGTGCACTGTACACTGGCTGGTGGGGTCCCCTGTTGCTCAGCCCGAGGATGTTAAGAGGAAGACTTCCGTAATACTGCATAGGCTATGTTCTTTGGGTTTTTAACAACCACTGTGAATCTTTTTCTTGTATTTATTGGAAGAATGGAAGAATTTTGTAAGAAAGGAATGGACATGTTAATCAGCTCTGTTGAGCAATGTGTAAGAGAGACAAGGGGGACACATTTATATACCAGAAGAGAGGGGGGGAGAGGGAGATGGGGGGGAGGGGAGGGGAGGGGAGGGGAGGGAGGGAGGGAGGGAGGGAGGGAGTAAATTTTATTATGAAAAAGTAAGTGCAATCAATGTTTTCCTTTTTTTCTTCTTCAGACAAAGAAAACTTCAGGTTGGAATATTGACAGTGCGAAAATAATCAATTTTTGACGATATAATGTAACTGGATGGGTAATAAAATCTACTCACCAAGCAGAATACGGTTATGATTAGGCATGCTTTTAGAGCCAGCAGCTCCTTCAGGTAGAAGGGTTGAAGGGGAAGGAAGAGGAGTGAAAGAAAAGGCCTGGAGAGGTCTAGGAAAAGTCACTGTGAAGAAAAGTCACCCAGAACTGCGGGTCAGGGGAGACTTACTGCACAGGATGAGAAGGAAATACTGACTGTTGGAGACTGCATTGGGCAAGATTTCAAAACCTGATAGCTTAAAGGTGGAATACAGGGTAATATGAAAGACAGAGATAACTGCTAAAACATTGTATACGAGTTAATAGGAGTCAGAAGCTAGGTGCATTATACACAACAGAGATGGGAGGGGGATAGCAAAAAACAGTTCGCTAAGAAAATGAAAGATGCAGAAAACTAAAACAAAATGAAGAAAGAGTAGTTACTGTGAAGAAATTTGTTCAGATGAAGACACTTCACAGCAATACACCACCATTCTCATCTGAGCCTTCACTGGACATAATTACCCTACCAGCCTACTTCAATAACGGATTTCCCAGGCCAGCACGAAGCTAGGTGCATTATACACAACAGAGATGGGAGGGGATAGCAAAAAACAGTTCGCTAAGAAAATGAAAGATGCAGAAAACTAAAACAAAATGAAGAAAGGAGTAGTTACTGTGAAGAAATTTGTTCAGATGAAGACACTTCACAGCAATACACCGCCATTCTCATCTGAGCCTTCACTGAACATAATTACCCTACCAGCCTACTTCAATAATGGATTTCCCAGGCCAGCACGAAGCTAGGTGCATTATACACAACAGAGATGGGAGGGGGATAGCAAAAAACAGTTCGCTAAGAAAATGAAAGATGCAGAAAACTAAAACAAAATGAAGAAAGGAGTAGTTACTGTGAAGAAATTTGTTCAGATGAAGACACTTCACAGCAATACACCACCATTCTCATCTGAGCCTTCACTGAACATAATTACCCTACCAGCCTACTTCAATAATGGATTTCCCAGGCCAGCACATCCAATCTTGGTACTGCTGATCCCTCCAGAAAACACATTCAGAGCACACCACGGCACACTCAGTATTATCCTGGTCTGGAATGTATTGGTAAGCTACTTGGACAAGACCATGACTTCTTAAAATCATACCCTGAAATGAGATCCATTCTCTCTGAAAACTTGCCCATCACACCTAGAAAAGCTTTTCATCGCTCTCCCAGTCTCTGCAATATTCTTGTCAGACCCTATGCTCCTTCTGCAACCATCTCCCTACCCTACGGCTTCTACCCCTGTGACCATCCCCACTGCAAGACTTGCCCTATGCACCCGCCTACTGCCACAAAACATATACTATGGAATGGAGACACACAAGTGAAACAACACGTCATATACCGGCTGTTATGTAAACACTGTTTGGCCTTTTACATTGACATGACTACCACCAAATTATCAGTTAGGATGAATGGGCATAGGCAGAGAGTGTATACTGGCAACACACAATTTCCTGCTGTACAATATGACAGTCTTGACTTCGGTGCCTGTTTCACCACACTCGCCAACTAGATTCTTCCTCCAGGCACCAGTTTCTCGGAACTCCGCAGGTGGTAACTAGTGCCACACCGTGTCCTTGTCCTTGCCACCTATCCGGCCACATTTACATTAATTTCTTCTGTATTGGCATTTCTTTGCAGTAACTACTCCTTTCTTCACTCTGTTTTAGTTTTCTACATCTTTCATTTTCTTACCTGTCTATTTTTCGCCATCTTCCTCCCACCTCTGCTATGTATAATGCACCTAGCTTCTCACTCCTATTGACTCGTATACAATGTTTTAGCAGTTATCTCTGTCTTGCATATTACCCTGTATTCCACCTTTAAGCTATCAGGTTTTCAAATCTTGTCCAATGCAGTCTCCAACAATCAGTATTTCCTTCTCATCCTGTGCAGTAAGTCTCCCCTGACCCGCAGTTCTGGGTGACTTTTCTGAAATCCAACGCTTTTCCTAGACCTCTCCAGGCCTTTTCTTTCACTCCTCTTCCTTCCCCTTCAACCCTTCTACCTGAAGGAGCTGCTGGTTCTGAAAGTATGCCTGATTATAACTGTATTTTATGTGTGTGTTCTGCCACCACTTGGTGAGTAGATTTTTTATCTATCTAGCTACATTACATCAACAATGTATGAAAAGACAGATTGCTACTTACAGTAAAAAGACACAGTAAGTTGCAGACAGGCACAATTAAGGGACATTATACATAAGCTTTCGGCCACAGCCTTTGCCACAAAAAGGCAAACACACACATGCATTCACACATAACTGCCAACTCTGGCAGCTTGGGCCACAATGCAATTACTACGTGGGATTGGTGCTTCCATCCTACTTGATAGCTGCATTGCAGCCCGAGCTGCTGGAGATGGCGGTCTTGTGTGCATCAGGTGTGCTTGTTTATGTAAATGAATGGTGTGTGTCTCTCTTTTTCTTATGAAGGCTGTGGCCAAAGGCTTATGGGTAGGTGTCTTAATTGCACCCATCTGCAACTCAGCATGTCATCTTTATAATAAGTAGCTGCCTATCTTTTCCTACATTGTAAATTTTATTCAAGTTAGATTTCTGATGGTTAATTAACCTGCTACTGGAGAGAAAGAAAGTGAGTGAGTGAGTTAGAGAGAGAGAGAGAGAGAGAGAGAGAGAGAGAGAGAGAGAGAGAGAGAGAGAGAGAGAGAGAGAGTATAAATTACTGGATAGGAATTCTGTCTTATAATTTTAAATGCTGACTGAAAAAGTAAAGAAGCACCCAGTAGGTGAAGAAGAAATAAAAAGTAAGTTTACTGCTCGGGAGGGTACAGTATTTTATTTCGGCGATGATAAAATTGAGTCAAATTTACAAAGTTTTGGCCCACTTGTCAGTACAACATTGCACTCGACCTAGCCTCGATGCGTGTGCAGACTCGGTTGGGAAAGATATCAAAACTGTTCTAAGTTCTCCTGAGGCAAACTGGCCTGCAGATGTCATAATTGGCCCTCAATGTATCAGATGCTGCCACTGCGGCTGAGTTGGCATCCGAGCCAGATCTATTGGTGACAGATATGGGGATCTTCCCGGCCACGGATGTACCTCAACATCACGCAGACAGTTTGCAGACACATCTGCCGTATATGATAAGTGTTGTCCTATTGAAAAATGACAGTAGATACTCTTTCACAAGCGGCAACACGTGCACGAGGCATAACACACAAAGAACAAATATAGGATGTGATGTAGCACTGCGCCATTAGGCTTCCCTCAATCACTACCGGGTCAAACCCAATGGTTCCCCACACCACGATGACAGGAGTAATGCCCCTGTGCTGCTCTGAAACATAGGAAGATCAGCTTGCATCCCCAGGCTGCTACCACATTCACCGATGCCAGTCTCCCGGGAGAATGCATTGACGAATGCAATGTGATGCCATTTGTCAGAATTCTGTACTGCCTGTTAATGTCACCACTTCAAAAGCAAGGCACAATGAGAAAGAATTATGCCTGAAGCCCATTACTCGTTCTCAAATGACGAGTACTGACGTGAAGGGGTTACGAGGTGCTCAGTGCACAATACAGCGAACAGACCTCACGGTGCTCAGATGGGGTCGACCGAGTCCGAGGTGACGAAAATGCTTATCCTCATATTTCGTGCAGTTCAGCATCGGCCACTGTCATGTCAGTTACTGTGGGATTCGACCAGCTGGCCCAATAGAGAGCCACAGTGAGGCCCCTTTCAAACACTGTATGATTCCACAACTCAAATTGTTTTTACATAGCCACCATGGTATACTTATATTATATCCCACTGACAGCTGACCATATTTCAGGGTGCTTCACTTTAATTGTCAGGCACTGTATTTTTTTTCCTCAAATTAATTTACCTTTTGAAACAAACAAAATAAAATGTTAATCTTTTTCTTTCACAAATAAGTAAGTAAAGAATACTGTGCTAAAAGGAAGACCAATAACTGAGTATGTTTCTGTTGTTCCAGCCATATCTGCTGTTTGGCCCTCCTCTCGTTTACATCGACATTGCATCTCAGTTCTGTAAAACTGGTGGTCCTAATCCCTTAAGACATTTTTTGTTTGTTTGCATTAGTTTGGGCCAGCTAATAACATTTTTGAGTCAATTCTCACTAGGTGTCCTAGCAATCAGATTCTACACATAGGCAGTATAACCACAGATTTGGCAGTAGCTTTCTGCACTGTGTTTTGGGAGATTTATTCCAGCTTTAACTCCTGTAAAGATTTTCTTGTTATTTCCCATTATTTTACTACTCACTTCTCCTACAATGTCTCTTGTTAGGAGTAAGTGTCTCTGATGCACACATTGCCTCTGGTTTGATCACAGTTTTAGAACTTCAATTTTGCAGTTCCAGAAACAGATTTCTTTCTTGTTACAAATCTTTTCTGTGAAGTGAAACGTGGCTTCCACTCCCTCAAATTTGTAGTCTACAATCTTCTTTTTAACTGTATTTCTGACTTAGGTAGAATTTTTTCTGTGAAAAGTGTCCTGTTACACCATATTTACTCAGTCACAACCTCTTCACTAGCTTGCAGTTTCTCTACTTCGAACAGACTACAGTCTGATTAAAATTACTCGATAGTTGATACTTCAAGTGTTGGAGCTGATTTCCTCCAATCACAGCACACATCATCACGCCTGAAATGTTTGCCGCTGCCAAACTGCCACAACAATTCATCAGTTCACTTGCAATTCCTTGTCTGGCATTCTTTCTGTATGTGTTTGGACACCGAATCACATCATTGTGATGCAAGAAACGACGTAACCTAGCATGGTTGCATAGTGCAACAGTTAGCATTGAAACCTTGCGTGTAGGTTATCTCGTGCGTCAAAAATAGTTAATTATTTTTTTATTTCTAAATCTGACCACAAGGATTTGATTATTATTGTTATTCAATTAACTGTTTCAAACATATTTTTTATCACTAATTATTTTCTGTGTCATTTTCATAATTGTATTGACTTTTTTATTTCCTCTTATTTTTCTTCCTATCATTTCTTTTCCATTTGCAATCTGCTTGTGTCACCTATAATCCTAACCAAATGCCAACAAGGACTGCTTGTCAGTTGGTAATGCGGCAGCTCGTGTAGCAAGTGTGAGGACAGTTTCAGGTAACCAATGATAGTAAGAAATTACAGTTTGTTTTTGGCACTGAAATAGCATTGTGTGTGTCTCGAGTAAAGTCATAGGGGTTAGCTTTAATCACTGTGAACAGAGGGATCATGTTTTTAGTTCTGCTGTACACTGTTGACCACCATTTCCTTAGGTACACTGCAAACATGTCACCTGCCACAGTTCATTTATTGGTCATTTAAAATCAGCTGTCAACACAGCCTCTCACATTTCCAATATATCTCACAGTGGCCGCTTCCAACATTTCACATTAACAGCATTTGTGAACTGACCTGCCATGCGTGTGTGTCAGTTATAACCGAGTGATAGGCAGCAGCCAATTTGGTAACACCGTAGTAGCAAGCGACAGACATTAACTATCAAGTAATATCAATTGGATTATAGCAACAGTGTGATGGTAAGTACCATACCAGAGCACTGATGAATATTCCGTCTTCTTACAGAAAAATGATACTCTCAACTAAAAATAATAAAATAATGTGTCAGGTGTAAGGGTACAGTTATTGGTTGAGGATATTATTTTTATTCAGCATGCGGTGACCTACACTGGGGCCAATGTACATCTTCAACACAGAATGGCAACTGCAGTGACTTTGTGAGAGGAAATAGTTGCTTGGACGTGGAAATTAGTATTTGACAGATCCCAGACCTGTCTGAGAGAAGTGCACACTTCCAAAGTACAGATATATATGAGCGATGAATGCAAAATCAACTTCTGATATACTATACTTATTATGTACGCTGAACTGAGAAGATGCTAGTATAATGTGATCAATGTACCGCGAGAGCAAAAAGTCAATATAAATTTGAAAACTGAATAAACCACGGAATAATGTAGTTAGAGAGGTAAAAATTGACACACATGCTTGGAATGACATGGGGTTTTATTAGAACCAAAAAAATACAAAAGTTCAAGAAAGGTCCGACAGACTCAGTGGTTACACACAAAGGTAAAGGTAAAGGCAATCACCAGTTTGAAAGCTGACACTATGCAATACTAATGCTAGAAAATGGTCTTAACTAGAGAACTTTTATCATGTAATATGATTACTAGTAATGTCTAACTCACTTGAAGAGCTTGGAGTTCCTGAAGAATCGCTCCTCATACTCCTTGATGCTCTGGATGGAGTCGTCCTGTTGGCCACGACCAGTCACCACAGCAAAGTAGCCCAACGCCTTCATCGGGAACAGTTTGCCTGCCAAGATCTTCTTCATCTGCACATGGAAGTCGACATGCTAGTTGCAATTCTCACACCCATTTTGACATGTGCAATTTACTCTAATGACTTATGGCAAAGCTAAATTGCTGCATAGCAGGTGTACTTTTTGATGGGTAGTCATACAGCTAATTAATTTTGTGTTTGTTTATAGGAATGTGTCTGTAGTTCTGGTATGCGGCTAGAAATTACAGACGGAGTTTATTTACACCACCTATTATTTGCAGACAATCAAGTAGTAATATCACAGGACGGGGAGGACACAAATTACATATGTAACCAGTTAGCAATGGGAAACAGGAACTGAGAATTGGAGATTAACTATCAGAACACAGAATACCTCCATAATGATCCAGATTACTTATGCATAGGAGCAAAGAAAATTAAGGTGGTCAATACTTTCTGTTATTTGGAACCCACTTTAAAGTTGGAGGGGAAAAATCACAGTTAGAAATTAATAAAAGAATTAGCAGTTGAAGGAAGATCACTGGAATGCTGAACTCAATCTTGTGGAGCAGAAATTTAATAACTAATCATATATAAATTGATACTAGAGAGCATAGTTATGTATGGGCTGGAGACTTGGACTACTAATCTGAAACACACAAAAAAACCTGCAAGCAGTAGAAATGGACTTCTGAAGAAGATCAGCAAGAATTTCTAGTAAAGAGAAAATAAGAAATAACGAAATACTTAAGAGAATGGAAGTACAAGTAAGAATATATGATGTGATGGATACAAGAAAAAGAAGAGTGAAGGAAACCAGAATACTGGAAATAGTCCTGGAATGGGAACTGGAGGGGACAAAGAGAAGAGGATTTTCTATGACCACCTAGCTCCAAAATGTACACTTGACAATGAGAAGCCTGGGGCAGAGGAACAAGATCTACAAGATTGAGGGACATCCTGAGGAGATAAATTAAGATCTTATGTAACAAACATAATAATTTTCGAGTACTGGTTATGTTGAAGAAAAACTGTTGTGTGGAGGAAAAACTTAATAAATAAAAAAATTAAATATGTATAACTAATTTTATAATAATTTTAATCATAGTCAAATAGAAAAAGGGCATTCCGAAACCCTTTTACTTATACGTAGATGATGGTCTATGTTAAGTTCAGATATTTGTTTTATATTTTTATTATTTGTTTGGCGTACTCCCCAAGAGTCATGCAACGGAAAGAATTCGACAACAGAAATCCCGCAGTCACAGTAGGCACTGCAATGAACACTATACGGAGTGTCTGTGAAAACCTCCAAGTATGCCATCCCCATGTAATTCCAAAGACATGAAAAACAACAATACTAATAAGACAAATACAATTTACATAAAATCCACCAGATACAGGAGGAATTGAGTCGCAGGCAGGCACAATGAAAGAAATACTAGAAACATTTAAGCTTTCACACAAAACCCCTCTTCAGAAGTACAACTCTCTCACATTCACAAAACACCAACAGCAGTGGTATGGTGGGAAAAGGACAGGGCTGCTAAAGTCCCTGCCCTCTCCAATAGGCAGCACACTAGTGCCTTCCCTCACCTCTGACCTCCTACCCCCCCCCCCCCCCCCCCCAATGCTCTATCCTTACCCTAATCACAGACCTCAACAGACAGCTGCTCACATCAGATACAATCACAGGAGGGCCTCAGTATCCAGATAAAGTACCCACGTGTGTGTAAGTTGTTGTCTGAATGTCGGGAGTTATACGTCTGAGGAATAATTTTGTTTGAAAGCCTTAATATTTCTAGTATTTTTTTCATTGTGCCAGTCTGTGACTGAACCCCTCTTGTATGTGATGAGTAAAAGTATGTCCTTTCCACATTGCTGTTATTCCATCCTGGACTTTCCACGGTTTGATTTTTGCAAAACTTTTGGTTTCGTAAGAAGAAATCACTAAACCACTACTGACGTGAATTTTAGTTTTGAGACGTCGAAAAAATTAAGCTGCAATGATCAGACAAATGTTATACATAAAGGAGAACACATTCAAATTTTATAAATATTACATAGTTGTACTTATGAAAACTGAGAAAGGAGAAGAGAGAGATTTCAAAGGAAATATTAATAATTTTAATGTTGATTCACCCCAACACAATTTCACTTTTCAAACTGTAATTGTGAAACTTTATCGCACGGAAAAATCACAAATGTGACCCACAGAATGTGTGTATAACTGAAACGTACTCACCCTCTCCGGATTGGCGAGCGACTCCTCGGCCATGTCGACCTTGGTGAGCACGAAGATGGTGCGCTTGCCCTGGGGGTCCATCTGTGCGACGAGGTCGGTCACATTGGAGCGCTCTGCATCCACAGAGCCGTCCTGGATGCACAGGATGATGGCATTCGGGTTCGACATGTACGCCTGTGACATCTGCCGGATTGCCTCCCGCGTGTCCGCGGCCATGTCCGTTGTCTGCGTCTGCATGTATTTAGCTCACAATTATTCCTCTGCCGTATTATGCCACTGTATTGTAAAGCATTATCAACAGAAAGTGCATTCACAACATCAGAAATTTAATTCTACATTATTATTTTTTATCACTTACTCAAATGCAAAGCCACTTCCACAGCACAGCCTTTTTTGAAGTGTTTCTAGCCCGTATGTTGTCTCTTCTCCCCAGTTTGTTTACTTTTTTCTTTGTCAGGGTTTCTTTTCTTACCAGGTCATCATGCCACATGCCCCTCCTCCTGCCTCCCCTTTTTTTCCTGTTGCTTCAATCTATTTAATAGTAACTTCATTCTGGCCATTTAACTACTTTTGCAACTGCTAGTCATCAGTTTGCTACTTGCAAAGAGCATAATCAGGCAAGCTTCACCTGTTCCATTTCTAAAATAGTGTATATGTAGCTTATCTACACCTCTACACCAGTAGTTACATAATGTATACAAATTAGTAAATTAAAGTCCCCCGATATATTTTTCTGTCTGTGTGTGAAGGCTAATCTCAGGGACTATTGTATGGATTTTGATACTGTTCTCATTAATATACAGACTGATTCATAAGGAATGTTTTTGTGTGATTTATAAACATTTTGTGTAAATCGGGTGACCTATGACGATGACTGTCAACTAAGTAGTGCCTCCTGAAAACTTCCCTGGTGTGCGCTGCTTAAATAATTTAGTTATAATAGTATTCCGAATTTATATTAAGCTACCTAACATAGCTCTCTGAATTTTAATCTTAACTCTTGCCAGCGGCCCATAAACAAAATAACTGCTATGCCAAACAAGTTTTCCATCCGCTGATATTTCATGCTACCCATGTGAGGCCGGATCGTGGCACTAGTTTCCTACTAGTTTTCACTCTGAGAAGGCTTTCCTCACCATCAATTCTATACTGTGAATAGTTTTAATAATATTTTATGGATATAAGAGATACAAACTTCATAGAATTACATACTTACATGTAGCTTTCAGTTACAACAACCGTAGTGCAGACATTTTTATATTTTGAGTGCCTCTCTGAGCATATTTGGTTGACTACTTACTACTTAACATATTCAAGTACGTGTAATTGTGTATAACAACTAGTTTAGGTTTATGGTATTCTAGAATCCAAATTTTCTCTGTTTTTAAACAGATTGTCTGATGTCAACTTGGTAATAAGTCCAACCCATTAATGATACCCCTGCATGATCTGTGGCTTAAATATACAATTTAAAAAAATAACTTATGAACACGGGCACTCTCGTATATCATCCTCTCACATTTATGTATATAGGTCATTTCCTGGGGAGTGCTACCTCCTGTCAGGACTTATTTCACATTGTTTCCAAACTGAATGTCAATGACCTTTAAGTCATCCATGTCAGGCTGTCATTTGGAAACTGCAATTAGATACAGTACACAAGCTAATTACAATATTTATCAGCATTGGTAAACTTTTATTTTCTATATCTTCACTTACATAATTACTCTGCAATTCACCCTTAAAGTGTTTGGCAGAGGGGGTATTGAACCAGTTTAAGAATATATATCTACTGCTACATTCTCAAACAGTACAAAACAAAAATTAATTTTTCTGTGCGAGCTCTGATTTCTCTTATTTTTTAGCAACAGTCATTTCTGTCTATCTAGGTTGGACTCTAAACAGTATTTTCACATTTAGAGGAAGAAGTTGGTAATTAAAATTGTATGCCAGATGCTGTTACAACAAAAGATAGTTTTGTTTTACTCACTGCCATGCCTACCCATTTATCATATCTATGACACACTCTCCCCATTTTCCAATAATACTAAACAAGTTCCCAGTCTCTGAACTTTTTATTTGTCCTCTGTCAATTCTAACTGGTAAGGATCCCGTGCTGCACAGCAATACTTAAGATGAGGGCGGACGACAATGGTTGTGAAGGTAGTCTCTTTACTAGATTTGTTGCATCTTTTAAGTGTTCAGCTGACAAAACACAGTCTTTGGCCCACCTTCCCCACAACATTTTCTGTGTAAGGGTTCCAAGTAGTTCGTAGTTTCTTCCATTACACATTTCAAAGGCTTGCACCCACATCCCAGGTAGAAGGGTGGATTATATGAAATTTATTTACCTGAACGTAACGAGTCACCTGCCATACACTTCATTGCACTGATGTGCAGGAAGACAACTGGCTACACCTAGTGTAGTGTTACTTATCATTCTAGCAGAATGATGTGTATCCTTACATATTCCTTACTGACGGAAGTTACTAAAAAAAAAAGAAAAGTAAATATTGCTACATAGAAGAGTACAACTAATGTGTGGATGTATTATTTATTTTCATTTGGAGAAACAGACTAAAAGATCACACAACACTTCAAGACAGGACGGCGACCATAGTAACCTCGTAAGTGGTAGTACCCGTGAGGGCGCACCTGTACGTTCCACGAATTGCTGGTGCACAATGGATTTGCGTGTCATAGTGGGAATGAAAGTGTACAAACAGAATAATGTCTGTATTGAGTTGGGAGACAATAGAGAACTGTATTGTAGATTCCTCCTGGTCTGTTGTAAGGAACTGACAGTTTTCAGTCTGATTTCTGAACTCAGAGTTTGTAAGTAGTGTTTTTACTTTGAGATGAAGATTTAAGTGTTAGATATAAAATGATTTCCCTTATATTATCATGTGATCTTTTCTCCCTATTTAGGCATTCAGAGGAGAAAGTTAGTAATTGGAATTTTGTGAGATTTCTCCCCAATGAGAAATGCCTTTGTTTTAATGATGTACATCCCAAATCCTGTATCTTTTCAGTGACACTCTCTCCCCTGTTTTGCAATAATACAAAACATGCTGCCGTTCTTCGAACTTTTTCAGTGTACTCCGTCAATCCTATCTGGTAAGGATCCCACAACAGGCAGCAGTATTCTAAAAAATGACGGACAAGCATAGTGTAGGCAGTCTTTTTAGTGCAACTGTTACATTTTCTAAGTGTCCTGCTAATAAAACACAGTCTTTGGTTAGCCTTCCCCACAACATTTTCTACGTGTTCCTTCCAATTAAGTTGTTCGTAATTGTAATTCCTGGGTATTTGGTTGAATTTACGGAGTTTAGATTTGAGCGATTTATTGTGTAACCGAAGTTTAACAGATAGTTTGTATATACTGTGTAATCTTCTAGTGAGATTCTGTTTGTTCGCTACTCTCCAATGTGCGAGTTAAGAGATCAGTCAATCTTTGTTGAGTTTAAACCAGAGTTCTTTAATCACTTAACAACATCTAAGGATAAATGATTCTTGTTAGCTATGTGACTACATGAATTCTCTAACCACTAAATTAGTGTACCAGACACTGACCACAACATTCGGTAAGCAACAAGAGTCTGTCAAGCTGCTCAGTTGGTGCTGGTCAGAGGAGACCAACCCACGAGGTTCCAGCTCCACAGCCAAACCACAATTCAACAGAATTACTAGCAACTCCAGCACATCTACATCTACATGATTACTCTGCAATTCAACCATTTAAGTGCTTGACAGAGGGTTTATCGAACCACAATCATACTATCTCCCTACCATTCCACTCCTGAACAGCACGCGGGAAAAACAAACACCTAAACCTTTCTGTTCGAGCTCTGATTTCTCTTATTTTATATTGATGATCATTCCTGCCCACGTAGATGGGCCCAACAAAATATTTTCGCATTCGGAAGAGAAAGTTGGTGGCTGGAATTTCGTAAATAGATCTCGCCTCGACTATAAACATCTTTGCTTTAATGACTTCCATCCCAATTCGTGTATCATATCTGCCACACTCTCTTCCCTATTACGTGATAATACAAAACGAGCTGCCCTTTTTTGCACCCTTTCGATGTCCTCCGTCAATCCCACCTGGTAAGGATCCCACACTGCGCAGCAATATTCTTACAGAGGACGAACGAGTGTAGTGTAAGCTGTTTTTTTAGTGGACTTGTTGCATCTTCTAAGTGTCCTGCCAATGAAACGCAACCTCTGGCTCGCCTTTCACCCAATATTATCTATGTGGTCTTTCCAACTGAAGTTGTTCGTAATTTTTACACCCAGGTACTTAGTTGAATTGACAGCCTTGAGAATTGTACTATTTATCGAGTAATCAAATTCCAACGGATTTCTTTTGGAACTCGTGTGGATCACCTCACACTTTTCGTTATTTAGCGTCAACTGCCACCTGTCACACCATACAGCAATCTTTTCTAAATCGCTTGCAACTGATACTGGTCTTTGGATGACCTTACTAGACGGTAAATTACAGCATCACCTGCAAACAACCTAAGATAGCTGCTCAGATTGTCACCCAGGTCATTTACATAGATCAGGAACAGCAGAGGTCTCAGGATGCTTCCCTGGGGAACACCTGATATCACTTCAGTTTTACTCGACGATTTGCCGTCCATTACTACGAACTGAGGCCTTCCCGACAGGAAATCACGAAACCAGTCGCACAACTGAGACGATATCCCATAGGCCCGCAGCTTGATTAGAAGTCGCATGTGAGGAACGGTGTCAAAAGCTTTCCGACACTTCCTTAGCTACTGGCAGAGATCACATCCACCCAGCGTGGCTCCCTATCTAGTCACACTCAAAATTGAACAAAACCCACACACTCGTTCGACAGCTCACCTCGGCTACCCCACAGATAGTACGCTACGACACTCACACTGATAATGCCCGGCAGGTCGACAAGCACCATCCTGTGCAGGCCGGGACCCTTCACTGTCATCGAGATCACCTCACTGCTCACTGTCTTTCCATCCCTTACGCTGTTCCGCATGCGGATCTCGACCTGCGAAAAAAATAAAGATCATTAAGTCAACGTCCTGAAATATAACAGTGTGGAACACGTGCACTTGCCCTAATACTACTCATAACAAAATACTAATTTTTCCCTTTCCTTATCTACCACTAAACCTCTGTATGGGTAATTTGTGCTCCATTTTAAGCAAAAGCTAGTTTTTGATCCATCTCTACATTTATGATGTCGTACCTCCTGAACTGTGTGTTGTACAGTGATATAATTTTGCACATACACTCAGTGGTTGGTACATGTGGACAGTATCTACCATATGGTGTGTTACGAATAGAATTATTAGTGAAGTATCATACCAGACACTGAAGTTCTAGTGCATTAACAGCAAAAATTTAGTAAGCAATAAACTATTTCATTTCATCATTCTGTAGGGAGTCTCAGAGGGAAGAAGTTTTTGTAAAGGCCTGATATTATGTATAAAATTTGTTGGAAACCACTAAGTTCTCTCATTCTCAAATACTGGGTGAAGATGGTCTGGGTAACTGGCGTGCAATGATTTATGCTGCCTTGAAACATGCAGTACACACAGTTACAAATATTGGAATAATTCTCTTATCATGTTAAACCTTTAATGTAAGATTATATCTCTTATTAAGTAAATTATGACAGCATTTCAAATTTTCAAAATTGGTCAATAATTCTATAAAATATAGAAAATGAAGTTTTTGTTGCACCTGTAAGCCATTAAATAAGTTACCTGCAACTGGAACCATCAATTGGGATCACAATTAAATAACACAGATCAATTTATCTTCTACCTATATTCATTATTTTCTTGTCCATCTCTCTCTCTCTCTCTCTCTCTCTCTCTCTCTCTCTCTCTCTGTGTGTGTGTGTGTGTGTGTGTGTGTGTGTGTGTGTGTGTGTGTTTTTCATTGTACAGTTATACTTCTGTGTAGAAGTTATCTTTAAATCCTAGAAAAAACTGTGATGTGTGATATAAATAAAAGGGATCATGTTATGTCAGGTCGCACAATTGCCAATGTACCATTAGCAGTAATATTTCATTGGTTTTTAAGTGGACTGTGTACTAGTTAAAATGATGTTTGGAGGTTCAGAAGTTAATTAGATAAGGCAATCCGTACTGTTGATGGAACTGATTTATGTGGCACCAGGACTCTGCCTCCTCAAATTGTTTGAATTTCCTGTAAGACGATTATGCATTTGCTCCCATTGGTGGAAACAACAATGCATGAGTGCCATCTGTTCTTCATGAGTGAGTGCTGTGTGCCTCAACTGGTATTTCTGTGCTTTTGGAATGATTATAAAAAGCAATTTATGAACTTTTACTGATGTTAGTATGTTGCATGCTGTAAGTTGTCAAAAACTGTTAACAGACAATTTGCTTCATGTGCTTCATGTGCTTTACTGCCACTCAGTAGCCTCTTCCAATGTATTATTTTCAACCATTCAAAAAAAAAAAAAGATACCTTTTTGTAAAACACTGTATTGTGATTACTGATGAAACTGATATAATGATGAAACTATAGTTGTGAAAAACAAACTGCAATATTCCTATTTTAAATTTTGAGTACAGATTTGTGATCAAAGAGTCATTGTTCATATTTGCATTATCTATGTAAATTAAGGAAGGCATAGCCTTCAATTTTTTTCAGAGAGCAGCTATGAGAAGCATGAATGTTTGCATTTGTCTTTCCTCTTCCAGCCGTCAGAATGTAAGCAACATACACTGTAGTTATTAACGATTTCTAATATACAAACTGACTGAGTTAACAACATGTTGCATCCTTATTAATTCACCATATCACATGTCTCTGCTATATTTATTGTTACAAGTTTTGATTTTCGGCTTTTCTTGTGGCACCAATCCGTCACTGGCATGATTTTATTACTAATTTGCAATTTTCATTTTTCCTTATCATACGACCAGAGCCTCCAGTCATTCAGAGAATAAAGTCCAATATTTTTAATCAATCAAACAGTGGTGAGTGGTTATCAAATTGTGATATGCAATTTACATTTTCTAAAATTCCATCCATCTACATCCTCTGTTGTGCCTCTCCAAACAACAATCTGGGACAGTTACAAACTTCATTCTGGGCAAATTTTGAAATATTTTAGCTGGTGGAGGTGGAAGCCAACTCTCAAAATGCAACATGTACCATGTATCCAGAGCCACGTAGTGGTTTAGTTAACTTAGTTGTCAATTTCTTCCTTGCTGGCACTTTGCACTTCGTCTTGTGAATGAGAATGTTGACAAGGTACAATGTATCTTATGAATGGTTTTTATGACTGACATAATGCTGGTAAGCTAGGAAAGCATATTTTACTCATTATATTATATCTAAAATAAATGATGAAATCTAACATACACACATCAAAAAACGTTTTGCATTACCCCTGTTCCCAGAACTCCTGAAGACAGACATCGACTGTTGATACTATTCAGAGATTTCACTAAACCCACCCAAAGGTGTAAATAACTATGCATTAGCACCGCCTATTAGATGGAAGGGGGTCCGACAGCCGATCAGTTCCAGTCATTCCACCAGAAAGGAGGTACACAGCCAGTGTTGTTTGTAGTTCAACCGTGCCTAGATGGTCAGTACCACAGTTCAATCACATCCGCGTTGTTACTTTGTGCCAGGAAGGGCTCTCAACAAGGGAAGTGTCCATGCATCTCAGAGTGAACCAAAGCAATGTTGTTCGAACACGTAGGTGATAGAGGGAGACAAGAACTGTTGATGACATGCCTCCCTCAGGCTGCCCAAGGGCTACTACTGCAATGGATGACCACTACCTACGGATTATGGCTCAGAGGAACCCTGACAGAGATGCCAGCATGTTGAATAATGCTTTTCGTGCAGCCACAGGACGTCGTATTACGACTCAAACTGTGTGCAATATGCTGCATGATGTGCAACTTCACTCCCGACATCCATGGCAAGGTCCACCTTTGCAACCATGACACCGTGCAGCACAGTTCAGATGGGCCCAACAACATGCCAAATGGATTGCTCAGTATTGGCATCACGTTCTCTTCACCGATGAGAGTTGCATATGCCTTCAACCAGACAATTATCAGAGACGTGTTTGGAGGCTCAGACTGAACGCCTTAAACACACTGACCAGCGAGTGCAGCAAGATGGAGGTTCCCTGCTATTTTGGGGTGGCATTACGTAGGGCCAACATACGCCGCTGGTGGTCATGGAAAGTGCCATAAAGGCTGTACGATACATAATGCCATCCTCCAACTAACTGATAGTGCAACCATATTGACGAGGCATTCGTCTTCATATACGGCAATCCGCGACCCCATCATGCATATCTCGTGAATGATTCCCTTCAGGATAACAACTAGACTTGATTGGCAAGCATGTTCTCCAGACATGAACCCTATTGAACGTGCTTGGGATAGATTGAAAAGGGCTTTTATGGACAACTTGACCCACAAACCACTTTGAGGGAGCTACGCCAAATCGCTGTTGAGGAGTGGGACAATCTGGACCAACAGTTGTTGATAGTACGCCACGACGAACACAGGCATGCATCAATGCAAGAGGATGTGCTACTGGGTATTAGAGGTACCGGTGTGCACAGCAATCTGGACCACCACCTCTGAAGGTCTTGCTGTATGTAGGTGCAACATGCAATGTGTTGTTTTCATGAGCAATAAAAAAGGGCAGAAATGATGTTTATCTTGATCTCTATTCCAGTTTTCTGTACAGGTTCTGGAACTGAGGAAATGCAAAACTTTTTTTGGTGAGCATATTTTGACATCTTTTGAGACCAATTTGGTGTTGCATTTTATAGGCTTTGATGGAATGTCAAAAATGCTTAAGATTATTTTGGAAATAATATGAGGTGTGGACAAGACACCTGAAAGCTATTAAAGTGCATCCAAATGGACACTTCATTTCATAGCATTTTCATGGAAATTGCAGCTTGTAAGGGCGTTGCATGGTAGGTTGTGCTGACAAATAACTGTTAAGAAATAAATTCTATACAGTATGGCATTTCTGAGTAGTTTAACATTGAATGTAACCAATCAAATCATCGTGCACAAATTCAAACAGCCTACCAGAGTCAGCGTCACCAAATGGTTGTGTACACTTGGTTTCTCAACCCAAATGGATGTAGCTTTTGCTCACCGAGCTTACATTTTTGACTTCTGAAAAAGGCACATTTTAACTAGTAATGAGCATTTGAACATGTGCTAACTCATGGTCCAACAGATGCCTGTGTGTACAAAGACCTGATTGGCTAACTACCATGATATACAGTACAACTCGGCACAGCAAAAAAAAAATTTTTTCTTTTCAATTATTTTGCAGCACAACCTACGCTGCAACACCCTTACAAGTTTTTGAGACTGTTTCTGACAATACCCTGTACATTACACCTCACATCAACTTCTGAGCTCTGGCCTTTTTTTCACATCGATCGGCACCTTGCCGTTTGAAGTGTCGGTGAGCTCGGGTGTGATGTCTCAGATCACTGAGCTTTTGCATCATTACACAGGAAGATTGTATGCATTTATGAGCCAAATTTTAAGCTTATGCGTCATGATGGGAGACAATGGGATGGTTTTGAAAAAGTAGTACTTCATTTTGCACAGTACATTCCACAACATATTTAGCATCTTGAAAGATTCTATGAGTGGTGCATTTAGGAACAGGAACAGGAACAGGAACAGGAACAGGAACACACACACACACACACACACACACACACACACACACACACACACACACACAAAGAATACATAACATACTTAAAAAACATGGCTTAGTAATAATAACTAAAGCCAAAAGGATTAAATGTCATTTTACACTACATATTAATGGAATGGATCAGAACGGCAGGTGACGTCACCATCAAATGTTGGGAGTGTTCACACTAGAGGAAAGTCAACACAATGTCAGTTCACTTAGCCCAGTGATGAATAGTCAAAGTGAGGTTGTAATACACTATTCAAAGTAGTTCGAATAGGTATGAGCACTATGGGACTTAACATCTGAGGTCATCAGTCCCTTAGAACTTAGAGCTACTTAAACCTAACTAATCTAAGGACATCACACACATCCATGCCCGAGGCAGGATTCGAACCTGCGACCATAGCGGTGGCGCGGTTGCAGACTGTAGCGCCTAGAACCGCTCGGCCACACTGGCCGACTGTAATACACTGTCGACGCCACAAAAAGTCAGAACATAGTAGGAACTAACAATGTTAACATTTATTGATAGCCAAAGCAAACTTCATAATGGATGCTCTTGATAAAGTTTGTGCGGTAAACTGCTAAGAAAGAAAACAAGGGAAGTGTCGTCCAAACATTTCAAAGCACTCACTTACCACTCCCCCTCCACTCCCCCCTGCCAGGAATACAATACATGAAACCTGTTCAGCTTAGCCATCTTTTTTTTTCTTTTCTACTAAGTTCCAATTACTTTAAAAAAACATCCATTTTTCTCCTTCAACCTACCTGACTTTTAACTGTTAAACAGAGATTACTTAATTTTATTTTCTGATTTGCACACAGTGTAGACTTTTTCTCTGTAACATTATTGCAAAACCAAAACCAATTTTTGCTTTCAGATATCTGAGCTCTTATGTTGGAACACTCAATGGAAGAAAATATCAAAGCTGTCATGGAAAATTTGCAATGTGTTGCAAAAACAAATGAAAATAATATAATAAAGACTAAGAACATACAAAGGCATTAAATGAACTACTGTAACATGACTGAACATGGTGAAAATAGGTTAACATCCAATGTTTAGCACGAAGTGATACCATCTCCCCACCATCAACATCAAAACTTACTGCCCGAGAAACCTTGACGGTGATACTGTTCTGTTCCGTCCCGTCCCATTACGTTTCGTTCTCTTCCGCTCCATTCCATTCTGTTGACGGCCACTGTGAATGCAGTGATTTCAAATGTGCCGAGGAATGTTTTCACTAAGATAGATACATCAACACGGTGCTAGAAGAATCTCCCAAAGGACAAATACCGTCAGGACAGCTGAGAATGAGATCTTTAAACGACACAGAAAAGGATCTAAATTTTTTCAAAATTTATTTGTTGGTGATCTTGTTTTAAAGATAAGTTTGGCATAATGGTGTTAAGTCAGTAGCTCATAATTGCTTGACGATAACAGTAATGTGTAGACAGGAAACGAAAGCTCTGAAGCAGGATTACCTCCCTCCGTAGCTCGGCCAAGTCGGACTCCTTGGTGAGGTCGAACTCGCGGGCACTGTCGCGGAACTGGGCAACGTGGTACGGACCCTCACTCAGAGTCACCTTTACGGGTGCCCGGGTCATCATCTCACCCGCTCCTCTGCAACATACATTGAAACATCACGTACGCAACAGAAACTGAACAGTTCATTGTATCATAAGGAAAATTCATCTGAAGAAACTATTGGGGTGTTGCATAACTTCGTAGCATTTTTCCGTAAGTTTCATAAACACAATGGATATACGTAACAGACACTTTAGTCATCAATAATATATTTCCCTTCACTATTTAGAACAGTCTGCCAATGCTGCAGTAACTAGCCAGTTCCATGACCGTAGAAATCGAGTGGTTTTGAGGCGAAGAACTCGTCAAGCCACGCTCAGAGCACATTTTCATCCAGAAAGGAAGTTCCTCGAAAGCTGTTTGACAGAGAGCTGAAAAGTTGAAAACCTGCGGGCATAAGACCAAGTGAATACGGTCACTGAGGATGATTTCCCAACGTAACTGCTGTAAACTGTTTTTTGTCAGTCTAGAAGAATGCAGGCGGGCATTAGCCTGGAGTACCATCACTTCAAACAGTCTTCCCGGTTGTTGTCCTCGGACGTGTCTGCAGGACGTCTCAATAGTTGACAATAAAAGTCAGAAGTGATGTTTATACCTCTTGAGGAAGCAATTCGTATTATACGACGCTGCCACTGTTCCACCAGAGGCGTAACATTATCTTTTGTGGACGCACACAGGTTTTTGCACGAGTAGGTGTTGTTTTGTTTGGGCTCAACGTCCCCAACAGAACGTGTGGGACAAGCTCAGACAGCAACCCTATCCCAGTGCCAAAATCTTTGTAAATCTAATTCATATTTGTCACCCATCTTAACCAGTAAAATTTCATTTCATTACCTCCTCCCCTTTGGGTGCTCCACTTTTTTTTGTCAGGCACTGTATTTTCTGGGACAATTTTATTTTGGCTGTCCTGTACCTTCAGTACAGCCGACCTCGGGGAAGTTCAGTTTGGATTCCGTAGAAATATTGGAACACGTGAGGCAATACCGACTCTACAGCTTATCTTAGAAGCTAGATTAAGGAAAGGCAAACCTACGGTTCTAGCATTTGTAGACTTAGAGAAAGCTTTTGACAATGTTGACTGGAATACTCTCTTTCAAATTCTGAAGGTGGCAGGGGTAAAATACAGGGAGCAAAAAACTATTTACAATTTGTACAGAAACCAGATGGCAGTTATAAGACTTGAGGGACATGAAAGGGAAGCAGTGGTTGGGAAGGGAGTGAGACAGGGTTGTAGCCTCTCCCCGATGTTGTTCAATCTGTATATCAAGCAAGCAGTAAAGGAAACAAAAGAAAAATTTGGAGTAGGTATTAAAATCCATGGAGAAGAAATAAAAACTTTGAAGTTTGCAGGTGACATCGTAATTCTGTCAGAGACAGCAAAGGACTTGGAAGAGCAGTTGAACAGAATGGACAGTGTCTTGAAAGGAAGATAAAAGATGAACATATACAAAAGCAAAACGAGGATAAAGGAATGTAGTCGACTTAACTCGGTGATGCTGAGGGAATTAGATTAGGAAATGAGACACAAAGTAGTAAAGGAGTTTTGCTATTTGGGGAGCAAGTAGAGAGGATATAAAATGTAGATTGGCAACGGCAAGGAAAGCGTTTCTGAAGAAGAGAAATTTGTTAACATCGAGTATAGATTTAACTGTCAGGAAGTAGTTTCTGAAAGTATTTGTATGGAGTGTGGCCATGTATGGAAGTGAAACGTGGATGGTAACTAATTTGGACAAGAAGAGAACAGAAGCTTTCGAAATGTGGTGCTACAGAAGAATGCTGAAGATCAGATGGGTAGATCACATAACTAATGAGGAGGTATGGAATAGAATTGGGGAGAAGAGAAGTTTGTGGCACAACTTGACTAGAAGAAGGGATCGGTTGGTAGGACATGTTCTGAGGCATCAAGGGATCACCAATTTAGTATTGGAGGGCAGCGTGGAGGGTAAAAATCGTAGAGGGAGACCAAGAGATGAATACAGTAAGCAGATTCAGAAGGATGTAGGCTGCAGTAGGTACTGGGAGATGAAGAAGCTTGCACAGGATAGGGTAGCATGGAGAGCTGCATCAAACCAGTCTCAGGACTGAAGACAACAACAACAACAACAACAACAACAACAACATTCTGTGCCTTTATACATGGTGCATCATAATTGATCATGTGAATGCAAACAGCTGAAAGTACACTTGACTAGATGTCTCAGTAAATGTGGGCTCTCAAATGCACACATGAACAGCTACGAGCAGTACTTCATTTTCGATACTGTGAAACAAATCCCTTCTTTTGCAAGCTCTTCACTTTTCATATTTTAAGACTAGTTTGGACCAAAAGAAGAAAAAAATGTCCAGTATAAAATGGGTTTTATAGTGCAAACCTCAAGAGCAAACAGTACTTGCTCAGTAGAGGACGTGCTCCATAGTAGTGAAGATAAACTATTGCTCATAGCTTTTAAGGTAAGTGCTTTAGACCCCACAGTTACTGGAATGTTTTTTTCTTGTTTTGGTCCAGATCACCTCCTCCCAAAATATGGAAAGGAATGAGTTTGCAATAGAAGAAACTTGTTTCACTGTATTGAAGATGAACTGTTCCTAGCTATTAAGGTATGCATTTTGGAGCACTGCTTACTAAGACTTTTTTCTTCTAGCATCGTGTACTTTCAACTGCACGTGTTTATGCCATTAATTAGGATACACCGTGTATGTGCCTGTCGACAGTACAAATATTTCACCTGCTGAAAGCAAGTATTGAGCAGCAACTCTGTTTCACAGTTTTATCGTATCACACACTTAATGACATTCTGTGTACGAAGATGGCAGGAGACATCACCACAAGGTTACCGACCTGAACTCTGTAACTCCATTTGTGGGTCAATTACATAACACATTCAGATACAAACGAGGCTTTTGCGGCCGATGTCAACTTCTAGTCAGGGAGGAAGCGGTCAACACACAAAACTATTCGCCAACATTTCGTCACTGTCTGCGGGACGTATCTTCAGAGACGAAACACTGGTCTTGGATTTAGGAGGGCACAGTATATCTGATTGTCTTCTACAGGCATCATCATCATCAATTACAAGCTATCGTTCATCTGAAAGATTTCCATAACCAATAAAGAACAGCAGCTGCTATACATACCAAGGATTTACAAACAAGATTAATAATATCACTGGAAACATTCTGGTGAAGCATGGGGTTAAAATAATTTTAAGGCCTTGACAGAAAAAGATAAACTGCATGGCTCTACAAAAGGTGTACGTAATTTTCCTGATCACACTGAAATGAAAAGTTTGTGTTGAATACATTAAGGTGTAACTTAAGATGGTACATGCTTAGAATAACCAAGTACCATGGCAATGCACAGTCAAAAGAGACTTAGAAAGGAGAAAAATATCAGCTGTATTTTCTAAAGGAATATCATCACAGGCTTGCTCAATTTTCTCTGTCTGACCATCCAGTCTCTAAGTTTTGCAGCATGCACTGTGTTCTTCAGAGCACCCCAGAGATAAAAGCCTAAGGGGGTTGACTCCAATGAAGAGCTGGATACTACTTACCATCTTTGCCCTAACCATCTCATCTCAAAGGAAACATACAGCTGAGAAATTCCTTCATATCAAGCTGAAAGTGAGGTGGCAACCCATCCTGTTGCAAGTAATGCTCCTCCTACCAAAATCTACTCACCAAGTGGTGGGAGGGGAACACACACATAAAAGATGTTTATATTTATCCAAGCTTACGGAGGAGCTTCCTCCGTAAGATTGGATAAATATAAACTTCTTTTATGCGTGTGACAAGTTGCATCATCCTGCTGGTACACGCCATTGTGCTGAGGAAACACAAACTGCACGTACGGTTGGACATTTTCCCAAGTCTTCCAGAATGACAAGATCACCCAAGTAACGCCATTCAGTCCGGATCCTTCCGACAACCACGGCACGTCGTCGTTTCCAGACGTTTCACGCCACATGTGCCGGTGGCCACCTGTCCATCGGAGCGAAAATGTCATTCGCGTGGAAAGGCCGTATCTAGCCATTCAATGCACGAGCAGCTGTGGTATCGGCATCCAAAGTCTAGCCTTTGTCACCTGTGAGCAGTAGGCAGCAACGGTGCACGAAATAGGCACCTGCTGCAGAGGTCCGTACGCAGCAACATTTGCTGAAGTCACTGAGGAGACAATATTGGTAAGTCCCTCGGTTCATCTGGGCAATGAGCAGCTCAGAAGTTGCAAGTCTATTTGCCCGTACACATCCCCGCAGTGGTGCGCGACAGGGGCTCAGCACCAGTTTGCAAAGCACCTTTTCGCCACACACACACACACACACACACACACACACACACACACACACACACACACACACACACTATACTTTAACTGCAGCACCACGTGAACAGTTTACAAAATTAGCTGTTTCTGAAATGCTCCCACCTTAGGCCTGAAAGCCGATAATCGTGCCCCTTCGGATGCCAGGTAAATTGCTCGATTCCCGCAAAACGACAACTACTGCACTGTTTTCCACATCTCTCTGACACGCTTTATTTACTCCTCCACTGGCAGTGCTGCCATCTGCCGCCTGTGAACGGTTACTGCACATTGACGTGGAACCTAGGTGGTGGCCACATTGGTGACTGGTGTGTTGCATTTGCCAACCTTGGGACAAAAAAAATTCACTGAACTAGCAGGGTATACTGACCAGATGTGCTGCAAACAAGCTAGCCCAATAACTGATACAGTGATTTTCAATAAGGAAAGTTCAAGAATGAACATATCTAAGCAGAGAAACTTATTTTAGAAGTTAATCAGGAACTTTAATTTTCCTGCGTCTACTGCCTTTCAGACAGAGAATATGACTGGATTAGAGGCAACACACAAGGCGCGCACACACACATATAGAGCACTGTGCTCACATCCTGCCATCTCTCAGGGGCATAACCAATTAAAAAACATCCCATACATCACCAGGAAGTGCCTGTGAACCTCTAACAAAAGTTGTTTGCCCCTAAATGCTTGATCCAAAGGTTTTGAAATAGCCCCCCTCCCCACTCTCTCTCTCTCTCTCTCTCTCTCTCTCTCTCTCTCTCTCTCTCTCTCTCTCTCTCTCTCTCTGTGTGTGTGTGTGTGTGTGTGTGTGTGTGTGTGTGTGTGTGTGTGTGTCCATTTGAATCACTTAGGCAAAGTTGCTGTGAATCCATCCTACAAATGCACCAGGTTGGAAATAGCAGTACAGTAAAAAAAAAAACGATGTCCTGCTGTGTTAGGGCTTGTAACTGCCCACTGCATATCCTTGTATGACACGAATTGTTGAACCTTAGAGGCCTTTTTACAAGGGACCAAAGATGTGGTACATCATTGTATGACACGAATTGTCGAACCTTCGAGGTCTTTTTACAAGGGACCAAAGATGTGGTAATCACATAAGGAGAGATCAGGACTATAGGGTAGGTACTCAAATATCTCCTACTCCTGTGTTGTGCCACTGTGGTATGAGGATGTATGTTTTCGTGAAGCAACAGCCCCCCCTTGGCGCACCAATCAACAATGGTTGTTTTCAACAGATATGCTGCCCCATACACATTCTTCATTCTCCGATGAACATCTAATAGTGTTTGTCCTTTGGCAGCCAATAAAAGAATAACAGCATGTTGGTCCTGTATTGATTGCCCCTCACACACACACACACACACACACACACACACACACACACACACACACACACACACACACACACACACAGAGAGAGAGAGAGAGAGAGAGAGAGAGAGAGAGAGAGAGAGAGAGAGAGAGAGAAATAAATTATCACTATTTCAGAAAAAATGGATGATTTATTCAAGAGAAAGAGCTTCACAAATTGAGCAAGTGAGTCACGTCCTCGTCCACCTCTGGCCCTCATCCAATAGTCATTCAGCTTGGCATCGAGACAGAGTTATTGTATGTCCTCCTGACAGATATCGTGCCAAACTCTGTCCCAATCAGTGCGTTAGAGCACCAAAATTCCGAGTTGGTTGGAGGACTGTGCCCGTAATGCTAAAAATGTAACTGGGGAGAGGTGCGACGGTACGGCCGGCCGAGGTAGGGTTTGGCAAGCACGGAGATGAGCAGTAGAAACTCTTGCTGTGTATGGGTGGGCACTATCTTGCTGAAACATAAGCCCAGGGCGGCCGGCCACGCGGGGCAATAAAAAGGGGCGCAGAATATAGCAACTTTCTGATGTGCTCTGAGGGTGCTGCAGATGACTACCAAAGGTGTCCCGGTATGAAATGAAATAGCACCCTAGACCACCATTCCCGACTGTCGGGCCGTACGGCAGGCGACAGTCAGGTTAGTATCCCTCCACTGGCCGGGGCATCTCCAGACACATCTTCAATGGTCACAGGGGCTCATTTCAAAGTGGGACTCATCACTGAAGGCATTCTACTCCAGTCAATAAAATTCCAGACCGAAGGCTTGTATGGAGACACCCAGACAGCAGTGGGATGCCAACCCGATTGTCGTCTGCCGTACGGCCCGACAACTAGGTCTGAGGTACCATTTCAATTCACACAGGAAACCTTTGGTTCTCATCCCTTACAGCACAGTGGTATGTTGACGATATTCCTCAACCTGTTTAGTTTTCCTTTAGGGAAAGCCATTCTGGGCTTACATGTCAGCAAGGTGACGTCTACTCGCACCACGGAGAGCTGCTACTACTCATCTCTGAGCTTCTCAAACCCTACCTTCGCCAGCAAGGTCACCGGATCTCTCCTCGATTGAGAATATTTTGAGCATTACGGACAGAGTCCTCCAAACAGCTCGGGATTTTGGCGATCTAATGTACCAGCCAGACTCGATTCGGCAGGCTATCCCCCGGGAGGACTTTCGACAACTCTATCAATCAGTGGCTTGCATAAGGGCCAGAGGTGGACCAACGTGTGACTGACTCACTTTGTGAAGCTCTTTCTCTTGAATGAAGCGTCCAATTTTTCTGTTCGTCTGTACATGTGTCCCACTTCTACCTATTTCCGTCGCATTTCAATAACACCTTAGTGGTGCATTTTTTAAATTTTTTTTCCCTTAGAGAGAGAGAGAGAGAGAGAGAGAGAGAGAGAGAGAGTGTGAGTGTGAGTGTGAGTGTGAGTGTGAGTGTGTGTGTCGTGCTTGCTTTTCAGCTGGAGATTGTAACATCATAGCTTAGACATTACATACCTTTTGTTGATTCATTTAACTTTCTATTTTGTTCAACACCCCATTACTGAACTTCTGTAATTAGTAAACAATTAATTCGGTACTGCAATCAAGTATACTCTCTGTAATGATCTTTTGTATTCCTAATATAATCTCTTTGGATATCTTTAAAATTAAATAACATTATTTAAATGATTTTGTGTAGAACTACCAACTACTGTTATGTAAACTGCTGACCTTCACTTAGGGGTCTTAGCTATTTTGTATGTGAAAGGTGTTGTGGTTCCCCTCGGGAACGGAACTGTGTAGCGCGCGCAAATTGTGGTTGGCCTAGGTAGGAAAGGTGGAACAAAGAGTCAGTTGGGGACAAGCTACCAAACTGTCAACTGCTCATGTAAAAGTTGTATATTGTGCTGCTGCCGAGGCTTTCTGTGCTGCTTTCCAATGCCTCGGATGAATGGATAAAGAGCTGGAACTATTCTGGAATTGATGTCTATCATTGCCACCAAGAAATGACAGAGTCCGGCAATTCTACCTGCAAATCCACCTACCAATATGCAATCGCCACCACATTGCGCAATCACTGAAAAGGAACCAAGGTATAGTAGAAATTTATGGTGAAGGATCAGCTCATTGGATGTTTTAGTGTGCAAAAATATAAGGTAAATATATCTAAAAACAAAGATGAGGTAACTTACCAAACGAAAGTGTTGGTATGTTGATAGAGACACTAACAAATACAAACACACACACAAAATTCAAGCTTTCGCAACCCACAGTTGCTTCATCAGGAAAGAGGGAAGGAGAGGGAAAGATGAAAGGATGTGGGTTTTGAGGGAGAGGGTAAGGAGTCATTCCAATCCTGGGAGCGGAACGACTTAACCTTAGGGGGAAAAAGGGACAGGTATACATTCGCACGCGCGGCCACACACACACACACACACACACACACATGCACACACACACACACACACACACACACACACACACACACGCCCAAGCAGACATATGTAAAGGCTGGGTGTGGGTGTGGGTGTGGGTGTTGGCCGGCGCGCGCGCGTGCGTACATTTGTATACCTGTCCCTTTTTCCCCCTAAGGTAAGTCTTTCCGCTCCCAGGATTGGAATGACTCCTTACCCTCTCCCTCAAAACCCACATCCTTTCGTCTTTCCCTCTCCTTCCCTCTTTCCTGATGAAGCAACCATGGGTTGCAAAAGCTTGAATTTTGTATGTGTGACTGTGTTTGCTAGTGTCTCTATCAACATACCAACGCTTTCGTTTGGTAAGTTACATCATCATTGTTTTTAGATATATTTTTCCCATGTGGAATGTTTCCCTCTATTATATTCAAATATAAGGTAACTTATACTCTAATTCTTATACCTACCTTGACTTTTTTTTTTTAAATCCCTAGTCACACAACCACATAGGGCCCCTCCCATGCTAAAGTGATTACAGAGTGTCCTTATTGAAATAACATCAAAGCTCAGTGTTTTAGCAGAACTGAGTTATATAGTGAATAATACTTACTGAAAATAATTTTTTATTAAGACTGCTTATTAAAATTTTGTTGTCAACTTCTAACGTGAAAGTTCTCAAAACGGAGGCTTACAAAGTTTAGTTAGTAAACGATCACAGTGCAGTCTGTTGAAAATCAACCAAAGGTGAGCTATTGTCTTATAAACACATCAAGTAGTTCCTACTGCAGTATGAGTTGAAAACTAATACTGTTGAAGGTTACATGTTCATATTTGTTAACGACTTGTTTCTTTAGTGTATTGAAAGTGTGTTTAGTATGCTCTACTACAGTGGTCAAGATTATGGGCCCTCCTCCACTGAAAGTAGTTCAAATGTACAAAGTTACTTAATTATAGCAAGTTTCAATTACTCTTCCTATTCAAGTGAAATTCTGTACAATACTGAACTCCTCTTGTGTATTAAAAGTGCATATTAATGGTGTAACAGGATCAACAGTTTGTCTACTGTGCTCATCCTAGATAACGATTAATAGAAAGACCACTCTCTATGAAAACAATAATTTCTTTATTCAAAAGACACTGAGAAGTAATCTGTTAGTGAATTCCATTTAATTTTCATTCTAAATAAAAAGGTATTTAGCTGAGAGGTACTTAACCTATGACCAGTTTATAATTTTGCAGTGAAGTACATTTATAATTTTTTGTCAGGTAAGAAAATGTTTGAAAAGTAATATTGAACATATGTCCATTTTATGATTCTACAGTGAATATTAATAGTAATGTTGGAGACCATTCAGTTTGACCAAGTCTTCAAGGTAATAGTGTGTTTTGTTATCTGTTATATTTATGCAAATAGTTTGTTCTGATCTGGTTGCTCCAACCTTAACGTGAATGTACTGTATTCAGGTGCCAGAGTTCATTGCAATTGCATGTGGCCAAGTACAGGTTGTGTTTGTCCGTTGAAGTTACTAATACTTATTTTCTTGAAGTAGAATGTCAATCATTCTCTTGCCTAATTAGGCGACCGTTCTCTTTATTCTTTGAACAGTGTAGATAGGTAAAGTATTGTTTGGTACTGTTTAAATATTAACGTAATTTCGACTTTCACTTCCGATAAGCCATGTCCGTTAGGTACAACATGGTCAGCGTAACAAAATTCCTCTCAGAGGGTAACACTGCTCTGCTTCTTTATACTATAACTGCTTGAATAAAAATAATTTCCTTATGCGAACTGCCGCCAGCTTTGAGGTTAGATTATAACAGCAACGGACAGAAGTGTTGTAAGATCTCATATAAATATAACAGAACTCTGGGTGGATTTCATTACACAAAACCTGGGGACGTAAAATACTATACTCTCAAAAGATGTCTCCCCTCAAACTCAGATGAAACATAAGAGAGTAGTTTTATGGTTTGAACACAGCACTTCAGTCTAGACTTTTAACAGAAAAATAATGTACTCTGAGCAGAGCACATTTTATTGATGACTAACACACAAATGCAACAGAGTGCACATTCTGAATGTGAGAGCAAATGCTACCTTACGTGCTGCTAGCTGCATCATCAACTGCTTTACTGTAGGCAGCAGCTCACCTGGGGAAGATGCGGGCCTGCGCAATCATCTCGAGCACGGACGTCTTGCCCGAGCTCTGGTCGCCTACGACGACGACGCGCGGCAGGTGGTCCTGCGTGTTGTAGCTCGAGTCATAGCCGCACAGCTCGTCCAGAACCTCTGAGTACATGTCGATCAGCGACTTCTGTAACACGTGCGGTGGCAATCGGGTCAACTTCTGAGTTGGAGAAGGTGGGCCTGTATTGACTTTGGGAGATGTAGAGTGATGGTAACTGCAACCCTGTCTGGACACCTATACCTGTATGGACACCTATACCTCTATAATTATCACAAACTACTGGACAATTGCAGAAGGTGATATTTTCACCAGCAAATAACTTAAACACGCAGGTTTCTGACACGGCAAAAGGGGTGTGTAACAGACAACTCTTGTGTAATGGTCGTAACTTGCAGCGCTTCTCTTCCAAGAGGGCTGTAATGTCGACAATTGGAACTAACTCTTTACAATTCACTAACTCTCATTTTATTATACTGCCAATAACCAAGAGGAAAACTTAATTGAAAAAAGAACTTTTATAAACTCAAGGAGATAGTACTGCTGGCCAGTAATTAATTTTGGGAGGCAAAATTCATTCGTTTCATTTTACGAATGTGTCTATTGGCAGTACTCAGGATTTTGCGTCCCAAAATAAAGTACTTGCCAGTAGTAAGGAGTAGTAGAAATGATATTAGATATAAACTTCAGATCAAAATTGGGGACAAGGTGGACATATTGGAAGAAGTACGGAGGACATAGAAAGCTGGGCAGAGAAGCCTACAGTTATCAAAACAAGGCCATAATAGGAGGGAGATATTTCTTAGAATGTATGTTTGGAGTGCAGCATTGTACAATAGCAAATCATGGGCAGTGTGAATAACTGGGAAAGAGGAGAATTGAAGCGTATGAGATTTACTATAGAAAGAAGCTGAAAATTAGATGGATGAAAAGGATAAAGAATTAGGAAGTTCCCCACAGAATCAGCAAGGAAAGCAATAAGTCATTTGTTATTACATTAGGGGAGAACTTCCAAGATGCCAGAGAGAGCTGTAGAGAGTAAAACTCGGGGGAAGACAAAGGTTGGAATATATCCAACAAATAACCATGGACTCTGAGTGCAAGTTCTACTCTGAAATGGAAAGGTTGATGCAAAACTCGTCAGGAGACTGACGTCTAAAAATGTTTTCAAACAAATTTTCCTAATGATATATGTTAGTCACCTAATTCTCTTACACACACCTTCAGTTCTACACTAAATAATTTATTGTACACTAATAACTGACTGACAGAAACACTATGAGGAAGTAAGCAATGATTTAAATCTCGTTCGTGTGCCTGTTGTTCACTCAACATCTCAACTATACACTAAGAGGTTTACCTGTACTTCTTTCGTTACTTGTAATACTATGTGGCTAAAAACCCACTCTCAATCTCTTTGAGCATTACAAATATTAAATAACTAAGATTTAAAAAATGAAATAAAAAAAACATACAAAACAACACTCGAATCCAGGTGCAGAATTGGATTTGTGACTAACAGAGACAATTTGTTCTACCACTCTTTTTAGGGTAAGAGCTTCAGTCTAGATTTTTCCAGCCAACAGTACTGAATTAGTTGTACAAACATTAAGAGAAAATACTGCACCCACCACAATCACTTACACAGCCACAATAAAGAAGTCGCACAGGCACTGGAGTAATAAACGTCAAGTGTTAGTAATTTATGAAATGGAGATCAGTGAAATACATAACAACAAAATTTTGCTAACTATAACAGGTTAGCATGTAACCAGTTTGTAGTCTAACAAAATTTTTTACTTAGTTATGTAATTCCCACTTCGTCTATTCTCATGTCTTACATAATGGGAATAGACAAAGTGGGAATTTTTATTTCATTTAAAACATGAGAAAAGTGCCAAGACTAAGCTACCAGAGTAAGGCATATAGAATAACCACCTCGATCTGTAGTAATGTTTCCATCAAATAATAAAGTTTACTATAAAATGAAATAAAATTTTCCAGCATTAGGTGGCTAAAATAATCACAAATATTGAAGTAAAAATGGTACAAAGCCTTAAACCTCAATCATGGAGGAGTGTTGGGGAGAAGGTTTACTACCTGCAATTATACTGTAACATGAAACATTCACACTCTCACATACACATGTATAATTTTTCTTTTAAGCTTGTGATCTGTAACAGCCAAATGACCACTGGAGAATGGTTAGGAATCTATCTAGTGTACTGTAAATTGAAGATGCCAGAAAAGGAAAGTTCTAACTCACAAGAGCATTATTTTGACACATTCCATGTTAGATATTGGGCTAGGTTCAAACAAAAGAACATAAAAATTTAAGACGAAGCAGTTTATATGATAAGACAGTACCTACTAGCAATGCATAAGGAACTACTATTTAGTAGCATGTGGCAGTACCAGAAACACAACAAATTAACCCATGAGCCATTACTTAATCCTGGAGCAGCACATTTTTCATTTGACAACAAGCATCAATCAAGCAATTTTCCACAATTCTTTAAGTGTTTGTGTATTTGCGTGTGGTGTCCAATTACAGGTGTGGACTGATAAGCCGAATAAATTTCTAGAATATAACAGTAAAGTTTCTTAAGCAGCACAATTGTTGCTAACTGTAAATTTCTTACGAGTATTGTCCACTCTTTCGTCAAGATACAATGCAGAGTTGTTGGCTACTAGTTTCCATGAGTAATTGGCATCATATGCACTGTGTGACAATAACAAGAGGCCAAATTTTCAGCACACATCTCTCGCACACACAAAGAAAAAGTAAGTTATATGTGCCAACAGAGGACATCAAAATACCTACAATACAAGTGAACTGAAGAACAAAATACATTGTTTATAATTTATCTTATAAATGAACGGCAAGTGTTTTGATCCTGATAAGCCACTGAACACTTGTACTACAATGGAAAAAAATTTTTTGCCCCTCTGATAGGTCTTCCACACCAGTTAGACAAATGAAGCAGCAAGAAAAGTACAAATGGAATATAACCTATAATATATTTAAGGCAAAAAATGTCACAGATCAATTTTGTAATGTTGTGATTTCCTGCCAGTCATAGTGGTGAGCTCCATAACATTCACAATTAGGTAGCTTTAATTCAGTACAAATACTTAACGAGAAATGGACTATTAAGTCAACTGTCAAGGACACTACTGTAATCCTTCCACCCAACTCTAAAATAAAATCCAATTTACAAGAACAAGTTTCTGGTCCAAATCAATAGTGTGATAGGTGCATGTCGTGGGTCTGAGGATGAGCCACGTACAGATCGGCCATCGAAAGGCAGAACCCAGAAAAAATCGAGAAAGTGCGACAAATGCTAGCATGAGATAGGCGATGGATTTTCTGATCGATTACAGAGGAACTGGGCTTTAGCAAAGACACGGTGCACGCCACTGTCTGTGGCGATTTGGATAACCGGAAGATCCGCTCCCGGTTTGTGCCGTAGGAGCTCACAGACCAGCAGAAAGCAAAACGGATGGAAACTGTTGGTGACTTCATTTACACATGTGACCAGGATTCATTGCTTCTAAAG
This sequence comes from Schistocerca gregaria, assembly GCF_023897955.1. Lineage (NCBI taxonomy): Eukaryota > Metazoa > Arthropoda > Insecta > Orthoptera > Acrididae > Schistocerca > Schistocerca gregaria. The sequence continues at coordinate 95,227,666 of NC_064930.1, read as the reverse complement.
ACCATTGTCATGGGCATGAGACCTGGTGCTATCAATTTGATCCGGAATCAAAACGACAATCGATGTCACGGTGTTCAGTCTTCCCCGTCAACAATAAAAACCTGCAAAAATCTAAGGTGAAAACACTGTCGATCACCTTCTTCGATAACAACGGCATCATCCACACCGAATTTGTTCCTGCAGATCAAACCATTCATGCTGCATTTTAGCAGTCAGTTTTGAACCGATTTAGACAGAGTTGCACAGGACTGGAAAATGGATGATGCTCCACGACAATGCCCCTGCACACTGTGCAATCCGTGTGCCCCAATTTCTGGTGCTGAAAATGGTAGCTGTTCTCGAACACCCACCGTACTCCTCCGATCTGGCCCCTGCAGACTTCTTCCCGTTTCCCGCTTGAAGGCGGTCATTAAAGGTGAATGTCATGCGGATGTGAATGCTACCAAAGATCGTGTGACAGCCGTTCTACAATCAATTCCACAGGAGGCCTTTGCTGACAGTTGCCAGAAGCTCTATAGACACTGTCAAAATTGGGTTGTAGCAGGTGGCGACTATTTTGAAGGGCAATAAAGACCATTTGTTTGTATCTTTTGTTTTGTTTGTTGTCTGATAGCATTCACCGAACTTTTTAGACACACCACGTATTAGTAGACATTATATGGAGTGTGTCCACTCTTTGTCTGTATGACACCTTGAACTCTCCAGGAGAGACTTTCAATAAGGTGTCCAAATGTCTGTGATGGAACAGCAGCCCATTCTTTTTCAAGAGCCGAAACCAGAGAACGTAGTGTGATGTTAGATACTGCAGTCTGGAATGAATTCAATGTTCTAGCTCGTCCGAAAGGCGGCCTGCTGGGTTCAGGTCAGAGCTCTGGACAGCCAGTCTGTTGCCTCACAGATGCTTTTCTATCACAGGGTGCATTGTTATGCTGATACCAACAATCATCATCTTCAAGCTTTTCCTCTGCTGTATGCAGTACATTATGCTGCAAAATGTGTTCACACTCTTCTGCATTTCATGACTTCTTATGTACAATAATGCGATCACACCTTAAACACGAATAATGTCTCCAGATTTCAAAACCACCCTGTCTTTACTTCACTGTAGGAACTACACACTACAACAATTAACATTCTCCAGGCATTCAGCAAAACCGACCCCTTCCATCGTACGGCCACAGGCTATAACACAATTTGTCATTCCGAATCACTCATTTCCAGTCGTCCATTGTCCAGGCTACTGCACTTCGCACCGCCACGAGAGTCCCTTACTGCCAGCTACACAAATGAGTGGTTTACGAGGAGCTGCTCGACCACCATATCGCATTCTTTTTAACACTCTAAGTACAGTGTCACTGTGCTAGCTGGAGTACCGGTAGCACTCCGGAACTCACAAGCGATTTCTTCTGCCAATTTCATGCAACCTTTTACGACCACCCTAAGCAATTCTAGAGGGTCCCCGACCGTCAGTATGTACAATTGCCTCGTCTCTGTTTAACTGTGCTTGTGCCTCCTCATTTCCACTTCACAATCACATCACCGACACTGATCACGGGTGGCTTCATAAGGGTTGCAATGTTCCTTAGGGATTTGTTACTCGTGTTATAGACACTGACTAGTCCACACGAACCTGAATAAATTTCTAGACGAAAGATAAAAATAAAAAGTCACGGTACTTTGGAGGTACCTGCACCACTCGGGAGAATGCAGCATTTGTCAGAAGGGTCGGCAGCTTTGTGCGGAACACCATCTACTAGCACTGAAACTCAGAAACAGTTACCCTTCCAATTATTTGCACAGAATCGGTACCATGCGAATTCGTGACATTCGACACCGAGGAATTAAAACTAGTCGAGCTTTGCTCGACCATTACTGTTTCCCCTATTGACAATGCAATATTTTCTGCATCCTTTTATGCCAAAGGGCCTGCCTCTCGTGACATCTAGTGGTCACTTCTACATTACACTGAGGTGTCCGCATACTTTTGATCAGATAGTCTTCGTACATATTGTCACTAGTAGATAAGTGTTAATGCGTAGTGTGTCCGGATGACACTTCTCTCATTTTTTCAGTTATACGCAGTACATATGTTTTACCGTGAGATCTTTGTCGAGAACATCCGTAACAAATTTGCCTTTGGTCGTTAATAAACTATCGTCCTTGCTAGTTCTTTGATTCCATTACTGTATTCAAATGTTTTGTAAGATAAGTGGTCCCTCCTAACTTCAACTTCAGCATTCAGCACTGTCAAAAGACCAGTAGTCTTAATGCCAACTTGTAAACAAAAATGACAGGTGAGCCTTGGTACAGGAATAACACGCCAGTCGTGCTGCGGTAAACTCAAAAGTTGCCTGAAAATATTTGAAGGTGAGAAAGTTATGAGTGTTTTATGCACTGCAAAATAAGTCATCTCTTTGTGCACATATCCCTTTGTGCACTATCAGATGTGAAACAGTTTTCTACAAGTTTATCTATTTAAGAAATATTAAGAATGCCCAAGTCACACGAATGACTGATACATTAGTAAAGCTCTTTCAGGAGGCAACAAATTCCATGTCCAGAGGAACACAATTTCAAGTGAGATGCAGAAACTCTATAAATATACTAGAGATATTTTGTACAAGCCTACAGAGAAAACAGTTGTGGCAGCATCTCAGCTACAATATGATGGGACTGAGACCAAGATGTGATGGGTGAGTGACAAAACTTGTCCATGAAATATGAATGGAGTAGCTGTCTACATACTGTCCTAAAATAATAAGGAAGAAGAGGAGGCAGGTTGAAGGTGATGTAAGAAAACAGAAAGGAGTTGGTCATATATGTCTACACACTGCTCGTAGCTGAGATGAGACAAGTTATTTAATTCCACACACAACAATATTAGTGCATCTGCATGAAGAGAAGTATAAATACTGGGACACAGTAAAGGTAACAACAACTCATCACAGAACTGGACTTTGGGTAGTCTATAGGCACATAAGAAACACTGGGAATTGATGAAAAACCTGTTCTACTTGCTCTGTAGAATTTCAGCTTTTCTGTTATGCCATTCTCAAGTGGATCTGAAACTGTCATACACATGACAGATGCTTACATTTTTATATACAGATAAGACTATGAAACTTACAGCAGACATGTAATGTACAAAAGACTTAAGTGCAAGCCTGGTAGGTTTCAAACCTTGCTTTTCTAAAGGTATCATGAGAATACAGTTGTCTCAAGACTGGGTAATTCATTACAATATAAATATTCTTTTGGTTTATAATAAATTATATTTTTACATATTTGAACTTGCATGTTGTACTAAAATGGTTTTTACTAAAAAGTGCAACATGGTTGCATCTGGGGGCATCAAAGTCAGGTGTAGAATTATACTCCTGGTGTACATAACACTTTGTGTCATTTCCATTCTATGATCCAGTCTCCTGCAAATCCATAAGTCATGTCCTTTTTGAAGAACATAGTTTAATTCATCACATATAAATCTCAATGTTCCCTATTATATCTTTTCATATGTGACATTGATATAATACAAGAGCCTGGCTTCAGTAGCCATAGGATGTGTGTGTGTGTGTGTGTGTGTGTGTGTGTGTGTGTGTGTGTTTTGCATTTGCACGAATGTGTGTGGTGTCTTTTGGTCTTTTGGCTGAAAGCTAACTTGTTTGGCAGCCTTTTTGCTGTTCTTGCTGCAACACAGCTTCTTCGTTACACAGTGAGTAACTATCTTTTTCATAATACTGACATAATAGAAAATTTACACAAAACAGTAGCATCTATAAAATTTACTGCTCTGAATGTTGGATAAATAGGAAGGAACTTTAAAGAGTGTTACAAAGAACACACATAACAAAAAAAACTCATGAAATAAATCATCCTTCGCTACTCGCTTCATATGAGAGAATCACACAATGCACGATATCAGAAAAAACTAGTAATCCTTCATACAACGAATAAAGGATACTTTATACACATTTTTGAAGAAATAGAAATTTACTCCCACCAAAAACATCCAGAAGTACGTAAGGTCAATGAGCAATGTACACTTAAAAGTACCATTTTCTTATACATCTGTCATCAAGTTATTGATAACTTCTTTAAAATTACTCTGTAAATTTGTTAACTGGATCCAGATGTTTGAAAATACACTCTGTAAGAGTCCACAACATGTCCAAGCTATGCTAACAACCAAGCTATACCAACAACACCTACAGTACATGTACTTCATCTTTTGTACACTAAGAGTGTAATTTTGCACTTAATTTGGATGCCCTGTCCACTGAAACCATGTTGCACTTTTATTAAAAAACAATTTTTAGCCTTTTACTTATACAATGTGCAAATTCAAATACATCAAAACATAAATCTTCATAACCCAAAGGATAATTATAATGTAATGAATTACAGTCTTGAGATGACCACTGACCACATTCTCACAATACCAGTAGACGACCAATACTTTAAATTTACCAGACTCAAATTTTGGACAAAGTATTATGGTATCTGTACGTAAACATAAGTCAGTCTCATTTTCTCCAACTCTAATTATATACATTCATACAGCTATCAAATGTACGGCTTAATAAATGTATGGTTTAATAAAAAAGCCAGAAATGTTATTGGATTCATAAAGTTTAACAGAGCACTGAAGTGGCCTTTTCATTAATTACAAAAACAGTTGTAAATCACGTGAAGAAACTAATGAAGGGTTTCGGGCATACGTCTGTCCAATGTTAATACTTTTCTTGTCCTGACATTTTGATTGATTAGCATATAGCCATCATCAAGGTTAATCGCTGGCAGAATTTAAATCACTTGGCACAATACAGTGGGGTAAATGTGTATGCATCAGAAATAACACTGTCTGTAAGCAAAGTGTCAGATGTAGTAAAAGGTAAATAATACATACGATACACACTCTACAAGAACACTGCACCGAACACATGATATACCTGCCTTCTACAGCCCAGCAGATAAGCAGTGGCCAAGTGTCATATTTCCACTGGTCATTCACGTATCACAGTTAGGTCGAGATACTGGTCAAAGCCTCATCCTACAGCGATTCAGTGGTCAAGGAGCCCATAGAAATACAATTAGCAGGCTACCTGCTCAACCGAGACGCGGGTATCCAGCTCGACAGATTATGAAAAATCCCTCATTTCACTGGATATGACTTTCACTCTGCAGCAGAGTGTGTGCTCATATGAAACTTCCTGGCAGATCAAAACTGTGCGTCGGAGCGAACTCGGGACCTTTGCCTTTGCAGTAGAACACTTGCCCACAAAAGGCAAAGGTCCAGAGTTCGAGTCTCGGCCTGGCACACAGTTTTAATCTCTCCTTTCACGCTTGTGCTCTCTGACAAATTATTGTTATGAGTCTTCATGGCCTGGGATTCCAAAGGATGTTGTCCATAATAATCAACTGCATAATCCGTACTTGCTTTGTTTTAATCACAGACACAGCATTTTATCTACGATTGGCAGTCTCGCTGCCAACATTGTTATTTCTGATGCACATGGATTTACTCCACAGTACTGTGTTAAATGGTCAGTAGAGGAGGTCTGCCTGGTCTCAATTTAGTTGTGGCTATTCCTTCACAGATCCACTTCACTGATTGTGACTTGTGGAGTTTTGGAAGGGTCCCTGACGAATGTCTTGCTCAGGTGACATCCGAAAACTCGTCAACGTGTGACGCCAGGGAACTCTCCTGACAGGCGTACTCTGCCGTCACTACTTCTCTACTGACAACACAATACTCGCCGTCTTCTTATATACTGGCAGGTCCATCTCTTGTGACATGTAGTGGTCAACTTCACATTACATACAAGTGTCCCAATACCTTTGCTCAGATAGCGCACGGATATCATAAATTAAAGTCCTCCAAAACGTTTTTCTGTTTGTGGGTTTCAGACGATCTCAGAAACTAATGAACAATTCTGACAGTTTTCACTAACAGATTGATCAGTTCACAAGGGCAAACAACAGACAACCTGTTATGCGTGTGTGCATTAGAGATAAGCACTACACCAGGACATTGTCTCGCCACACACTGAAGTGACAAAAGCCACGGGGTACCTACCAATATTGTCGCGGACCACCTTTTTCCGAGCGTACTGCAGCAGCTCGACACGGCGCAGACTCGATGAGTCGTCAGAAGTCTTCTGCAGAAATATTGTGCCACGTTGCCTCTACTGCCATCCGTAACTGCGAAAGTGTTTCGGTACAGGATTTTTGCGCACAAATTGACCTCTCAATTATGACCCGTAAATATTCTATGGGATTCGTGTCGAGTGATCTGTGTGGCCGAACCATTCACTCAAATTGTCCAGAATGTTCTATAAACAAATTGTGAACAACTGTGCCCAGGAGATGTGGTGCACTGTCATTCTTAAAAAATACACTGTTTGGAAATATGACATCCACGAATGGCTGCAAATGATCTCCACGTAACTGAACATCCACAGGACCCAGCCCATTTCATGTAAACACATCCCGTATCATTATGGAGCCACAACCAGATTACAGAGTGCCTTGTTGACAACTTGGGTCCACGGCTTCCTGGGGTCTGCGCCACACTCAAACCCTACTGTCAGCTCTTACCGACCGAAACCTAGACTTGTTTGGCCGGGCCACCGTTTTTGAGCCGCCTAGGGTCCAATAGACACCATCGTGAGCCCCGGACTGGCATTGCAGGTGATGTCGTGCTATTACCAACGGTACTCATGTAAGATGTTTACTGTCATAGCCCATTTACACCACATTTCACTGCACTGTCGGAATGGGTACCTTCACGGTATGTCCCACATTGATTTCCACAGTCATTTCGCACAGTGTCACTCGTGTATTAGCACTGAGAACTCTACACGAACACTGCTGCTCTCAGAAGTTTGTTATTCTCGGCACAGTCTAGACACTGCGGATCTCGCAATATTGAAATCTTTAACAATTTCAGAAATGGAATGTCCCATGCGTCTAGCTCCAAGTACCATTCTGTGATCAAAGTCTTAATACATGTCATGTTGCCGTAATCAAGTTGGAAACCTTTTCACAAGAATCACCTGAGTACAAATGATAGCTCCACCAATGCATTGCCCTTTTATTCCCGGTATACACAAAACTACCTCCACCTATATATACGCATATCGCTATGCCGTAACTTTTGTCACTTCAGTATATTCTGGAGCAACATATCTTCCCAAGAATAAATGAAGACAAACATAACAATGACTATAATCCATGTAAATTAAATGAGTTGATAAGTCATTCAGAACTGTATATTCTGGGCCTGAATTCTAAACTTGTTGGTGTTCTTGACTTCAATATGATGACTGAAGTAAGAATTATATAAACATTGGTGTAATGGTTGTGAAGAATACGTCGAAAAAGTGTCGGTACACTTACTGAAGAAAAGTAGAAATTGTTCTGTATTATAGGCTTGCACCAAATATTACATGATAAGAAAAGAAGTGTTACACTGTTGCTGCATTCACAATAAAGGTAAGGGGGGTGGGGCAGATTAATTTCTGATTTCCACTAACTGAAAGGAGTAAAATCTAAATTTTATAGTACAATGTGAACAATCTCCCTCTTTCAGTGTTAGAATGTAGCAGTGCACCTTTACATATATTTTGTTAGTTTTGATGAAGGGCATAATGCAAAACCTTTGCAACATTTGAATCTTGCTTACACGCCTATTGACCACTGAACACCTCGACAATGCAGTAGTTGCTACATTCGCTCCTTTCAATATTTAGCACTAAAGGAGAGTTAGTGTTACACACATCAACAAAGGTAAAGCAGTTATTAACAGACAGCTCATCATTGCTGCCCCTGACTGTAGCTTCTAGGTCAGAGATATTTTCAGTAACAATATTTTATTTTTCTGTTTAAGTCTTCAGCATTTCCAAGCTGCAACTCAGAGGATAAAATACTGTGACTGGAGATGGTGTATTACTAGTAAACATACACCTAACATAAAGGAAAAGCACTTCCACTTTTTTAGGTGCACAAACAGATTACGAGGACCGAAATAGCGACGTTAAAGCGAAAGGTGAGGAGCGGGAAGCGGCATAGGTATACTGGATAGAGTAAAGGAAAACAGCACGTGCCTTTAGTACACAGGGAAAGGTAGCAATAGGAAAGCAGCACAACAGAACAGTCTTCGCCAGCCTCTCTCTCTTGCCAAAAAGAGGAAGTCGACTGCGAGAGACGTACCCACGCGTATTGGCGGAGGCTCGGCATTGCCTGCAATCAGAGGGAAACATCACGTGAGACACAACTGAGCACACACAGTCGCATGGCTTGTAAGGCAAACAGGTGCTGCAAAGAAATGCAACCGACATATTTTTGTGTACTGACAAACAGTCTTAACAACCTCAACATAACGATGGCCCCTCTACAGTGAAAATTAACATGTTTAGGAGCAAAGGGACAACTGTATTAAACACGGAAATGGGCTCGAATCAAGCAGAACTCAGAAATCTGCAGACTGTACAAATGTTATATGCAGATTTTTGCCATGAACTGTAATCAAACCTACAAGCAAAATTTCATGTATAGAATCAAGTTTAATTTCATTTGTCATTTCACAACTTAACGTCACTACAAAAGTAATGAGAAAATTTGAAAGTAATAAAGAAGTAGTTGCAGGTACAAAAGCTAAGGAGATACATGAAAACTCTATCCCAGATGCCTTATGTACAAAATAATTGCTTGGACCTGTACAATTAAGATTAAGGACATTATCAGCAATGTAAGAAATGAATGCTGATGATAAATGGAGGTAACTGATAATTACTGAGTCCAATGTGTGTAACTACTGTAGTATTTATTTATTTATTTATTTATTCGTGTCAGAAGCATTTACAATATATAAAATAATGTACAATATTTACATGTTGTTTGTAGATACATTTACAAGATAATTATTTACACTTTTGCCGCCCAGAAGTTAGCGACCTCTATTGCATTTGGCGTTGCATGTAGCAGGTCTTCTGTTGTGCATGTTGCTGGACATTGGGTACACTGGAGCAGGCGGAAGGTCGTCTGCGTTGCTCCACACCCGCAGAGTGGCGGCTCCTCTAGGAAACCCCATTTGGTCAGATTGCTCTTACATTTCGTGACACCCGAGCGTATTCTGTTGAGGGATCTCCATGTACTCCAACTCTCTGTGTAGCTGAGTGGTAGTCTTTTGCTTGGTGTAATCCATCCCACAGTACTGGTAAGCCTTGCATGCCATAGTTTGATTCGGCATTGCTGTGGTGCCCCAACTAGAGCCTTGGTAGATCTGAGGAAGCTCTTTCTGGATTTTAGTCATGGGTTTGCTGGCTGATAGCCATATAGGGGGTGAGCTGCAGAAGTTTCTGATTTTTCCTTCTCGCTTTTTGCTGCTACCTCCCGGTGGATGTCAGGGGGTGCAATTCCCGCGAGGCTGTACAGTTTATCCAGAGGAGTAGGCTTCAGGCACGCGGTGATGATACGACATGTATCATTAAGAGCAACATCTACTGTTTTGGCATGGCAAGAATTGAACCACACTGGGCTTGCGTATTCTCCGGCAGAGTAACACAACGCAAGGGAAGAGGTTCTCAGTGTTGGCGTGTGCTCCCCACGTTGTGCCTGTTAGCTTTCTGATGATATTGTTCCTGGCTGCCACTTTTTGCTTGGTATTTAGGCAGTGCCTCTTGTATGTTAATGCACGGTCAAGGGTGACCCCTAGGTATTTGGGATACATACAGTGTTCTAGTGATGTTTCTTCCCAGGTGATTTTGAGGGCTCTAGCTGCCTGTCAGTTTTTAAGATGGAAAGCGTAAGTCTGTGTTTTTCCAGGATTTGGTCTCAACTGGTTTTCCCTGTAGTAAGCTGACGGTTCTCTCAATGCTTTGGACAGATTCTCTTCAACAGTTTCAAAGCAGCGAGCTTGGGCGGTGATAGCACAATCATCTGCATAGATGAAGCTCTGTGTTCCTTCAGGTAGTGGTTGATCATTTGTGTAGATGTTAAACAAAGCACTACTGTAGTAACTCATTTAGAAACCCAATACATGGAGATCATCCGAGTGGAACAATGTTAAGAAGAATGGTAGTTATTTAATTTCTGTGGCTTCTTTCCTGTTCTACTGTGATAATATATCGACTTCATGTTAGAGATTTCAGTATCGACAGATAACTAATTCTCTTCTTTTAATCTGCTGCTTCTTCATAACTTTGTATTCAGTGCTGTCGAAAAAAATCTAGCTTTTCTAAATTTCTAGGGCTTGTGATTTAAATTGACTGTTTCATTTGGTGGAAAAGACTTTCTTTTGAGAATTTACAAATCAATGCATCCCTACACAATTTGTATGGAAACAGCCATCTGCTGTTGACTCAAAAGTGCCTGTACACAACCCACACACAATTAATTTTTATCATACATCCCCAACAAATAAATTAGACATAATATGCCAATATCAGTGGAGAGTTCCCTCAGATTAGCTTTCAACTATACGTATCAGCACACTGCATTACGGTGTTTGCTTCTCAATTTTAGGGAAGCAAACAGCTCATATAAATGGACATATACACCACTTGACAAAAAAAAGTGAAGCACCCATGAGACACGGCCCTACGTCAATGCAACTTTGTACACATACATCGAACTGGCACGTACGTACACAATTAGAGTTACAGTTCTTGAAGACAGGTCGAACAGCCACCATAGTGCATCAGATTTATTTGTGTTTAATATTATTACCAGGCCTAGTAGGACATACAAAGGGTACAAACAGCGTTAGATGTCGAGTTATCACTCTGGAGGACACGGAGATGCCCTGTACTTGCATAACATAGTGTAATCGACGCTTTAAAAGAGTGTGTTCCCATTTAACAGGTTGGTCGAATCACACAATATCCAGGTTTTTGTGGCATGTAAGTATGACAGTGACCCACTGTAGGAATGTGAGAGCACGAGTATCTGATCTCTATGAGAAAGGATCACCTTCAGCACCGAGAACTTTGCAACTCCTTCACATCTGTACCTGGCACTAAATGACTAGTAATGGACACCCTGCAACATTCTGTATTGCCACACACCACTGGTCACATACCAGCAGCCATCAGACTAGGAAATTACTGTCCCACGTGTAGGCTTTCTTTACTGCAACACAAATGTACAATGGGATGTACCCTCTGCCGTGCACCTCATGGTAGTTTGAAAAGTGTACGTGTAGGTGTAGGTGTAGATCTAGATGAAATTTCTGCATCTGCAGTTGTGCCGCGATTGAGAAGCCTGCACTGATGAGCCTGCACTAATGCGTCACACTGTGTTCGACAACGAATCGTGGCTCTGCTCTGCTCCGGACAACAATCATCAGTGAGCATGGTGCTGACTTGAGGACTGGTTCCACTCTTCCAATATTTTGGAGACTTACAGCTGTCCTATCACGGTGTGGGGAACTGTCGCATGCGACTTCGGGTCACGGCTGCCAGCGATTAAAGGAACTCTGACGGCACAGCGGTACGCCAGGAACATGCTGTGCCTCACCAGTTACCTCTCGTGTGACAGTACCGTAATGCAATTTTTCAACAAGACAGTGCTCATCCATACATGGCCCATGCCTCTATCAACTGTCTATGTGATGTTGAGGTGCTACTGTGGCCACCAAGACCACCAAATCTGTCCCTGACAGAACTCCGTCTCAGTGGCAGTATCTGTGACATCAAAGACCAGTTACAGCACTCGTGGGCCAGCTTAGATAGAGGATACGACGGCTCAGTGCACCGCCCCCCGTCGAACTGGTGCACGCATTACGGTGCAACGTTGCAGTGATATGCAGGCTATTACTGCCAAGTTCTTTGTAAATTTTACTTGATGTTGCAATCACTGAAACAATGTTGCATACCATCTCAGCTTGTGGAGTTTCATTTTGTTTCCTCCTACATTACATTGCCAAACTGATAACTGTTTCTTACAAATCTGCCTGCTTTTACTTAATTAATGGAACAAGGTTTTACCGCGTTTAATGCAAGTACCTGTCGGCATTTAGTGGTTAAGCATTCAATGAAAGCCATTCCACAACGCAGCTTCCAGTAGGACCGATGAGAAGAGGTGAAAGCTCTGCAAAATAGCATGTACTGTGAATTATAGACAATTTTTCTTTCAAAGAAGAGTAAACTTGCTGAAATGCTACAACAGATGAGTCTGAAATGTTAAGTACAATATTTTCGCCTGGAGCAGCTGGCAGCAGCAGAAGGGAAGGTGTTTTTTTTAAAAAAAAAAAAAAAAAAAAAAAGAGAAAAGACATCACGTCTATGGAATCCATGTTCATCCAATATTTACAGTATAGAGAATGTAATAACCACCACAATGAAAGTAAAATTTTTTTTTAGTAATTATCAGTTTTGATTTTCAGCTAACCACCTTTAGATCTGATCATGACTTCCACTTTATAGGTAGTGCAAACTTGAACTCAACTGCCACAAATTTCTGATGTGTTCCTGATGGTTGATAAATTCTGTGTTGTAATTCCTACGCCCATTTATCAACTGCACAAATTACGTGAAAAAATAGATGAATATTATTCAGTCTCAACGTATGTGTGTTACAAAACGTATCTGTGGCAGTACTTCTATAAAAAATATAAATTATAACAAATATATGTCCTTTCAGGACACACCAAATGTAAGATATAGTAAGAAAGCAGCAATAGACAGATAGGTCTTTAGAATTATCCAGTAATATTCAGTGGATAGATATATCAAAAGGAATGCCAGGTTCAAATTTATGAAAAATATTTGATATTTACAGAATGGGGCTACACAAGTTATGTTCCCACTACAAACAACATTGACAAGTTATACGAGGGCTGCTATATATATTTCTGGCCTAGGCAACACTAAGTGTTGCCAGGTGCAATCTGACATTTCCATTGGAAAGTTTGACATTTTTTAGCATAAATGTACTCAGAACTTTTTGACTTACGACAATTTTTTTTTCTTTTACAGGGACTTGAAGAAATCAATTTGGCACAAAAATGGAATTAACTCGTGAACATTTTCGTGCGATCATTTTTCACAACTTTCGACGTGGATTATCACGACAAGAGTGCATCGATGAACTTAAATCTTTGTATGGCGACGAAGCACCATCCTATAGCACTGTGAAAAACTGGTACAACGAATTCAATCGTGGCCGACGCTCGCTCAAAGACGAATTCCGTGAAGGTCGTCCAAAAACAGCCGTTGTGCCAGAAAACATCGATGCCGTACGTGAACTGATAATGCAAGACCGTCATGTGACATACCGTGAGATAGAGGCATGCCTAGGCATTTCTCCCACCAGCATACATTCGATATTGCATGAACACCTGGCCGTAAAAAAGGTTTGTTCTCGTTGGATCCCGCACAATTTGACAATCGCTCAAAAGAAAGCTCGTGTGGATTGGTGTAAAGAAATGCTGAAAAAATACGATCGCAGTGCTTCAAAAGACGTTTATAAGATCGTCACAGGTGACGAATCATGGATCTATGCGTATGAGCCCGAAACAAAACAGCAATCGACCGTGTGGGTCTTCCAAGGCGAGCCAAATCCAACGAAAGTTGTTCGTGGAAGAAGCACTTCGAAGCAAATGGTCGCCTGTTTCTTCGGCAAAACTGGTCATGTGGCGACTGTTCCGCTTGAGCAACGTAGAACGGTCAATTCTGAGTGGTACACCACCATTCGTTTGCCTGAAGTCTTCGGAGAAATTCGAAAAATGAACAAGAGAAGACGAATCATTGTGCACCATGACAATGCGAGCTGTCACACATCGGCTCAAACCAGCGCCTTTTTGACCGGCCAAAACGTCGAAGTGATGGGTCATCCGCTGTACAGCCCTGACTTGGCACCCAATGACTTCTTTTTATTCTCACAAATCAAGAAAAAAATGCGTGGTCAACGATTTTCGTCGCCAGAAGATGCTGTTGCAGCATTCAAAAACCATGTTTTGGAGGTGTCTCAATCGGAGTGGAAAAAGTGCTTCGAAAATTGGTTTGAGCGCATGCAAAAGTGTATAAATCTTGATGGAGAATATTTTGAAAAACAATAAACCATTTTCGTTGATAAATATTCGTATTTTCATTATTAGGCCAGAAATATATATAGCAGCCCTCGTATACAGTGTATGAGGGGACCCTTTCAAGTTTTTACACAAACAACCTAAGAAACTCTTTTTCCAGTGAAAATCATTTACCAGTATATGAAAAACTTTGCCTCTACCATCTGTACACTTCTGCATGTGTCTGAACAAATCCTAAACAGATTTTTTATTGCTCCACTGATAGCATAAAAATGCAACTTTTGGAAGGATTTAATGGCTTCCTTAAGTTATCAAAATTACTCTCAAAGCAATTTTTGTGTGACATAAGAGAACAAAAAGAAGTATTTAGGTGATGAATCAGGTGAATAAGAGCATGATACATTTGTTCGAACAACAACAACACAGAAAGGATAGAAATGTTCAGCTTTCAGACAAAGTCCTCCGTCAGAAGCAAAGAAATCTCATCTCATTCACGCAAGCACCACTCTCTCTCTCTCTCTCTCTCTCTCTCTCTCTCTCTCTCTCTCTCTCTCTCTCTCTCTCCCCCCCCCCCCAAACACACACACACACACACACACACACACACACACACACACACACACACACACACACACTCTCTCTCTCTCTCTCTCTCTCTCTCTCTCTCTCTCTCTCTCTCTCTCTCTCTCTCTCTCTCTCTCTCTCTCTCTCTCTGTAGTCTCTTAGGTTGCACTTGTGCGTCTGTGCATTAGTTTTCTATGCCTGATGAAGGATTCAGTCCGATAGCTGAAGATTTTTAGCATTCTCTTTCACTGTGCCTATCTATGACTCAATGCCTCCTCTAAGTGGTGAGAAAAGAGAGTAGTAATCTATCCTCTCCATACTGATGTTCCATACTGGATTTCCCACTGTTAACATTAATTTGATTTTTGCTCCACCAAATTCTCGATACTTCAATGTGTCATGTGATAGCTGGCAATGTCAATTGTATTGATAACTTGTGGCAAACAAATTGCAGTATACCATTCAGCGTCACCCGTTCTTCGAACCCCTACAGCAATGGTCACGTCATATCCAATGTAACCAAAACAACATGCTATAATATTGCGAGAGCTTTGTAATTGAATTGTATTTCTTAGTTTCGGTTGATCGAAACAGCTTGTGTTTGCTTTGTTTCCTGCTCAAACAAATACATCGACGTTTTGTCTCCTGTTGTGACATCATACACAGATCTTAAATTTTTTTGGTCGAATTTTTGGAGCACTTTATTACACCAACTTACACAACCCTCTAACTGAGAATGGTAAAATTGCGTGGAACACATCAGAAACAGATCTTTTTCACAGCTGTAGATTCATGTGGAATAAAATGTACTGCCGTCTCAGACATGTGTGCCACTATTTCTACCACATTTCTATTTCGCTTATTGTTTACCATACATGGGTTTGTCTAACAAGCACGTCGACATAATTATCATCAAATTTAATATCATTTTTAAAGCAGCTGTCAGGCTGTGCATATTATGTTGCGAAGTATTATGACACTAGTGGACCACATACGAGGTGCAATGCAGGATATACGAACTTCACATCTTCAAAATCTGCTCCAGCTGCCAAATACACTGAAGCACCAAAGAATCTGGTATAGGAACTCAAATACAGAAAGATGTGAACAGACAGAATATGGCAATGCGGACAGCAATGCCTATTTAAGACAACAAGAGTCTGCTGCAGTTGTTAGATCGGTTACTGTGGCTATAACTGCAGGTTATCAAGACCTAAGTGAGCTCATATGTGGTGTTACAGTCAGCACACGAGCGATGGGATACAGCATTTCCGAGGTAGCAATCAAATGGAGATTTTCATGTACAACCACTTCAAGAGTGTACGGTGAATATCAGGAATCTGGTAAAACATAAAATCTCTGCAGCCAGAAAAAGATCCTGCAAGAATAGGATGAACAGTGACTGAAGAGAATCGTTCAACGTGACAGAAGTGAAACCCTTCTGCAAATTGCTGCAGATTTCAATGCTGGGCCATCAGCAAGTGTCAGTGTGTGAACGATTCAATAAAACATCATGAATACGGGCTTTTGGAACGAAGGCCCACTCGTGTACCCCCGATGACACACCGACATTGGACTGTCGAGGACTGGAAACACGTTGCTCGGTCGGACGAGTCTCGTTTCAAATTGTATCGAGCGGATGGACATGTACGGGTATGGAAACAACCTCACGAATCCACAGACTCAGCTTGTCAGGAGGAGCCTATTCAAGTTGGTAGAGCCTCTGTAATGGTGTGGGGCATTTGCAGTTGGAGTGATATGGGTCCCCTGATATGTCCAGATACCACTCTCACAGACGATACTTAAGTAAACTCCTGTCCGATCACCTGCATCCATTTGGGTCCATTGTGCATCCTGACAGACTCGGGCAATTCCAGCAGGGCACTGCGACATCCCACACGCTACAGAGTGGCTAAAGGAACACTCTTCCGAGTTTGAACACTTCCGCTGGCCACCGAACTCCTCAGACATTAACATTATTGAGCACATTCGGGATGCCTCGCAACATAGTGTTCAGAAGAGATCGCTATCCCCTCTTACTCTTACGGATTTATGGACAGCCCTGCAGGATTCACGGTGTCAATTCCCTCCACCACACTACTTCAAACATTAGTCGAGTCCACGCCACGTCGTGTCGCGGCACTTCTGCGTGCTTGCGGGGGCCCTAAACGATATTAGGCAGGTGTATCAGTTTCTTTGGCTCTTCAGTTTATACCATTGTTATACACAGTAGTCCCAGAAACGGCTG
This sequence comes from Schistocerca gregaria, assembly GCF_023897955.1. NCBI lineage: Eukaryota > Metazoa > Arthropoda > Insecta > Orthoptera > Acrididae > Schistocerca > Schistocerca gregaria. The sequence goes on along the minus strand of NC_064930.1, from coordinate 95,210,825 downwards.
GCTACTGGTTGGCAAACACATGCATAAAAAGTCAAACTTATTTCTCAAATCAAAATTTATCTCGAACATATCACACTTTCCGTTTCCTTTCATTGCTTTGCCACACCGTTTCATAAAACACTCACTGTAAATAAACCGCTCAACCAATTTCTGGGCTGCCACTCTTTTAACAAAAATAAATGACAAATTCAAAAACAATAGCATTGACAAGTCTAGACAGTGCCACCTAGCGGCCGTTTGTAAACCCCCCGTATTGCTGGTGCCGGTACCTTGATCTTCTTGGCGGGCAGCTGCCCCGCGCTGGCGCGCAGCAGCATCTGGCGGCGCAGGTCCTTGTTCTCGCGCTCCAGCCGCTCCAGCTCCTTCTGGTAGCGCAGCTGCACCTGGATCAGCTCGTCTTGCAGGTGCTCCATGCGCTGCTCCGACGTCTCTGCAGCACGTGCCCTGCGGCTCACAGCTCACCCGTGGTGGGGGCACACGGTGGCCACAAACTTACATCTAACTGATATCTCTCTCTCTCTCTCTCTCTCTCTCTCTCCACAGTACTAACCTCTCCAGTCTGAGACTTTCTAACAATCTCACATCACATCATCACTTGACTATCCAGGCTGAACTCACACTCCACCAACAAAATTTCAGAGTTTTTTCAGTGATATTTTTTTGAGCAATTTTAGTATACGGGACCTGTGGTTTCCTGTAGCTCATAACAGAGTAATTGTATTTCATTTGATTTTTTACTGTGGTACTTTTTAATCAATTTTCTTATAAGGGGCCTGTGGGTTTCAGTAGCTCATAACAGAATAATCACATTTCATTTTTTTACTGTGAGGGTAGAGAAGTTTTCTGAATTTAATTTGTGGTTTTTTCCAGCAAGCGTCACAGGTACGTAATGATAATGGTTATGATGTGTAAATAGTATGTAAGTGCACAATTTCTATGTACAAGTGCATGCCGAATAGTAATGCCTCCGAACTTTGGCCTCGTATCACTAACAGTCGAGATGACAGGCACCTTATCCGCATGGCTGTAACGGATCGTGCACCCACGTCTCAATCCCTGAGTCAATGGATGGGAACATTTGCAAGACAACAACCATCTGCACGAACAGTTTGACGACGTCTGCAGCAGCACAGACTATCAGCTCGGAGACCGTGGCTGTGGTTACCCTTGACGCTGCATCACAGACAGGAGCACCTGTGATGGTGTACTCGATGACGAACCTGGGTGCACGAATGGGCAAAACGTCATTTTTTCGGATGTATCCAGTTTCTGTTTTTCAGCATCGTGATGGTCGCATCCGTGTTTGGCGACATTGTGGTGAACACACATTGCAAGCGTGTATTCGTCATCACCATACTGGCATATCACCCGGCGTGATGGTATGTTGTGCCATCAGTTACATGTCTCAGTCACCTCTTGTTCGCATTGATGGCACTTTGAACAGTGGACGTTACATTTCAGACATGTTACGACCCGTGGCTCTACCCTTCGTTCAATCCCTGCGAAACCCTACTTTTCAGCAGGATAATGCAAAACCACATGTTGCAGGTCCTCTAAGGGCCTTTCTGGATACAGAAAATGTTCGATTGCTGCCCTAGCCAGCACATTCTCCAGATCTCTCACCAAGTGAAAACGTCTAGTCGATGGTGGCCGAGCAACTGGCTCGTCACAATACGCCCGTCACTAATCTTGATGAACTGTGGATCATGTTGAAGCTGCATGGGCAGCTGTACCTGTACACGCCATCTGAGCTCTGTTTGACTCAATGCCCAGGCGTACCAAGGCCGTTATTACGGCTAGAGGTGGTTGTTCTGGGTACTGATTTCTCAGGATCTATGCACCCATATTGCATGAAAATGTTATCACATGTCAGCTTTAGTACAATATATTTGTCCAATGAATGCCCGTTTATCTGCATTTCTTCTTGGTGCAGCAATTTTAATGGCCAGTAGTGTAGACATGAAGCATGAAGGTGTAAAACATTAATAAAGTTTCTTTTATGTAAGAGTATTTACATAAAAAAATTTGGTGACATTACTATTCAGAATGCCTTGTATATTAAGCCATGTTCATATCAAGTTTTTATGTATGTTCTGCAGCAATGTTTGTAATGTTGTTTGCAGCTACAATGGGACTAATGTTTGCAGCAAGTGCAAATGGAAGAACAATGTTCCACAGCTGTGACAGTACAAATATAAGGAAACTGTTTCTGCACTGCAATGACGAAAAACGTTATACGGCACTACTGTTTGTTTATGCTCTGTCCTACTTAGTGGAATGTTACACGATTTATTGTGTGACGTGGTGTTGCATCCTGTGTTGTGTTTTATAAAATGGAATTGACAAGGAACCAGATATTCGAACTTGTCACACATTGTGAAGCAGATTACCCTGTCACATTCGTTGGAACTGCCAGTGACAATGAAATGAAAGCAGTAGCATTTGTTGAAGATGATGAACATCTGTGTGATTTTAATATACGTAGAGATCTGTGGTCAACAAAATGTGTGTTTCACTACTATTAATGTAACTGAATTATCTTTACATAATCTTTTAATTCTTCATCCAAAGCTACGCAAATTACAGCAACTACTTGAGATTTGGCTGGTTTTTATATATGGAACAAATATGCAAAGCTTTGATAGGAATCTCCTGTTGAGAAAACCTAGAGTGTCTTCACTTCACAGCAACTGTTTTACTGAAATTTGTCTGTTCTTTGAAACAAATAGGCTTATCGCATTCATTAGAATTTCAAAATTGGAGCTGTTCTCCTAATTCAGCTCTTACCGCATGTTGTTCTCACCGTGTCTTCTCTAATATGATATTGTCCACCAACAATGCCTTCATCTTTTTCTTTGTCCGATTTCAACAGGAAATATTTTTCATGCACCACCATACATCATTAATACATCCCCTTTACTTGTTTGTGTAACTCCTGACAAAAAATGAAGTTCTTGCCGGCAGTTCAGGGTAGCGTAAGATGCGAACGCGTAAGTGAAAATGTTTGTAGCTAGTTTAGACAAGGCTGCAAACAACAAAGTTGCAAACATTCTGAAGACTGACATGTGAAATAATTGGATGTTTGTGTCACTCTGGCACCATATTTTGGCCACGTAACTCATTGTCTTCTTCAGGTGCTACATGAGACTGCCGTATTGGAGGATCTTGTCCAGTAGTTATGCCCAGATGGCGACTAAGTTGGGCGCAGACGTCCGAGGGAGCACCGGGTAAGAGACAACACCTTACAAGCAGCACCAGGCGGGTGCGGACAGCAAACAGAGCGTCCAGCACCCTCTGGGCATAAATACTGGAGAAGATCCTCCAATACGGCAGCCTCAGGTAGCACCAGAAGAAGGCAACGAGTTACGTGGCCGAAATATGGTGCCAGAGTGACACAAACACCTGCAGTAGACCCGATTATTCCACACGTCAGGACCTCGCCGGGAAAGCCTGAAGAGTTACATCATTCTGAAGACTATTTCAAATATTTGTTTTGTATTTTATTATTTGTTCGAGATACTCTTCGGACGGAGTTCGACAGCAGGCATCACTACCGTCACTATACGACAGCAGGTCCCGCACGGAGCTACTGACACAGCACGGACTGCCTAATAGGAGATCAGAATCTTGCACTTATAGTGGCGCCAAGAAAGAAGCAAAATAATAATGTACACTGAGATAACAAAACTCATCAGATACCTCCAAATACTGTATCGGACCTCCTTTTGCCCGGTGTAGCACAGCAACTCGACACGACACAGACTGAAAAAGTCAGAAGTCCCCCAGAAATACTGAGTCTCGCCGCCTGTACGGCCATCCGTAGCTGCGAAAGTGTTGCCGGTGCTGCATTTTGTGCACGAGCTGACCTCTCAATTAAATCCCATAAATGTTTAATGGGATTCGTGTTGGGTGATCTGGGTGGCCAAATCATTTGCTCGAATTGTCCAGAATGTTCTTCAAACAAATTACGAACAACTGTGGCCCAGTGACATAGCACACTGTCATCTATAAAAATTCCCTCATCAGTTGCATACACCAAGTCCACTAATGGCTGCAAATGGTCTCCAGGAAGTTGAACATAAGCATTTCCAGTCACAGATCGGTCCCACGTAAACACAGCCCACACCATTATGGAGCCACCACCAGCTTGCAGAGTGTCTTGCTGACAACTTGGGTCCACGGTTTTGTGGAGTCTGCACCACACTCCGGCTCTACTGTCAGCTGTTACAACTGAAATCAGGACTCATCTGACCGGGCCACGCTTTTCCAGTTTTCTAGGGTCCAACCAATACAGTCACAAGCCCAAGAGAGGCACTGCACATGATGTTATGCTGTCAGCAAAGGCACTCACGTCCGTCATCTGCTTCCGTAGCCCGCTAATGCCAAATTTCACTGCACTGTCCAAACGGATGTGTTCATCGTACGTCACACACTGATTTCTGTGGTCGTTTCGTGCAGTGTTGCTCGTCTACACAAATGCTGCTCCTCTCGGTCATTGAGTGACGGCAGTCGGCCACTGCGTTGTACGTGGTGAGAGGTAATGCCCGAAACTTGGTATTCTCAGCACACTCTTGACACTGTGCATGTTGGAATATTGCATTCCCTAATAATTTACAAAATGGAATGTCCCATGCGCCTAGCACCAACTACCATTCCGTGTTTAAAACCCGTTAATTCAATTCGTGTGGCCATAAAAACATTGAAATATATTTTTTACATGGAACACCTGAGTACAAATGACAGCTCCGTCAATGAAGTACTCTTTTATACCTTGTGTATGCAATTCTACCACAATATGTGTACGTGTATATAACTGTCCGATGACTTGTCAGCTCAGTGTATATTACTATTGTGACATTGTTAGTGTGAGCCTAGCACCTACTGAATATACAACTCTGTATACAAGTAACCAATAAAAGTTCATTACTGTGATCAAAAGTCATTTTATAAAAGATTAATATTAGGAGACTGATTATTAAGTACTATTTTATGAAGAAACCCATATCAAGAATTTAGTATGTTTTGCCCAGCCCGTTCCCCTTCATTACCCCACTTTATTTCTATGTGTATATTAGATTGAAAATATTTGCCACAACAGTACAAATGCCAACAGCACAATTTTTGAGTCTAGTTTGTTTCCAAACTTGACCCATTTACTAATGGTACTTGCACAGTAATGACCACTTTACCCTTCAGTTCTGCTCGGTCGTGTTTTTCCAGCAGTGTCAGTCATGACACACACTAGTGTGGACAGATGTACTGCTGGAGTCTCAGCTGATACGTACTTCGTGTACGTGTACACCAAAAGCAACTGAAGGGCAACATAAGGACACTATGCTGAGCTGCTTCCACAGTGATGACCACTGCGGCACAGTACCTTTCGAGACACCTTCGACAAAGTGCATCCTTAGGTCATTGCATTTTACAGGCTTTTCACTGTTGTGAAGATATTTCCACAATAAAAGGTTACTGGGTAACAAATCCAATAAAACATAAGTATGTTACTCTGTAATGAGCCACAGGGAATCCCAGGACATTCAGACCAGAATATTGAAAAAATATTTCTCATCTAAACAGTTCAAGTTTGTCCTTTATACGATACACTTCACAAACATATTCATTGTCAATATGGTTCAATCGGTGGCTTTGAGAGTGTTCGGCCACTTTTTTCTGTATCTTACATTATCACACTATTTTCAACATTAGGACGCTAGCTGTTATGTACTTTCATTTTTTATTTTACTTTTTATATATTCATGCCAAAATTAAGTGATTGTGCCAGTTGTTAAACATTTACAAATTTAACAAATACCTGCTGAACAATCTCAAATTTCCATATTGCTGCCTCATGTTATCATGTATTGTTAGCCCTCCATCCATAAATCTCTTCCATTAATAACATTTCTGTTTAGCTCCTGGCCAATCCATATCACCCTGTTTTTCCTGGTCTATTCTTAAGCATCTCTCTCTGACAATATTTATTCCCTTAACCATTTTCTTCAGCTATCAATAAAACTAATCATCTCTACCTACATTATGCTCCACTTAGGTAATAACCTCATATACTTCTGTAATTTTCCTTTCTTCTGTTGACAATAACTAACCGTCACTACCACTTTACAAATCCTCTGGTTTTTTTCTTTATTATTTTAATAATCTGCTCCCTCCCACTTTCCACACTCTACATTCACTCCCTTATTTGGTCCTTTTTTCTGGTTTCACATTTTAACATTTGTCTCTGTTCTGCTCACAACCTCTAATCATCTACACACACTTCAAATCTCCTTGATACTTGTCACTTTTTTCTTACCACTTCCTTCTTACCTCCTCTTCTCTTATAGTTTCTACTAATCACACACCTTTCAAACTGTAATTAGGTATCTCTCTTCACCATTTTCTCCACCATCTGTCAAAAAACTAACTTACTGCGTGCAGGATCAGCCAATTTTAATACTCCCTTCTTGGCACTATCTTGGCTAGCACTGTCTGTGTCACAGACCTAATATGTCACAAACATAAGCTCTTACACTACATATGATTAGGCAAGACTTTGACCTCGGTCATCACCCCCAGGTGGTACATGGTGACCACTCAATTTTTGACAACGTTATAGACATAAATAGATGCCTCTAGTCTTTCCAAATGTTTTACTCTATAAGAGAACCTAAATACCTGTTTACAACTTAAATGCCTCACTCTGCTATTAGCCTACAGGTATTTAATCACTTGACTAGCAAGAGAAATTTTTTAAAGATTTATGTTAAGTTCTTTACATTCCATATGTCACTTTAACATTCTTTTCCTGTTGCAGATATACAAGATTTAAGCAGGTCTACAGGCATGTGAATGATTGAAGGATAGCTCTTGCTAAGGAACTGGGATCAAAGCAGATGAAAGTAAAAAATGTGGAATTGTCCTTTTCCAACACTTTACACGTAGTATATTTCATGTCCACTTTCAAGAGGACGTAAATAACATAGGAAGTAAGAATTATTTGTCGCCACTGTTTGTGGTTTTACACTGCGATAAATATTTGGTTTCTTTTACATTTCCTTACTGTTGATTATTGAAGAGTTCGTTGTGCTAGAATTTCAATCACTAAGGATTTCGTCCAACTCCCACTGGAGTCTATCAATTGTTAAACCAAACAACAGTTAAGAAAGTGTCAACTAAGGATTTTAAAATAAAGCATCACTGTGGAAGAATTACACTTCCTTATAATGCTTTCTAAAGCATTCAGTTTGGCCTCTCATAATGATACAGAATCAGATGTAATGAAACTAGATCGTGAGCGTCATTGCTACAACAATGTCTGCATATAATTTAGTGAAGCTCACTTCGACGCATATGTATGTTATATGAAAAAGTACAGTTTAATGAATGTTTAATTTTGTTTAGTCAACTTGTACTTGTGACTTACAATCATAAATCTTTGATTATATATTGAATGGGATGATAAAATGTTAGACATGTCACTATTTTCTCACCCCCATCCTGGTGTTTCTATGGGTGTCATGCACACAGTATTCTTTTCCTCGGTAGTAAACTGTATATTTGCTAAGTTTGGTTGAAACTTTTCCATGCTGTTCTCCCACTGACTGCTGAACAATAACAGCAAGCCAAATGTCATTTTCCATGAACTGCTCTGGTTCTTTGCTCAAAATTGTCAAATTTTTATCTTAATGAGGAATTTTATAGTTGTCCACAATAAATATAAAGTAATCAGTCATGACAATCACAAAGGGCTTGGCCAGTACACTACAGAACTCCAGAGCACTGCCTGCTTTTCCTTAGCTTCTCAGTGCACTACAAAGCTATCCCGACTTACCCTGCCTCTTCCTTGCCTCGTCGTATTTCGGATCTGCAGCATTCAGTTTCAAATCTGGTTTTGCCTCTAAAAAGAAAATTGAGAAAAGGACAAATGTCAAGTACAAATGGCAATGGAAGAATTTTTTTAACAATTTTTCTTAACTTTTTGTTTGGTTAAAAACTCAAATGCAAATAGATGCAACATAAGGATAAAAAATGCCAAATGAAAATACAAAAACCAAATAATGTAAGATGCACATGCCACATGCAAGAACAATGGAATCCATTTCAGTTAAGTACACCAATGCAAAAAATCCATTTAAACTGCACTGTACTGTACTGTGGAGTGAGTCTGCCTAGGTACCATTGTAGAATACCCACAGTAACAACCCCAGCTACACAGGATATAAAGGAACTGGGAGAATATAAGGGATAAGGGGTGTTTGGCTATTTGAGGTACAAATGAAAGGGGCAAGTAGAGAACAATCCTAATAATCATAGGTCTGTGAGGTGTAACATGTCATTTGTAGAATGAAATGTTCCACATCCTCGATCTCCGTTGACCGACAAAAGATGTTCGTAGGTTAAAGTAGGTAGGATGTAAGAAGCACCCCACTTTCAGGAAGTTTGACGGTTTTTGCAGATCACAGCTGTACTGAATCTGTGCTACGGGAGATTAAGATTGCGGAATGGTCCTTCTACTTGCTGGGTGGAGTCGTTTCCTCCACGGGGCCGCAAGTGAAGGGGCACAGAAGGCAAGTGACATCCACAATGTCAAATGAATTGTCACCAAAAAGACAACAGATATTCAGATTTTATTGTAAAAATTGTTCAAAGTCTATTATGAGATGCACTCGTCCAAACATCTAGCTGGAATTGAATGCCTGTGTAGTCGATCAATTAGAAGAACTTAGTCAAAATATCCACGGGTGTACTGCCTGTCTATAGTGTCCAACGGGCACAATATTTCGGCGATCAAACATGTCGCCATCATCAGGTGAACTGACGGACTGAGCTCCTGAGAACGCGCCGGCACGGAGATCCGTACGCTATGGCTGCTCAGGGGGAACTGGGTTCGGCCGCGGCGGCGGCCGATTTAAATACCCTCCGCCCGCGGCGCGCTCCCTCCGCCGTCCGCGCCCCGTGCCACGGTAGTGCGGTGGAACAGATTGCGACGGCGTCTGAGGTGACGTCGGTGTGATGGCTCTGTCCGCCGTGGTCGTCACAACTATGCGTTTACTCGATTTACTCTTGATTAACCCAATCGCTGGTTCCCAAGCCTTGCTAAGATTATAGCCACAGTCACAGTTTATGAGGTTGTCATTGGTGCGAATTTCGATGGCCTCTCTAACAACGCTGTCCCAGTATCTCGACGTCTGTACCAGAATCCTCGTGCGGTCATACTCCATAGTGTGATTTTCCGATAAACAATGTTCAGCGACCGCCGACTTGCTCGGATACATCAGTCGAGTGTGCCTTTGGTGTTCACGGCATCGGTCCTCGACGGTACGCATCGTCTGACCAATATACGACTTGCCACATTGACACGGAAGCTGGTACACGCCGGCCTTCCTCAAACCGAGGTTATCTTTGGCGCTCCCCACTAGTGCACGAGTTTTATTCGGAGGACAAAACACAGTTCCGACTCGGTGTTTCTTCAGAATGCGGGTGATTTTCCCCGAGAGTGCGCCTGTGTATGGAATAAATGCAGTGCCTACCTCCTCCCTCGTGACTTCATCCATCTCAACAGGTTGTGATGCAGTGGTTGGGTGGAGAGCATGTTGGATCTGCCACTCTGAGTACCCATTTTTTCGAAATACAGTTCTCAAATGTTCCAATTCCTGGGGTAGACTCTCTGTGTCAGAGATAGTGCGCGCCCTATGTACTAGATTTTTAAGTACCCCATTCCTCTGTGAAGGGTGGTGGCAGCTGTCTGCGTGCAAATACAGATCCGTATATTGGTCAGACGATGCGTACCGTCGAGGATCGATGCCGTGAACACCAAAGGCACACTCGACTGATGTATCTGAGCAAGTCGGCGGTCGCTGAACATTGTTTATTGGAAAATCACGCTATGGAGTATGACCGCATGAGGATTCTGGTACAGATGTTGAGATACTGGGACAGCGTTGTTAGAGAGGCCATCGAAATTCGCACCAATGACGACCTCATAAACCGTGACTGTGGCTATAATCTTAGCAAGGCTTGGGAACCAGCGATTGGGTTAATCAAGAGTAAATCGAGTAAACGCATAGTTGTGACGACCACGGCGGACAGAGCCATCACACCGACGTCACCTCAGACGCCGTCGCAATCTGTTCCACCGCGCTACCGTGGCACGGGGCGCGGACGGCGGAGGGAGCGCGCCGCGGGCGGAGGGTATTTAAATCGGCCGCCGCCGCGGCCGAACCCAGTTCCTCCTGAGCAGCCATAGCGTACGGATCTCCGTGCCGGCGCGTTCTCAGGAGCTCAGTCCATCAGTTCACCTGATGATGGCGACATGTTTGATCGCCGAAATATTGTGCCCGTTGGACACTATAGACCGGCAGTACAGCCGTGGATATTTTGATTATCAAATACGCCGGGAGAAACTCAAGAATCACAATTAGAAGAACTTAGGATTGTATGTTAAAGGAAATTGATACGGGTCAACTTTTCTGTGTACGTTATTTCACTAAGTGTCTTCCAACATCATCGATGCAGTGGATCAAAGTCCATCGTGGAGAAGCTGGTTCACGGTTCAAGGGCACTATGTAGCATGACCCTGGCAGCACCGATATTGTACAGTGACCAACAGAAAACCTAAGACAAATGGAAAATCCAGTAAAATACAAGAATTGCAGACTGACTACTGGACTGTCTCAACAGTCATTTCCCACCTACTCTGAAAGGAAAATAAGTCACAAAATATTCCATCCAGAAACCAATGATTTCCCCAGTATGATATTACAGGTGAGTAAGAGTTCCCAAGGACCTAAACTGTAGACATGCACTTATGGATAAAAACATTGCAACAAGAATTTCACGTGGCCACCAATAATGTGAAGGCAGGCTTCAGCACGTCTCCTTACCAATGCCAGTATATTAAAAAATTGCAGACACGTTCCGAATTCAGTGACAACAGAGTTCACTGGAACTAGGAACAGGTCCGGAATACAGGAAAGCTGTTAAAAATCCCCACACGAAAAATCCAATGGGGTCGAGCTGACAGACACGGGAGGCCACGATACTAGGGAATCCTGACCAATTTACATATAGACGATTCGTGCTACGTATTACCACACGAAAGGGTGCCACTGTACCGTCATGCAAGTACCACACGAGCATCTTTGTACCACTAGAAACAAGCATGCACACACGTCGGAATGAAAAGATGTCAGTGACCATTTCCAGCTGTAGTAAAATTACAAAATTTTGTCGCAGTTGTGAATATTTTTTAAATCAGCTGTATCAGGCACAGAAACTGTGCCAAATTGGGACTCTAACTCTGATTCTCTGCTTATTGCGAGTGGTCGCCTTAACTGTCTCCGCTATCCGTGAACACTTCCAGGACTGATTCATATGCCACAGTGTCTACGTCCCCATTGTTCAAAGCTTACTTGGACTTTTGCAACCAGGGTTAATGAGGCAAATGTGTTCAACATTAGTATTAACATCTTACTGCTCATGTAGGCTGTAATATTTATTATTAGAATGTCTGTTCCTTCAGACCTTCATGCACACCTGAAGAAACAAACATTGGTGACAACCTGCAGCTGTGGCAATATGTACGATTTTCATGCTTAACGCAGCCGATGTCAAATATATTTACAGCTATGACAAAATTTCATATTACAATACTTGTAGATCATCATCAATCTCTGATCCTTCAAATATCCATACGTGTCTGAAGGAACAGACACTGTAATAATAATTACAGTCTAGATAGCAATAGATATAATAGTAATATTGAAAACGTTTGGCTCATTAAGCCTTCTGCAGGAATCCAGGTAAGATGCGGGCACCGGGGACTAGATGCTGTGACATACGCAAGTTCAGATCAGTCCTCGTAGCGTGCACAGATAAATGTGATGCTTAAGGTAACTGCTCGCTCGTGATGAGCGGAAAATTCAGGTTCGACTCCAGATCCGGCACAAATTTTCACACACCACCAATAGGTACGATTTCCATGTCTAATCCAGACGATGTTAAAAATATTCGTAATAGTGACAAAATTTCATAATATCTGGAACATCATCGAAATGGTTGTTTCGTGTGAAGTGCACTTGTGGAAACGTCGTAGCAGGGTAATCGCTTGTTTCTGGATCTATGTTTATTAGGATTATTTATAGTCATCTATTCACCCCTTTTGTGTGTAGCCGTAATACTCAAACCCCCTGTATACAATATGAAAAACACTAAGGTAATGTACAGTGTGTTCAAATGACAAGAAATCACTTTCAGAATTCTTACCTAAAGATGCATAATTCACAATACAGGGACAGATACCACTACAAAAGTATATACACACACACACACTCCCCAAGCCTATGTACAGCAAATGGCAGAAGATATTTTTTACCGTTGTTCACGCGTTTCTGTCCTATACAAGTCTCACACCGATCAAGAGGCATACTGGCTGTCTATATGTCTATGTGCCCTGATGTCGTTTTACTTTATTCTCATAGTCCCTACACAACATATACAATCGTGGCAGCAGCATGATATCCATAATTTTCCCAATACGGTTTTGCAAGAACAATGTCTATATCTTCCATGAAGCCATAAGAGGCTTCAAAATGTAAGTTGCACATTATCAAAGCAGACCAAGTAAGTTTTCAATAATGTGAGTAATTCAGTCATTTCACAGAACGGCACAGGAGATTAGTTACGAGATTTTAGGTTGAAACAGTATCAAGTTTGTTAGTCTATAAGTTTTGTGGAGGAACACAATAATAGTAGAATGTAATGAAAAGGCTTTTGTGATCAGTGATTACCTGTTTAACAATGTAGCAATGGTTGCTTCAGTATGAATGTGAAACGAGCTTAACTGTTAACAAACGACTATACGAGTTTAGGCAATATTAAGGAAGTGTTTTATGTGCTAAAGATTGTTATTATTTCAGAGCGATATTTTCTGTTTTTCAACTGAACAACTGGAATTCATAAGAGAGACATGTTCTCATTAGGCACACAGTTGAGTTTACTTCTCTACATATAACTGCCACATTCGAGTCCGATAGGCAGAAAATAACTAAAATAACTGAAAGAGAGCGCTTTACACCTGTCAGCGCGGTATGGACAGTAATGTTAAATTTACTTTACTGAAATCATTTCAGGCCAATGCATCAGAGCACTCCAACGGCACGATGAACCTGTGTGAACGGCATTCATTCCCACCACTCTGTAGATGCTTCAGAAGCAGGCAACCGCCAGTTTCCACACTCACCGTGTCGGAGGGACAGACAAGTGGCCCTACGGCGTGGCTACAGAAATGAGGATCCCATCAGCTTTGTCATTACATGACAGTTTTAATAGGCCCAGGAAGTGTTGGAATGCATTGAGAATTATAACTGCTGTTAGCTGATGATTTTCCTTCTTTTATGAGGAGGAACTGTGTGCTGTAAATGGACCATTCTGCAAGTACTATCCCAAATGACTGAGTACAATTATGTGTAACCGAATACTTAAGATAATTAAAGATCACCGATTTAGTTAAAGGACTGTAAATGTGCATGAATGAATATCTAACTGATGAAATAATTTGAGCATTCAGTCTGCAGTTAAAGCACACTGACAATGAGACCTATATTAGGCAGGAGAAATGAGAAACATTCATGTTGAGGAATGTGACAGCTGATTATAAATTTCAACTTTCTTCACAATTAACAGAACTTGTTACAGCTATTAACGTTAACGGCACAGATTTGGAAGAGGAAGGATGCTCAAGGTGTAATTGTAAGGCAAAGCGCATTGCGCAAGCGCACATTGCTAATTCGCGTCTTATGTGCAAGTGAGTGAGAGCGTGTGACTTCCAAGTGGCAGTGGACAGTATTCACTCAACTGTGCTACTACATGAGAGAGCATTGGTAACCTTTGGGAACTTGCGCCAAACTACGTAAAGTTTATTCTCTCTCTCTCTCTCTCTCTCTCTCTCTCGCACCACAAGCGGACAACTTGGACAGGCCTTACAAACACACAGCTCTTCATTGTATCTTTAATGATTTCACTCCCACCATTAGCTCCATTAACTTCACATCTGAAATTGATTCAAATACTAAAAATAAATGTGTTCTAAACTATACAAAATGTACTGTATGCTTCTGAAGGTATGAAAGCAATCCCAAAATACCGCACGTGGCTGTGTGACAAAAATAAACTAAAGCTTCATGCTCCAATAGTGGCAGATCTTTAACAGGCAAGTTTATTTCACAAATGTAGATCAAATAACAACCATTAATGTTCATCATCACGAATACATATGCTTCAAATCTGGGCAAAATAAGAATAGCTAGAAAGGTGCAAAAAGAATTTATGTAAGAAAATGCATAAACGATCTGTAGCATAACAAGGTGATAAACTATTAACTTTATTGAAATAATTATCACCAGGATACAGCCTCAGTCACAACAATGTGACCACTTACCTGACATCACTAAAACTGCTGCAGCTTAGCTGTAGTAAGGAAAATACTATCAATTCATCACAATGGTGAACATTATTACAAGTATTAAGTGAAACTATCTTTCCTGGTTTTATGCACCATAATTGGCCAATTTCATCTACACTGACTTTTCAAGTGCACCAGAATGCTACCAAAAATGTAGCCTTGTGGTGTGCTTGTGAATAACCATAAACAAACAAGCTTTAAAAAAAGAATGGTTTCATTTAATTCTCATCATAAGGTTTAATACTGCTCCAAGTACAATAAGCAGTAAATCTGATGTCAATCCGAAAATTGTTAGTGGAAGTGATAGGCTCCTTACAAACTTGTACGGCTGAGTCGCATTCTTCGTTTAACAGGCAATTCACATAAGGCCTTACAAATTGGCCATATGACCATATGACATGCTGTACAGCCACTGGCCCCACGACATTTTAAGATATCTCAGCCACATTCGATCCTCTCTCAAGCGGCGATCTAGCAGTGCGGCTGCAGAAAAAGGAGATAAAAGTTACCATATCACCACGTTGTACAGCATTTTTGGTCATTTGTGCTTTGCGACTGTCAAGTTACGGGCTTTTCCTGTGTCGTTTTAAAGATTTTTGTCTATGTTTCATGCTGCAAGTTGGAAGTTTTCATCACTGAAGCAGAATTTCGTCCTGTAATTTGGGTTTCAGGAAATAAGGATTATAGCAGTAAGATCGTCAAACATAATGATTGGGAGAAGAAAAAATGTGTCTTTACTTTGAAAATAAAACTGTATAAAAAAAAGAATGCCACATGTATTGGTTTGTTTATTATTTATTGGAACACATTTTATATCTTATTCACTTGCTAAGAACAGCCTCTTCAGGGCTAACAAGGTAATCTGTGAATTTGTCCCAGATACCCGTGGCACAGTGGTTTCTATAGCACGGTGCTCCATATCTCTGTACCAGTTATTTCTAAAGTTCCAGCCAACATAAACCCATCTCTTTAGCGAACAAAGTCGTGTAGAACTCACTGAGCTCTAATGATTACTGCACAGGTGTCCTCTCTCACATTTTTTTCTATGAAATATTCACCATTTTGCTAATAACTGGCTCACATGAGCACGCAGCTGTTGCCACAGAGTCTCTGCCGAGCAGTTCAGTTGCGTGGCTGGCAATCCTGAGAGAGTTGTGCACGGCTTTAATTGAACCGCATGGCTGAATCACGGCAACTAAGTCACTAGTGTGAATGTACTTGCCTTCCTGCAATTTCTGAACTGACTTACAAAGGAGAACCTTCTGGGTTCACCTCGCACATCTCTGTAAAAGATACAACACTATACTGTGGTGGAACTTACTGCATCATGAAAGATGTTTTAGGTGTATTCTACAAAAGAAAACCATGGAAATTAATACTCTTAATACCAGTTTATGAAGAGACTCTGAAATGTGTGAGCTTTTGTTAATGTTGCACGCTGATTTCCATATTTTCATCTGTTTTTGTACATACTGAGGATATGTCATCTTTCCCAAGCTGCACATCAATGGGCACCTCCACAGGTGATACTATAACATGTTAGAAGTGTGCAATCTAAGACTGGATGTGTGTGGTCTATCATTTAAATGACTGTTGCAGCATCCCAGAAAGGAGACATTCTCATTCAATATTGTATAATCTGGTTTATGCCTCAATGAAAGTGAAACTATAAGGTATTTCTGTTGTTTGTAAATAATCACAATGCAAATGTAAAACTGTCAGTCATCATTTGATTGCCTATGTGAGTACAAATGTTAAAACTGGATATCATATCACACATACTGAAATAAAATCTTTACTTCTCATCTGGGCAGGATTGTTGACATTTAAGAAGAGTATTTTTTTTATTTATGAACAGTAAGACCAATTATTTCCAGTTCATCGAGAAGATTCACTTTACACAGTTTGTCTGTCTTGACTGCAGAGAAGAGATTTACTGGACTACTACAGATTTTATTTTCTATCCAGACTATGCACAGTCAAATATATTTCTTAAAGAACAAGGGGAAAAAATAATTATATTTTTTGATAGTAGTATAATCATACTGTTTCAATGAGGTGATTAAATTTTCAGAGAATGTGGCCCCATTCAATACTGGATAAGGCAATATCCCCTGGCAATACCTCTGTGATAAGCAACTTATGAGCACCCAAAATAAGCAAAATAAAAACACTAAGGTCTACTGAAAGCCAACTACATGAGCAAAGCAGCAACAGCCAAACACCACAGCTAATCTACAGCAGCACAAAGCAGCCAGTTATAAACAAAGCAGAATAAATTATAATTAGTAAAAAATTAAAAGTACATTCAAAGATAAACTTTCACAATTTTTATGTGCAATTTTGCATACTGTACACTGGTTAAAACAAAATCATTTACAAATAGAGGCAAAATCAGTTTCTGAAAATGTTACTGCATATTGATATCACATACACTGTTTTTAAACAAGTACGAAATTCTTATGAACTCAAGTTATTGAATTATCAGTCACTGAAAACAAATGGAATCTAATAGTAAAGGGAAAAATGAATCCTTCCTCCAAGAAATTATTCAGTGGAACAAAGCTTTCACTCCCAACAAATGAAGCTAGATGCTCTGAACTTGTAGGTGTATTAATTCAATATTAGAAGCAGCTAACAGGACACACCTGAACACAGCCCTAACTATCACAGCTGAGAAATGAGGTGCACTGTAACTATTTACACAAAGGAAAACCTCAGTTGACTAACTCTTAAGGTGCCTGCACACATTCAGTATTTACTGACAATACCAGTTTGGCAAGCCTTCAGTATACTGAAGTAACATACACTGTCAATAATTATGTCAGTTGGTAACATGATTTTACAAGGTTAAGGTGTCAATCACCCAATAGAAAGCACATGCAGCCATTACATTAGCTACAACTGATTAACAATGAAAATCAATGAGAAAGGGGAAATGGGTCCGAGAATGGCTAAAAATAAGAGCGTAAAATGTTTCCAGAATTAGTTACAACATATTTAAAAGCATACAAATTTTAAAGGTGAATATTTTGAGAAAAATTAAAATGATTTCTACAAAACATATTTTTCTTTCAATGCTTTTGCAATAACTGAAATAGTAAGCCTCATACTAGAAGCTACAAATCACATTTCTGCTCTGCTAAAAAGAAACTGTCACATTTAGTTTGCACACCAACACAAACACAAACCCCTCCTATCTTTCGTCCACAGCGGACCTGTTTCTCCAGTACAGAATGCTACTGCTGTTCGATTATCACGATCACCTTAATTCACTGCTCCCCTGTCGACCTCCGTTTCATTTAACACAGCCATCTCACGCATCCTGTAGCACCACTACCACTCACTGCCTTATAGGGACCTTCTACAATCAGATGGCCTGTACAATGGGAATGAGGGTGGAAAGAGGCAATAAGCTGACACAGCAAAATGGGCGCCAATTTCAGCAAGGCACTCAATCTCGACAAAAATTTGCAATGTGGCACGATTTGTCGCATCGATTGTATCATCTAGTTCTTAACTATACACCACAAAAATTCAACAATTTTATATTCTGAGCATCCGTAGCTGCTGAAAGTCATGACATTACGAGGAATTCTGCTAATAACTGGTAAAATTTTTGTTCATTACAACACAACAGGTTTCGAGGCCTAAAAACACATCAAAGTGCAACCTATATAGAAACAAGCAAAATACAGTGTCATCACATTTTGTGCATATTAAAATTAATAAAGGAATATCTAAAATTCACTCATAATGTTAAAAGATCATATGAATACCCATCTAGCTCCTAGTCAAAATTTACTATTCAGTGAATATTGTCAATACTATGGCGAGCAAAAGGTAACGAAGACTTGCTCCATTTATTTAAGGCGAACTAATGGTTGCAGTGCCAAGTTTTACAATTTCCCTGCATCTAAAAAGAAAAAAGAAACATCTTTTATAGTGAGAGGACCCTAAAAGTTTTTAAAGGGGCCAGATTGACAATAAAAAATTGTCACTGCTAACATAGTCATGGCATTATACAAATTATAAGTGGAATTGCCCTAAGAAATTAATAGGGCCAACCGGTAAGTCATTTTGAATAAGATATAAGATTTCAGGACAACCCTAACTTTAGTAATCCCCAATCTGCTTTAACAGTGCATTTACGTGAAGAGGGGCACAGCATCACAAACCCTTCAGAAAATTTAAACATACTACATTAAAAAAAAAAAAACTATTTTGAGAGTAATTTTTGAATATATTATACACACATCAAAAAAGTTTTGGATCATCTCGGTTCCGAGAGTTCGAGAACCTGTACAGAAAACTGGAATAGAGATCAACATAAACATCGTTTCTAGCCTTTTCATTGCTCATGAAAACCAAACATTTCATGTTGTTCCACCATACAGCGAGACCTTCAGAGGTGGTGGTCGAGATTGCTGTACACACCGTTACCTCTAATACCCAGTAGCACATCCTGTTGCAATGATCCATGTCTGTATTCATCGTGGTATGCTATCCACAAGTTTATCAACGCACTGTTGGTCCAGACTGTCCCATTCCGCAACGGCGATTCGGCATAGATCCCTCAAGAGTTGTTGGTGGGTCACGTCGTTCATAAACAGCCCTTTTCAATCTATCCCAGACATGTACGATAGGGTTCACATCTGGAGAACATGCTGGCCACTCTAGTCGAGCGACGTTGTTATCCTGAAGGTAGTCATTTACACGATGACCACAGTGGGGGCGCAAAATGGTGTCCAGGAAGACGAATGCCTCGCCAATATGCTGTCGATGTGGTTGCACGATCGGTCGGAGTATGGCATCCACTTATTGTACAGCCATTACGGCACCTTCCATGATGACCAGCAGTGTACGTCAGCCCCACATAATGCACCACAAAACAGCAGTGAACCTCCACCTTGCTGCGCTTGATAGACAAGAGTGTCAAAGGTGCTCAACCTGACCAGGTTACCTCCAAACATGTCTCTGACAATTGTCTGGCAGAAAGCATATGCGACACTCATCAGTGAAGAGAACATGATGCCAATCCTAAGCGGTCCATTTGGCATGTTGTCGTGGTTTCAAAGATGGACCTCGCCACAGATGTCAGGAATGAAGTTGCAGATCGTACAGCCTATTGCGCACTGTTTGAGTCTTTACACAATGTCCTGTGACTGCATGAAAAGCATTACTCAACATGGTAGCTTTGCCGTAAGGGTTCCTCCGAGTCATAATCTGTATGTAGCAGTCATCCACTGCAATACTAGCCATCGGGCGGCCTGAGCGAGGTATGTCATGGACAGTTCCTGTCTCTCTCTGTATCTCCAGCACATCTGAACATTACTTTGGTTCACTCTAAGACACGTGGACACTTCCCTCGTTGTGAGTCCTTCCTTCCTGGCACAAAGTTACAAGGCGAACGTGATCGAACTGCAGTATTGACCATTTAGGCACAGTGGAACCACAGACAACACGAGCCATGTACCTCCTTCCTGGTGGAATGACAGGAACTGATAAGGCTGTCGGACCCTCCGTCTACTAAGTACTGCTCATGCATGGTTGTTTACATCTTTGTGTGTGTTTAATGACATCTCTGAACAGTCGAAGACACTGTGTGTGTGATAAAATATCTACAGTCAACATATATCTTCAGTAGTTCTGGAAGCCGGGGAGATGCAAAACTTTTTCTGATGTATGTATTTGAATATGTCAGCAGAATTCTTCCTAACATCAATAATATCAACATTTTCTGTTACCCATTATTTTTCACTTATTTTCTCAAACAATTACATGTTGTTTGTTTCCTGAAAAAAATGTAGATGAAAACTAGGAGGGAAACACAAACCACCTGACAAAAAAGTGAATCACCCAGACAACACAGTCAGATGCCACTCTAACTTGATATATATATACACACGTCATCAGCGGGTATCTAAATGATGAGTCCTGCAATTCTCAGTGACAGGTAGGACTGCCACTAGAGAGCAGTATATGTTTAATGTCGTTGCCAGGCCTGTTAGGGTATGTGAGGGACAAAAACAGCATCAGACATTGAGCAATCACAGTGAAGGACAGTGCAGTAATGTGTACACGGATGATTCAGCATTTCCAACACCTTACTGAGTTCAGAAGGGGACATTCTGTGGGTCTCCATCTGCACAGCTGGTCATATCATATAATATCCAGATCCATGGAGCATTTGGATGTGGCAGTGGCCCACAGGACAGGCTTACCAGTCATCAAGGTTCCAGTCAATCATATCTGACTACTACCAGGGAAGATCGTATACTGTAAACTGAGCATTTTGCAACCCCTTCAATCCGAGGACAAGACATACTGTCACCCGGCACCATTGACTGGATATCAGTAACAACTAGACAACAAAATTGCCTTCCCAGTGGAAGCTGTCGTAAGCAGAACACAGAGAGCTACTTGTCGAGTTGTGCCTCGAATGAGAGGCACAGAATGTTGACAAATGGCATCGCATCATGTTCTGCACTACTCTGGACAGCCATCGTCAACAAGTACGGTGGCAACCTGGAGAAGTCCCGTTCTTCCGATGTTTTCGAAAGACACAGTTGTGTTATCCCCGGTGCCGAGGTGCAGGGAGTCGCTGGGTACGACCTCGGGTCACGGCTGGAACATCACAGACACATCCCATCCTCTCATTTTACCTCAGGAAAGGGTACAAAAAATGTACAGCACCCTTCCCGAGTGAATCGATGCACACATCTGAGCCAGAAGCAGTGTAACTTCAGGATCGTAACTCACCTCATACTGCAAAATTAACAATAAATTTGACTCGATTTTGCAATCAGTGAAACATCAGGCACTCCCTCAACCCATAAAGCTCCATTTCATTTACTCCTTCCCTTCTGGGTGAGGTTTTTTGTCAGACTATGGGATATCAGAAAAAATGCTATTAAGTGACCAACACAGCTTTATAAGAGTAAGGTCCTTTAAAGACTCCTGAATGAATCTTTCATTCTGCAGTGGATAGTAAGCCAATTTGAAACTTTCTAGCAAACAGCCGACCAGGACTCAAACCCATTAACGGTTCTGCATTCAAGTCCTTGTCTGGCACGGAAATTTAATCAATCAGAGTTCCAAATCATGTACAGACTGTTTATTTAGTATGACACAGTTAACTGAAAAACATAAGGAATTCAACAAACCTATATTTACAGCCTTTATATATCATTTCAAAGCTTTTGAAAGTATGGTTACACAAACTATGGAAAATCGTGGACAAGTAACGAATTTCAGGCCGCCTGCTAAGTGCTGTTTAAAATCTTTATCAGAAAATGAGTGCTGAGGCTGTTGTAAATGGGAAAAATGCAAGCAAATAATTGTAAATCAAGACATCATATAGCAATATTCAGGGCACAAGCTCGCTTTGAAAAAGGCGGAGGAAAGCAATCGGCCATGTGTTTTGAAGGTAGCCGTCCTAGCATCTTCCTTAAGTGATTTAGGGGCATGGAAAACCAAAACTTGATGTGAGGATTTGAAATAGTGTATGTGGTAGCTATCAGTTTCATAATTCAAAAGACTGATGAAGGAAAGTGCTAACCCAGGAGAACATAATTTTCAGTTAAGTTGATTAAACTGAAAGACAAGAACATAAAATCAGTAAGAAAAAACAATTTATATAGTAGACAGTTCTTTCTAGCAGTAGGAACAAACTCAATTGATCGCTAGGTGACGTATTTAAAAACACAACAGATACTGCGGTCAGACTAATCCTAGCCTAATCAGCCAGAATTTTAACTCCTGACAGATGTT
Source organism: Schistocerca gregaria (assembly GCF_023897955.1). Classification (NCBI taxonomy): domain Eukaryota; kingdom Metazoa; phylum Arthropoda; class Insecta; order Orthoptera; family Acrididae; genus Schistocerca; species Schistocerca gregaria. The sequence continues at coordinate 95,188,594 of NC_064930.1, read as the reverse complement.
TGAAACTCTCTCTGCTCATTCAAATCTGTTGTAGATGACACTACTTCAGAGTAGACAGAATATTTTCAAAGCTCTCTGTATCTGATAATTAATCCCAGAAATAACTGCAGTCATAGATTGTGACAGGCACCTTTCTGAGTAATCGTCAACCACTTCCTCACTCACATCTCGGGAGAGAAAGGATCAAACTGACATCACAACTCTCTATGAAAACAGAGCTCTTGTCAGATGATATCCAATGTGAGTGATCAACAGTAAGACTTCTCCCAGTCTCAGATAGAAAATGGTTGCCTACCCTAAAAGAAAATACATCTTTAGCTAAGCCAGAACTGTGGACTCATCACACCTGGCATTGACATGCCTCACCACATCCCAAACAGGGCACGGAACTCGCCTATTGTCAATCGCACAATTTTATAGTAATGGATGGGTGAAAGGAAGGATTCATCTTTCCACTCCCACTGGCTAAAAAACTAGAATGACAAGAGCACGAGGGAAGTAGTGTTTCAAACGTTCCAGTCTCACTTTACAGACCTTCTATTAATCTCTCCAGAAAAGCAGTCAGTGTCTGGAAACCTGTAATATTGAGAAAACATAAAACACCATATAAAAGTCGCAGGAAGCATACTGCAATGGCCTCATGAAATTTTAAATTCTGAAGATATACTTCCACGTGTTTAGCCGTCTCAACAGTTCTGTGTTCTACCCCATTGTTTCAGTAAGTGACCTAGTCCTCAATATAGTTGTGCAAAAATTCAACTACTCATCACAGCTAGCCGTCAAAACAGTGTGCAAAAAATTGGAACTGTCGATCTGGCTATACACCTACAAATATACCTTCTGTCACTTACAATGGAAAAAATATCAGAATTTGGAAAGATACTATAATCACTTTAACCTCAGTGGCATTTTCTTTCCGTTTGCCAGGTGACAAAAGCCATTAATAATTGTACATAAAACTGCAATACATAACATCACATTATGTTTTCAAATTATATAAATGTGTTCCTAATAACTTCTTACTACTGGAGTCTGTAGCCTGTTCTTTAGGCGACTTTTTAATTGCGGGTCATGTTTAGATTGTGCAGATGCAAAATGTCAAAGTCGACTTGCTTTTCCTATTTTCATTAGCTGATGTCTTATGGCCTCATATTGTTAGATAACTTATCACTGAAGATATGGTGTCGCCCAGATGTGTGTACAAGGATAATGTATGGCATTCCCTTCAGTGCCTCTTGTAGACATCTCTTTAAACAGCTGGGCATACCGATGACAGCCTGGTAATATATTTACCCTTGAAGTTCGTTCACACACACACATCACTAACATTCATAAATACCGAAAGGAAAAATTATTGACACTAACCATCTTTCTGTCTTAGTGTAGAGCAGAAGGGAGTGAGGTATTCTAGCGTATAAATCTTTGACCAATGACCCAGCGATGTAAAGAATTTTATAGGTAATAAAATTAACCTCAAACAAAAGCTGAAACCATATCTGCTTGAGGTGTCCTCCTGCTCGGCAGAATAATTTCTGAATATGCAGTATAGTCTGTTCAAAACTACTTCAAGACTGCCCTAATGTGAGTACTTTTTATCATTTAAATTTTACAAAAAGACCACTTCTTTCATCAGTTACGTTTCCGCTGATGTAACAATAACTGATTGGTTCGTGGCAAAGCCACTCTGACAACCAAATCGTGCTGCAGTATCACCTGATTTATGAGGCTGAGGGCTTTAGGAGCCATGGCTGCAACACTAAGCTCTTTTCTGTTCCTCCTCCTCCTCCTCCTCCTCCTCCTCCTCCCTCTACCGCACTAACCCCCCACCCCCCAACCCCGCAATTCTCACCACTTAATTCCCACACAGTGAGCGTACAATGGCATTGTGGTATTTCTTTCATGTGCATTGCAAGACATGAAAATGGACACACTATTATAATAACAAAAACAAATTTTCTCGTAGTCAATTTTCATCATAATTAAATATTTTGTTGCCATGATCAGGTTGAGAGGATCACCCACTCCCTTGAGATGTCATCTTAATTATACCTAATTGCTCTTTCCTGCAATCCTCCCAGCAGTTTTACTTACAGTAGGTCTCTCATAACACTGTCCACGAACCACATTCAGGGTCTTGCTAAAAGTCCAGTACCAATTATTTTGGCATTTAACACTATTTTTAGCCACAGAAACAGAATACAGCTGACTGAGTGAGACATGCAGACTTCTCGGAAAATTCTGTATTTTAACATGATGGAAACACCTGACACAGCTTATTTGATAAGAGAAATGCAAGTAGCATTTATAAAATTTCCTATGTTATGTAGTGCCCACAACCCAGTAAATTTCTTTTGTCTGTCCATACACAAGTGAAAAAGTCGAATTAATCCAGAACCACAAGAAACATTCTTACTGCTCGTGAAAGTGTTTCCGACAGGTTTACAACACCCGTACAGAGGGACAGGAAAGATAAGAATTCAATATGGTGTTCATACTGAGGTCACTAGAGCTGGGAGACCACGACAAGGATAAGGAAGAAGGAGCAGTGGTGGTCTTCTTACGCACCTCAGAATTCTAACTCTTTCATCCCTTCATCAAACAGTAGACAAGGAAGCTATTTACACTCAGGCAACACATTTTTAGTCATTAAATGGAAATGAGAGCAGTATTGAAATAGATTTCACTTTAAACAGTTTTCCAGCAGCACTGAAACACTGAGTAATAAACATTCACATTTTCAGTTGAAAGATTTTCTTGTGGTACACTCCTTTGATTCGGTACACAAATTTCTCACATTAATTTAAGAGCTCATACTGCAATTTATCATTTGTGCATATACTATCGTGAATCTGTTTTATTTATTATTTAATTTTCTTTTTGCTCTTCAATTTAATTTCAGCTCTGAGTGGATCATTCAATAACCACGTTGCCTTGGCTCAACATCTCAACAAGCGTTTGATGGACAAAAAAAATTTGTAAATAAAAAAGGCGCAAGAGGCTAGAACCTTCTGATACCCAATGTCAGCTTTGACTTGCAAAGTAATGATGTTGGAGTGTGTGACATCCCAAGTGCAAACAGAAATTTATTTTACTTCTACATTATTTTTTGTAATGCAAGTTATAGCAACAGACTGATCTGTAATCCCCCCCCCCCCCCCCCACCACACACACACACACACACACACACACACACACACTCACACACACACACACACACACACACACACACAAAACTATAGGTTTCTCTGCAATTTTGATGAGGTCGGGCATCAAAGCCAACAGGTGGTATCATTATGTTCAACACTTCTTGCAGCTCTCACGCGTGAGCGAGAACCGAGACAGAGTCGGCTGCGAATACTCACTGGAGGCGAGGTTTGCCGAGAAGCTGTTGTCGGACTCCCCGGGCGGGAGCGGCCGCAGTCCCTCCTCCCGCTCCGCCGCGTCGATCGCATCCTGCAGTCGGCTGTTGAACCACTCCCGGAAGCCCCGCATCTTTGCCTCTCCTAGCTTGTAGATCCTAGGGTCTGAAAGTTTACACAAAAGCTGCCTCCAAGACTAGTGTCGCCGAACTACACGTCATACGCACCCACTCTTGATACTGTCGCCCCTGGCAGAGACGTGAGTCTTCCCATTTAGTTTCATCTTTTAAGCAGTCACCATTCTTTTATTTACATTATATTTTTGCTTTCCATCAGAGAAACATTTTTGTATCAGTATCCCTGTAGGCCAGTGGTGTTACATATCACTCTGGAAGTGCCTTATGGATCCCTACACATGCCATATCAGTAAATGATACTCCCAAACAAAAAAAGATAAATCTGTCCTAAAAGAGAGTAAAGCTAATGTCCAGATTTATTATTTATTTTCATGAGGAGAACTGAGTCGAGAGACAATGCATATCATTAAGACAGAACGGCTACAACAATAATTTTACGAGAGGGAGTACTCGTGCACACGGAACGCGTACGCTCCTCGAATCGCCAGCCCACACTGGAATAGCATATTGAGCCAGGAATAAAAAAAAGATAAAGATAACAATTAGTGTATCAAGTTAGAATATGTGGTTACCAATCATATCGCACCAGCACCACGGCAGCAGCTACCATAATAGGACGTGAGGCTCTGGCGCAAACCGTCACAATACAACCCGCCCGTGCCAGTATCTGCAACTGCAAGTCCAGCTACCGGGTGGCAGCACGATCAAACATTGGAGGCAGCACTTCGGTGTACTACACGAGATTAACAAGCCGTGTATCCAATATAATCCTGGACTGAAGCGCACTAGGTCTCATTCTGTTACTGTGTTTTCTCATGTTAACCTGACTCCACTCTCAGGAAACTCTGCACTGTATTATGTTTGTCTAGGTCTGGAAAGACATGACTGTTCTCGCAGCATTTTAGCTGCATCATCAGATGAAATCTGTACAAATTGATAGACAAAGACTCATCTCTGGCAAGAAAACATGACTAAAATGGAAAGTACGAGTTCTGTTCAAAAAATTCCAGGACTTGATCACATTTTTTTTTTTTTTTTTTTCTCTCTCTTACCTTTTACTTCTTGTGCACAATTTCCTTTGAAATATTCTTCCACAATTGGTACTCTACTCCCAACGCGACTTCCACTTCCAGAAGCAGTCTCGGTACACTTATTGCTGGATCGCACAAAGTGCCATCTGAGAATTTTATTTTATCTCACCTGTCGTTGCAAACGCCATCCTTTCAATGGAGTTTTCAACTTTGAAAATTAAAAAAAGTTTGCAACAGACAGGTCTGGAGAGTACGGAGGGTGAGGCCGCAGAGTCGTTACGTATTTTCTGCAATGGTCACGCACCAACAGATGTGAATGTTGGGATGCACTATCATATGCAAGAGCCGTGAACTGTCCACTTCATTTCAGGCCATTTCCTTCTCACATTTTCTCACAGGCACTGCAACAATTCCCGACAGTACAATCAATTAGCAGTTTGACTCTGTGACATGAATTTTTGATGAAGTAATTCTTCAAAATCAAGGAAAACTAACAGCATGGCTTTGACATTTGAAGTGACATGAGGAGCTTTTTTGTGTCTTGGAAAATGTTTCCAGACCTTTTGAGAAGACTGACTCTTGGTCTCAACACACAACCGTAGATCCACATCTCATCAACAGTTATGATTCTCTTAAGTAGCATCTCGTACTCATTCAAACGATCCACAAACTCTTCACAGATTGCGAGGGGACGACCTTTCTGGTCTTGACTCATGAGCCATGAGATGAACCTGGCAGCAACATGATGCATTCCAAGTTACTGTTTCAAGATTTTGTGAGATGATCCAACTGAAAAGTTACATTCTTCTGAAATCTCTCAGACAGTCAATATTCGAGTCGCACACACAATTTCATCGATGCTCCCAACACGAGCGTTATCAATAAACTTCGAAGGGCATTCTGAGTGAGGATCATCTTTAACTTCCATCTGTCAATTTTTAAACTGTGTGAAACATATGTAAGACCGAGTACGGCTGACTATAGGCTTCCTGCAACATTTGGTGTGTGTGTGTGTGTGTGTGTGTGTGTAAAAACAAAGATGATGTGACTTACCAAGCAAAAGTGCTGGTAGGTCGATAGACACACAAACATACACACAAAATTCAAGCGTTCGCAACCAACGGTTGCTTCTTCAGGAAAGAGGGAAGGAGAGGGAAAGGCGAAAGGATGTGGGTTTTAAGAGAGAGGGTAAGGAGTCATTCCAATCCCGGGAGCGGAAAGACTTACCTTAAGGGGAAAAAAGGGACAGGTGTACACTCGCACACACACACACATATCCATTCACACATACACAGACACAAGCAGACATGTTACAATGTGTGTGTGTGTGTGTGTGTGTGTGTGTGTGTGTGTGTGTGTGTGTGTGCGCCTTCCCTCTTTCCTGAAGAAGCAACCGTTGGTTGTGAAAGCTTGAATTTTGTGTGTATGTTTGTGTGTGTATCGACCTGCCAGCGCTTTTGTTTGGTAAGTCACATCATCTTTGTGTTTAGATATATTTTTCCCATATAGTGGGGCCTGTGCCAACAACATACCCTCTGTTTCCGCAACCTCCCTGGTGTCCACCATCACCAGTCCCAGTCCTCCACCTACCAACCCTCCTTTCCCTGCTCCCACTACAGCTCCTTCCGTGCCTTCACTCTACCAATGCAACCACTTCTCCTTTACTCTTCTCTATTCCCTCCACCCAGCCCACTTCCTCAACTCTACACCTACGTACATATTCTGCCAGGCACCATACAGTGCACGGTGGAGGGTACCCTGTACTACTCCTAGTTATTACCTTTCCACATCTACATCAACATCCATACTCCGCAAGCCACCTGACGGTGTGTGGCGGAGGGTACCCTGAGTACCTCTATCTGTTCTCCCTTCTATTCCACTCTCGTATTGTTCGTGGAAAGAAGGATTGTCGGTATGCCTCTGTGTGGGCTCTAATCTCTGTGATTCTATCCTCATGGTCTCTTCGCGAGATATACGTAGGAGGGAGCAATATACTGCTTGACTCTTCGGTGAAGGTATGTTCTGGAAACTTTAACAAAAGCCCGTACCGAGTTACTGAGCGTCTCTCCTGCAGAGTCTTCCACTGGAGTTTATCTATCATCTCCGTAACGCTTTCGCGATTACTAAATGATCCTGTAACGAAGCGCGCTGCTCTCCGTTGGATCTTCTCTATCTCTTCTATCGACCTTATCCGGTACGGATCCCACACTGCTGAGCAGTATTTGAGCAGTGGGCGAACAAGTGTACTGCAACCTACTTCCTTTGTTTTCAGATTGCATTTTCTTACGATTCTTCCGATGAATCTCCGTCTGGCATCTGCTTTACCGACGATCAACTTTATATGATCATTCCATTTTAAATCACTCCTAATGCGTACTCCCAGATAACTTATGAAATTAACAGCTTCCAGTTGCTGACCTGCTATTCTGTAGCTAAATGACAAGGGATCTATCTCTCTATGTATTCACAGCACATTACACTTGTCTACATTAAGATTCAATTGCCATTCCCTGCACCATGCGTCAATTCGCTGCAGATTCTCCTGCATTTCAGTACAATTTTCCATTGTTACAACCTCTCGATACACCACAGCATCATCTGCAAAAAGCCTCCTGCTCCACTTGCAAATACAGCGAGGGAAAAATGACCGTCTATGTGCCCCCTACGAGACCTAATTTCTCGTATCGAGTATATCTGGTCCTTATACCTGGCAGCAGTAGAATCATTCTGCATTCACCTTCAAAGGCTGGTCCTCTAAATTTTCTCAATAATGTTTCTCAAAAAGAATGTTCCCTTGCCTCCAACGATTCTCATTTCAGTTCCCGAAGCATCTCTGTAAGACCTGAATGTTGCTCAAACCTACCGGTAACAAATCTAGCAGCCCACCTCTGAACTTCTTCGATATCTTCCTTTAATCCGACCCGATACAGATCCCAAATACTCTAGTAGCACTCAAGAACAGGTTGCACTAGTATCCTGTATGTGATCCAGTTTTTAGATGAACCACACTTCCACAAAATTCTACGAATAAACTGAAGCCGACCACTCGACGTCCCTACCGCAATCCTCACATGCCCGTTCCGTTTCATACTGCTTTGCAACATAATACCCAGATCCTTAAACGACTTAACTGTTTCAAGCAGAACACTATATCCACATTAACTTACATCTTTCTACATTTGGATTTCATTGCCATTTATCACACCAATAACAAAATGGTGGTATACACGTTTCAGCCAAAGAAACTGACACCCACAACAGAGCTCTTCAACAGCAGAAACAACAGTGTCCATCTACCTGCTTCTGTCATCTTTCTCCTACTTCACAGAGGCAGCTAAGAGTGGAGTAGAGAGATCTTTCTTTCTTTCTTTCTTTCTTTAACTCTAGTATTTATCACCTACTAGCATTAATCATATGGTGTCCAGATTTCAAGATTTGGCAAATTTTATTTTATTATGGTCACATTGTGTGGCACTGGGTGAAAGTGGTGGGCAAAGATCTGTGAAATATATAGCAATAAATACTCTTGGATAAAGCTAAATAACATATGACTTACGAATTTCGCTGTATTTGTGCAGATCCTTTTATTGATTCATTCACAATACAGGTCTGGTGAAACAGTTCTCCACATGTTTCGTGCATAATGTGGTGGGTGACTATACTCACGAATAATAATACAAAAGAAGAATAAATGAAGTTATTGATGAAAATCTGCTAAATTATGAAAAGGATCATATTCACTAAGAATAAGCAAAATGTTTATCTGAAATCACTATAGTGTACGATTTGTTTATTCATTTGTTAGTTATAAGTATTTTCAACTTTTAGTCCCTCTGGATTACTTTGTGTGTCTGTTGATTGTTGGCAAAGCGTGATTGACGAAAACGCCCCAAGGGATTAAAAACTGATCTAATGGATATTTCATGTATTATTAAAGCCTAACTGACAAAACTACACAAGTGCCATATTATGTCAGAGGAATGGAACAATAAATGCATTTTCACAGGTGCGGTATAGTTTGTAAGTCACAGAGTATATAGCCTTTCCCAAGAGTATTTATTGCTCAATATTTCGCAGATCACACACACACACACACACACACACACACACACACACAGTGAGTCATATTTTTTTGGTGCTTGGATGCCCTTCCTGACAACAAAATTATCAAAGGTAACCACAGGGATGGCAATCATGGCATCATCTGCCTGTCAATCATATGAACTTTGTTCTGCATTTCATTATATTTTACCTGTTTGTGTATCCTATTCTCTGAGGCACAATTTGGGGACCAGCCCTCTATCTGACTGAGTGAGCATGGAAAACTATATGAGCATTAAACTAGCGCTGGATGGTGTAACAGCTCAAAGCCATCAATCTGCTTGACAGATTCGATCCAGGTGTGGTTCACCTCTCCATCTCGCAAGCTACAGTGCTCCGCACTGCGTCGTGCCAACAGATCGGAGAGGAGTAGCGAGCTAATGGTACAAATATGCTTTTCTGATGGACAGAGAAAATGTAATGCAATGAAGAAAGACTGATAACCAAACGAACAGCAAATTAAACAGAAAGACACGTCCCCACGAAGTGCAGTATTATCACACTCCTCACTACTTTCTACAACTCAACAATTTACTGCTACTATGCTGAAAATGTCAGTGGAACAAGATTTATTATAAATACAGCAACAAAAGCTTTCACCAACTGACTACATTCTGAAGCACTATCTCGAACTACTGCTCGTTATGTGCAGCCTCAAATACTTTCAAAACAAGTACATCTTAGACTACAACATCAAACTTCAAGAATACAAGCCACTAAACTTGTTGTCAAATGTCAAAGGAAATATTTTATATAATTAACATTTACACTTTAATTATCCAACATAACTTCGACTGAGAAATGCAGCTCAGTCAGTTCCATACTGTAAAAAATACATCACTGATTAAAGCAGTCTGTCAAACAGGCAAAATGACAAGAGGAGGCCTCTTAGGCTACTTTTGTTCTGACAATAACCACCAATTTTGCAAGCATCTAAACCAGGAACTGAGCATGTTCCTCAGTGTTTTAATACTTTGCGGCAACTCTTCCGATGACAATAAGTATACTTTCCGCAAAATAATCAGAATTCTTCATGCAGTTTACACAGGTACATCTTTGAAATAACTTTTCGTGCAGTTTGGAAGATACCTATTAATATTCTTGTGCATCTGTCCACAGTTACATTTAAAACTTTGTAGGTTAAAATTATTTTGCCATTCTTGCTTTTATTTAAAATTCCTGAAATTATTGTTTCTTTATTTCATCATACACTTGTGCACTACCAGCTAATTTCAGTATGAAGCCCTCGTGTAGTTCTCTCTCTGACAATTGAAATCACAATATCTGAAACACTATGAAACAGTGGTCATGCAGGAAATGTTCTATGCAGTGAAAACTCTTAAACTGAACACTAAGAGAGAGCTCAAAAAATTAGGAAAATACTATGACCTAAAGGGAGCTTTTAACCAGAATACACATTAAAATCTAATATAGAACTGTATCTGAAAGTCGCAAAGTTGTAATGAGAAAATGAAAAATAGAATTCTATGGAGGAAAAAATAGTGAAAGAATAACAAAACAAATCTTTTGACTTACTAAGCAATTACAGATCCAAAATAACAGTGCTGAAAGAAATAGGAGGAGATATCAAAAATGTGGTAGTCGGCTTTGACACAATAAGAAATAGAACATTTTTTAAAGCACTAATAGAAAAAGCAGCCTTTCAGGACAGCATTATTTGGAAAAAAAAGTTGCATGGGTACAAGTAATGACACCAATGCCAAAATACTTAAAAAGATAAAATAAAAGAAGGAGAGGCTGTATTACATTTGAAACATATTGCAAATATGCCTTTAAGTCTCACACTGGAAAGCACATACAAATGCCACAACTCCACTGTAGCTAATCACTTTGTTGTTTTTGTATATGCAGAAAGTGGCTGCTTCAATAATCATCTTACAGTGCAAAGCTTTGAATTGGTTAGAACTGTGTGCTGGACCAACAACTTAACCTTGGGCGTTTGCCTTCCACATGCAAGTGCTCTACTAACTCAGCTAACTAAGCACAACTCATGAGCCATCCTCACCCTCACAGCTCTACTTCCAAATGTGCTAGTCACACAAGTTATGCAGGAGAACTGAGAAATTCGGCATGAAAGAGATGAGGTACTGGCAGAAGTAAAGCTGTGAGGTAGCGTCCGTAAGTCGTACTCTGACCCCTCAGTCGGTAAATCACTTGCCCACGAAACGCAGAGGCCCTTGGTCCGAGTCGTGGTCTACAGCAGTTTTCACCTGGCACGTAATTTCAAATCAGTGCACACTCAGTTGCAGACTGAAAATTCATTCCGAAAATCTCAACTGATTCTAATTAGAAATATTAAGATGGTGTAAAACATAAATTATCTTTCAGTCTAGAAATTTTCTGAAAAATTAAGAAAATACTAGAGTTTAAAACAGCTGTTCCTAATGATTCGTCTTTAACCATATTCTTAATTTATAAGAAAAACTGCTGTAGAACAGAAGACAATAGGTGAGTGTTCATTTCTACTTGCATAAACACTTTCCTGTAACATATTTCCATTTCTTTTTTACCATTTGACTGTGTTGAAAATTACATTCACTCCGAAAAGGGTCTGGTGTGAGAAATAAAAGTTTATAGCACAGCTGTAGGCCGCTAGAGACAATTTATTGGATTTAACACACGGATGCTACACAAAAAGGAAAAACAGTGATATTTTCATGACAAAGGGCAATGGCACAAATTCCACATTATCACACTATCACAAAAAATAATTATTTGGAAGAAAAAAACTAGTTAGGGCGACTACTTCTGTCTTGGTCATCTTAAGCAGTCTTCTATGTGAGTAATATACCAATGTTATTGTCTGTTATACTGAAAGTGTCAAGAAACACTACACAGTGGCCTTACACCGAAATCACTCTACACAAATCAATGATGAAATAAACAAACACTTTTTTAACTGAAAATCCAAAGGTGACAAAAAATTTTTAATCTCACAAACTATGTACTTAATGCCCAAAACTGTCATCGACTATTTCAGTTGAGACTGAAAGAAATAATGATAGATGTAAAAATACTAGAAAGAAGAATGTTCTGTGCTCCTTGAAGTTAATCTACTTTGGCTCTGACATTAGTGAAAAAAACAACAGTGGAAGTGCTTCCCATATCAAGATTGAAGATGTTTCTTCTTCACAACTTCTCCTCCTTGAGTAAAACTAAACAGCCAATTCTAAAGAGAAAATCAATATTTATTTAGTTATATGAAATGTGTTATGGAAGGTTCTGGCAGAATGTAAATAATTTAAGTGTAAAGATAGCAGCTCCCTGAATCATAGCATCATTCAGTTGTTGACTGGAACATGAAAAAGAATGAAAAATTAATCTAATGACGTTTCCACTCTTTTTAATGTCCCTGCCAATTACTCAACACTTCTAGTATTCAGTGAAATGTTAATGTTACTCGAAAACTACACGCAAAATTTTCAACACTCATCACTTATGACGGCTTCCAATAATTGCTAGGCACGGCATCTGTTTCAATGTTTGGCCAAAATCATTATGAGATGCGCACTTGCCAACACACAATCTGCATCACACAGTTTTTTTCTGTTTGTAGAAATGTATCCGACTATAATTAGATCAGAGCAATAAAGTAACTGGCAGTTATGCACAGAAGGGGAAGAACTCAGGTTTCCATTATCAACGCAACCAAAACAGTTGGGGCAACAACAGCTGTAGGGCTTTTACACTCAATTTATTTCCACTTGTCCACTTCTGGCTTCCGACACCACTTCCTAAAATAAGAATATTTGCACTGAGAAACATAGCACCCTACCAATCTGAATTGCAACAGCGGTGTTACGAACTAAAACATGTCCACAGGGTGGTTTGACACAACTGAACAGAACAGAATGTGTGCTCACTTGCCTTTGGTTGGCTGCTGCTGTTACAACTGCCCTTGCTGTCAATCACTGCATTATTCTGATCTGTTTGTAACTCAGCCATCATCAGACACTATCCTCCATTTGATTTCACTCTTAGAAAGGAGGGATTTCCAACTCTGAAAGCTTCATATACTGTTCCTTTCAGTGACAACATAGTTGTAAGGCAGATTCCAGCCTCCATTTACTACATAGTCAGAAATTAACCACACTTTTTTGTTTCACTACCACACACACACACACACACACACACACACACACACACACACACACACACACACACAGGTTGCTGACTAATCATCAGCCTCATTTCGCCGAGTGGCCACAGAAAGTCTACCACAGCTGGATGCTCATTTTTGGTACACTATCCTGCATTTACGTGTCCACTACTGCTCACCAACTGATACAGGGCAGATCCCGCACCCAAAGAAATCTGACGATGCATTTGCAAATGTGTGGATAATTTCAACTCTGTCACGTTCGACCGTGTCGCACTTACCGCCACCCGCCGCCGGCATACACTTACCGAGGTCTATACTGTCGCGAATGCTGTCCTTCACCTCCGACAGTGACGAGCGGAAGCTGTTCCACTGCTCCGTGTCGGGGAACATGTCGCTTAGCCAGCCCATGTCCGGGATGGAGTCCCTCCACTTCTCGTACGTCTGCAACACGTCGCGGTACAAGATGCTCTGTACATACTGTAGGTGAGAAGCTTCTGTGGCCGGTGGGATGTGTGCACTCCACTGATATATTTGCCTCCCTGATCCCACAGGGACAAGGAACGTGTGACACATTTCCACCCCCTCCCCTTCAATAATTAGTAAAGCATTAAGTCTACGGTGGTGGATCAAATATGAAGGCGACTGCGTGTTACAAGTGTGTACAACTAGTGCCGGCTTCTATGCAATAAGGGCAGGGATATCAAGCGAGCATTGCAGGAAGGTTGCATTCACAGACTGACACTTTACCACTCTTCACAATATATGAGAAATTGGTGCCCAGCAGAATTGCTTTACATCTTCTCATCAAATTTCTTTACTTTATATTCATTTTACTGAATGTTGAGCTCTTTGTCTGTGGATTATGTTACTTTATGAAATCTAGCACAGCACGTACCGTGTTGCCAACTAAAATGTTTGTTTATATAAGAAAATTCTGTCTACATCTAAGTTACACTTCACTTACAGGTTCACAATTTTAGGACTTAAACACCGTCAGTCAGCAACGTGGAAGATGCTGTGATCATTTCGAACAATGCACAAAGCAAAAGGTGTTTATGCCACACTTATAAATGTCAAAAATATGACCAACAACAAGCAGGACAGAAAGTAAGTGCTTCTAATGAGTTATCTTTATAGACAACAGGAAACACCCTAACAGGTTCACTGACTCATTGCCCAGCCGCAAACACTAAGAACAGAAATATGAAAAGGGTGTTGAGCTTACACTGTAAACATTGATTATGTTTGAACTTTTCAAAATTCCATTCTTAAGAGAGCGAAAAAAGGGACAAAAGTTTTTTTTTATGTCACTATTAAGACAATACTGAAACTGTAACTACAAAAACTGGTATTTTGTTTCCTGTTTAGAGACACAAAAATATGTGTTTCAGCATTTTTGGAAATTCAATCCCTTAAGGGGTGAAACAGAGTGAAAGATTATTGAAAAATAAATCATTATTAAACAATTACTAATACATTTTTAAACTACATCTACGGAAATTGGTATGTGACTTCGTGATTAGAAATAAAAAAAATACATTTCAGTGGTAAATTCAACCCATGAAGGAGTGAAATAGGGGGCAAAAAGTTTTACAAAAATATTTCATTATAGTGAAACATCTTTAAAGTTAAATCTACAAAACTGGAATTTGACTTCTTGGTTAAAAATAAAGAAATACATGATGAAAGCTTCTACAGAAATATCAGTACATGAACTCAAAAAGCAAGATTAACAAGAACTTCCAACTCTAGTTTACAGAACTGCTTTTTGGTTAGAAGTACATCCAGGAAAGACCATACTTCTATGGCCTGGATTAGTGTGAGAAGTTTAGACGGTGTTGAAATTTGTGAACTAAATCAAAGAAAGTTATTTAACAGTTGCCACCACAAATCAGCTTTGCCCGAATCACACAGAAAAAGATATGCGAGTGAAGTAGCAGGTGCTAAACCACTATATTGTAAATATAAGACTCACAAGTGTAGTACATTAATAAAATCCTTATTTTGCACTGGGCAGCTGCAACATTCAAACTGTATCTAATATTTTAATAATGTGTTAACTGAAGATTTAAATACATACAACAGCAACCAAAGGTGGTCAGAAGTCTGAAATGTGTATAGGTATAAATAAAAATACATAAAACAGTGGCTGGTTGTTGTAATTAATTAAATTTATTGGCCATGAAGATGCACAAGCAGTAAATATTTTACAGAGATATGCACACTGCACATAAAATTAGTCAATCCCAAGAGAAATGTTAGTAACACCGCAGCACACTACCTGTAGCCCTGACAATGGCCTCAAGTCAGTGAAGAAGAGTGTCCAGAAGTTTCTTTGTGTATCCCATATGCACCTGAAGAAACCCACTGATCATCAGATCCTATAGAATTAACAAAGGCTTTTTACAGCCATCTATAACATGTATCTGTGTTTTATGAATGCTGGGAAGCAACAATTCAAGCCCCACCCTAGAGGATTGTGCAATATTTCAAGTTACCATATCCTACACAGAAGTAACAGCAATTAAAAATTAAGCATACAAGAGAATGCAAAAGATAGATCATACCGGAACATCTGTAAGAGATTAGACTAGGAAGAAGAGAAGAAAAGAAGCTGTACAAACAGACAGAGAGCATGAAAGAAAAGGTGGTATGTTGCAACATTATGCCTGCGAGGATGACAATACATCAATCGTCTCAGCATCGCGGAGTTGCCGGCTTGCCAGGCAACTACTTGCCAAAAAGTAGACTTCGCACTTGCACATTGCTACTTGTTTCCACAACATGTGTGACAGAAAACAGATCCCACGATATCCTACCGCTGAACAGTATTTAGTCCAGTCGTGGCCCTCTGTAGCAGTTGATTCTGAGCCAAAAGTCAGACATCCAGCCCACGTCGACACCACTAAGGACAGCACCTCGGGCAGCTGTGACACCAGTGACAGATCTGTCTTCGCAATACTGGATGTCGTAAAACTTGGCTCAAATTATTCTTATGGTACACTGACTGTAGACTGTTCCAAAGGAACTAACTCCATTTTTTGACAGAAGAATTAAACCTTTTGTGGAAATTGAACTCCGTGCACTGATGGCAGAACTGAAAGTTTAGTCTAACATTGCTTTAAGACAGTCTCAGTGAGACCTCTAATTTTCATTTTGTGCGATCACATTGTTCGTTCCTTAACTACAGCTATTATTCATTTAAGAAGAGGAACAGCATTTCTTGATTTTGTTAATAAACTTTTTAAAGAATCTTTTACATTGTCTGTGTCTGACATTGTCAATTTCTTCAAATGGAACACTTGAAAGACAAGAATGAGAAATTTATGTAGAAAAACATATAGCTCAATTTTGAGCAGTTATGCACCACTTTGAAAACTGTTATATTACAATTCGGCTGAGCACCAAGGAATCTTACCCTCTGTAAATAGAAGGCACTCGGAAACAGAGGAACCAGTTACTAATTGCTGAAGAAGTGGAAGCAGCATTCAAGAACACGCAGAATAACATGGCCCCAGGAATGGATCTAATACAGTCATAACTCATTCAAATACAGCAAAGGAATTTATGAAACATTCCCACATGTTTGTAATTGTTGTTGTTGTTGCGGTGGTGGTGGCCTTCCGTCCTGAGACTGGTTTGATCCAGCTCTCCATGCTACTCTATCCTGTGCAAGCCTCTTCATCTCCCAGTACCTACTGCAACCTACATCCTTCTGAATCTGTTTAGTGTATTCATCTCTTGGTCTCCCTCTACGACTGCTTGTAATTAAGATTAGGTTAAAAGAAAGTATCTCTGAATATGTATGAAACGCCCAATACATGAGAAAGACAATGTTATGGTGTGCTCGAACTATAGGGGAATATGCCTATTATCTACAGAATAAAAAAATGTTCTTCAACATCCTCTTTAATAGGCTTGCACCCTTTGTTAAAATGCCTTTGGTGACTACCAATATGGCAAATACAAGAAAAATGTACAGAATTTGGGATCGATACTCGTCACCTCTTTATAGACTTCAGATGAGCTCTTGACAACACTGACAAATGGGCCTTGTATACAGCAATGGAAGAGTTAGAGATTTCTAAAAATTGATTGCATTAGCAAAAGCGCTATGGCAAACACCTAGAGTGAAGTTAAAATACAGAATATGTTATCAAGTGTTGTGACCACAAAAAATAGGTAAGACGTCCTGCCTTCTGTTTAACATAGCCTTATCAAAAGTTGTAAGAGATGCAGGCATCGAAACAGAGGGGGATTATCCCATAAAAATCACTTCAGGTGCCGGCATACGCGAATCATAACGGCAAGAAAGCCAAGAACAATGAAACAAGCCTTTACAGATCGTGAAAGAGCTGCTAGAAAGATGAATCAACAGATAAATGAAGAGGAAAGTATGTATATGCCCATAACTAAGGAAGAGTATCCTAATGTGGCCCGTCCACAGAAATTTGTTTGTATAATATCAGCTCTGAAATACAAAAATACCGTTCGCCAACAACTGTTATTGTGGGCACATAAACTTAGTTGCTGATCAAGAAAACTAAAGTTGTGACGTATAAAGCTTTAGTGAGTCTGGTGCTAACATACGGTGCCAAAACATGGACATTAACAAAATTCGATGAAAAGCAACTTGGCATCTTTGAAAGAAAGATCTTGAGGCAAATTCTTGGGCCAGTGTAAGAAAACTTATGTCAGGAGAAAGAGGAGATTCAAGTACAAATTATATAATATATAAAATGAACAAGACATTGTCAGATACAGAGTGACCCAAAAGCTGCTAACATTTGAAAATTCAATAATTCACGGAATAACATAGGCAGAGAGGTACAAATTGAAATACGTGCTGGAAAGGACACGGGATTTCACTGAAATAAGAAAAAGGTGCCCAAAATGACCAACAGATGGTGCTTCATGTGGTACAAAAGCAATAATTAACGTTAACAGTTGATTTTTAGCGAAGATGAAGATGTTTATGACAAATGCTAAATATGAAACTTCCTGGCAGGTTAAAACGGAGTGCCGGACAGAGACTCGAACTCGGGACCAGGTTTGCAGAAAAGCTTCTGTAAAGTTTGGAAGGTAGGAGACGAGATACTGGCAGAAGTAAAGCTGTGAGGACAGTGCGCGAGTCATGCTCGGGTTCCTCATACGGTAGAGCACTTGCCGGCGAAAGGCAAAGGTCCCGAGTTCTAGTTTCAGTCCGGCACACAGTTTTAATCTGCCAGGAAGTTTCAAATCAGCACACACTCCGCTGCAGAGTGAAAACCTCATTCTGGAAATGCTAAATATGTCGGCTGTCATTTATGAGCAATATCTGTAGTCGAGGGACAATGTAGTGAAGAGCAATGTACAGAATATTTGTAGGTATGGTGAGATATGGTCTTCGGATGTTGTGTTGTACCACCCCTTATGAGATTGGAAGATAGTGGTAGATGTATGACTTCAGGTAACCTCACAACCAATAATAATATGGACTGAGGAATGGGGACCTGGGAGACCAAGCACGGCGGATGTGGCAGCTCAACGCGCAATCCCCACCAAACAATGTGCGTCAGATATCTTTCACATGAGTAGTAATATAAGATTGAGCACCATCCTGCATAACTGTCATAACTCCTGGCAGGTCTTTATCAGCCAGGCTTTAACATATCGACGGACCTCGCACCCATTATGCTGACAGTTTGGAAAGCAGCACCCTTCTGTCTAGTGCCATCTGTTGGCTGGTTTTTGCACGTTTTTGGTTTCAATAAAACCCCACACTCTTGCCAATGATGATGATGCCCTAGGCAAACTGTCTTTCCAGGGATAAATGGGGTAAAAGAGGGCACAAGAAAAAGAGAAAGAGAAGAAGGATGGGAAGACAGAAACTGATGGCAACAGATTGTGGGATGTGGTGACAGCTACAGGATCTGTGTGTGTGTGTGTGTGTGTGTGTGTGTGTGTGTGTGTGTGTGTGTGTGTGTGAAAAAGAGGGGGGAGGGGGAAGGGGGAGAGAGAAAGGGGGGGCAGAGAAAGAAAGTGCGGGGATGGAGCTAGCAAAATGCAGGTATGTCTATTGTTGCATTTTACCTGCTGTCTGCTGTTTCAAACAGTCCCGGCCATTTTCTACACGATTAACATCGGATGAGTTAGTGGACCAGATGAAGTGTGATTGGGAGCGCAAATGCTTGTCAAATCAACAACATATAAGGTCCGTTGAAAAAAAAAAAATCGGAACTTTGTCCAAAAAATTTTTCTACTCTTACCTTTCATTTACTGTGCACGGTACCTTTCGAAATACTCTCCATCACAATTGATACACTGCTCTCAATGCTGTTTCCGCTTCCAGAAGCAGATTTGGTACACTCTTGCTGGATCACCCATCTGCAAATTTTCTTTTATCTCATCTATTGTTGCAAATCTTCGTCCTTTCAATGGGGTTTTTCAATATAGGAAATAAAAAAAAAAAGTCTGCAGGGGCCAGATCTGGAGAGTACAAAGGATGAAGCAGCACAGAGGTATTATTTTTTGTGCAATAGTCATGCATGACTCACAAGCCGTGGGATGAACTTGGTGGCAACACAATGCATTCAAAGATGCTGCATCCAACTGAAATGTTACATTCTTCTGCAATCTCTCGAACAGTCAGTCTTCAATTCGCGCACACAATTACGTCAATGTTCCTTAAAAGAGTGTTGTCGGGAGACTTCAAAAGGCTTCCTGAATGAAGCTCACCTTTAACTTGTGTCCGGTCATTTTTAAATTGTGTGAACCATTTGTAACACCGAGTGCAGCTTAAGCCCTCATCATCGTAGGCTTCTTGCAGCATTTGATGTTTCTCTGTAAAGTTTTTCTCAAGTTTCACACAAAATTTAATGCAGACGAGTTGCTCCTCTAACTTTGCAAACTCTAAATTCATAAACTGTGTGACACAATGTTCCACTGACTAAAGCACTGAACAATAACTAACAGACATACAACAATTAAACTTCCAGCAGTTACACATTAAACACAGTCGTGAGCAGGGATGCCAACTGCGTTTTGCTCAACAAACTGCTGGCGCATAATTACGAATGTTCTGCAATTTTGTGATTCTGTCATCTTGGAATACAGGAATGCATACACCAAACTTGTCATGAAAACGGAGAAAAAGTGGGAAGACTTAGTCAATGAGAAGGCATACATAAACATTCTACTTTTTTCTTCCTTTTTTAACAAAGAGGGGGGCGAGAGAGGGGGGGGGGCGGAGAGAGGGTGGGCGGAGAGAGGGGGCGAGAGAGGGGGATAGGGGAAGAGGGGGGAGAGGGGGGAGAGTGGGGAGAAGGGGGAGAGGGGGGAGAGGGGGGAGAGTGGGGAGAGAGGGGAGAGAGGGGGAGAGAGGGGGAGAGAGGGGGAGAGGGGGGAGAGAGGGGGAGAGGGCGGAGAGGGGGGAGAGGGGGGAGAGGGGGGAGAGGGGGGAGAGGGGGGAGAGGGGGGAGAGGGGGGAGAGGGGGAGAGGGAGGAGAGGGGGGAGAGGGGGGAGAGGGGGGAGAGGGGGGAGAGGGGGGAGAGGGGGGAGAGGGGGGAGAGGGGGGAGAGGGGGGAGAGGGGGGAGAGGGTGAGAGGGGGGAGAGGGGGGAGAGGGGGGAGAGGGGGAGAGGGGGAGAGGGGGAGAGGGGGAGAGGGGGAGACGGGGAGAGGGGGAGACGGGGAGAGGGGGAGACGGGGAGAGGGGGAGACGGGGAGAGGGGGAGACGGGGAGAGGGGGGAGACGGGGAGAGGGGGAGAGGGGGAGAGGGGGGAGACGGAGGAGAGGGGGGACAGGGGGGAGAGGGAGGAGAGGGGGGAGAGGGAGGAGAGGGGGGAGAGGGAGGAGAGGGGGTAGAGGGGGTAGGGGGTAGAGGGGGTAGAGGGGGTAGAGGGGGGAGAGGGGGGAGAGGGGGGAGAGGGGGGAGAGGGGGCAGAGGGGGGAGAGGGGGGAGAGGGGGGAGAGGGGGGAGAGGGGGGAGAGGGGGGAGAGGGGGGAGAGGGGGGAGAGGGGGAGAGGGGGGTGAGGGGGGAGAGGGGGAGAGGGGGGAGAGGGGGGAGAGGGGGAGAGGGGGAGAGGGGGAGAGGGGGGAGAGGGGGGAGAGGGGGAGAGGGGGGACAGGGGGAGAGGGGGGACAGGGGGAAAGGGGGGACAGGGGGAAAGGGGGGACAGGGGGGAAAGGGGGGAAAGGGGGGAAAGGGGGGAGAGGGGGGAAAGGGGGGAAAGGGGGGAAAGGGGGAAAGGGGGGAGAGGGGGAAAGGGGGGAGAGGGGGGAAAGGGGGGAGAGGGGGGAAAGGGGGGAGAGCGGGAGAGGGGGGGAGAGCGGGAGAGGGGGGAGAGGGGGAGAGGGGGAGAGGGGGGGAGAGCGGGGGGAGAGGGGGGGAGAGCGGGGGGAGAGGGGGGGAGAGCGGGGGGAGAGGGGGGAGAGCGGGGGGAGAGGGGGGAGAGCGGGGGGAGAGGGGGGAGAGCGGGGAGGGAGGGGAGAGGGAGGAGGGCGGGGAGAGGGAGGAGGGTGGGGAGAGGGGGAGAGGTGTAGAGGGAAGGACGGACGGACGGAGAGGGCGGGACGGACGGACGGACGGAGAGGGAGGGACCGACGGACGGACGGAGAGGGAGGGACGGACGGAGAGGGAGGGAGGGACGGACGGACGGACGGAGAGGGAGGGAGGGACGGAGAGGGAGGGAGGGACGGACGGACGGACGGAGAGGGAGGGAGGGACGGACGGACGGACGGAGAGGGAGGGAGGGACGGACGGAGAGGGAGGGAGGGAGGGAGGGAGGGAGGGAGGGAGGGACGGACGGACGGACGGAGAGGGAGGGAGGGAGGGACGGACGGACGGGGAGGGAGGGAGGGAGGGAGGGAGGGAGGGAGGGAGGGAGGGAGGGAGGGACGGACGGAGAGGGAGGGACGGACGGACGGACGGAGAGGGAGGGAGGGACGGACGGACGGACGGAGAGGGAGGGAGGGACGGACGGACGGACGGAGAGGGAGGGAGGGACGGACGGACGGACGGAGAGGGAGGGAGGGACGGACGGACGGACGGAGAGGGAGGGAGGGACGGACGGACGGACGGAGAGGGAGGGAGGGACGGACGGACGGACGGAGAGGGAGGGAGGGACGGACGGACGGACGGAGAGGGAGGGAGGGAGGGACGGACGGACGGACGGAGAGGGAGGGAGGGACGGACGGACGGACGGAGAGGGAGGGAGGGAGGGACGGACGGACGGACGGAGAGGGAGGGAGGGAGGGACGGACGGACGGAGAGGGAGGGAGGGACGGACGGAGAGGGAGGGACGGACGGAGAGGGAGGGACGGACGGACGGACGGAGAGGGAGGGACGGAGGGACGGACGGACGGACGGAGAGGGAGGGACGGACGGAGAGGGAGGGACGGACGGAGAGGGAGGGACGGACGGAGAGGGAGGGACGGACGGAGAGGGAGGGACGGACGGAGAGGGAGGGACGGACGGAGAGGGAGGGACGGACGGAGAGGGAGGGACGGACGGAGAGGGAGGGACAGACGGAGAGGGAGGGATGGACGGAGAGGGAGGGATGGACGGAGAGGGAGGGATGGACGGAGAGGGAGGGATGGACGGAGAGGGAGGGATGGACGGAGAGGGAGGGATGGACGGAGAGGGAGGGATGGACGGAGAGGGAGGGATGGACGGAGAGGGAGGGATGGACGGAGAGGGAGGGATGGACGGAGAGGGAGGGATGGACGGAGAGGGAGGGATGGAGAGGGAGGGATGGAGAGGGAGGGATGGAGAGGGAGGGATGGAGAGGGAGGGATGGAGAGGGAGGGATGGAGAGGGAGGGATGGAGAGGGAGGGATGGAGAGGGAGGGATGGAGAGGGAGGGATGGAGAGGGAGGGATGGAGAGGGAGGGATGGAGAGGGAGGGATGGAGAGGGAGGGATGGAGAGGGAGGGATGGAGAGGGAGGGATGGAGAGGGAGGGATGGAGAGGGAGGGATGGAGAGGGAGGGATGGAGAGGGAGGGATGGATAGGGAGGGAGAAGGAGGGAGGGAGAAGGAGGGAGGGATGGAGAGGGAGGGAGAAGGAGGGAGGGAGAAGGAGGGAGGGAGAAGGAGGGAGGGAGGGAGAGGGAGAGTGGGGGGGAGCCTGAATAACTGGGCCCAAGTCACAGTACAAAAAAAAATACAGAATCACCTCCAGCCAGAACAACACCATTTCAGTGTGCCAGGAAGTATCCTGGTTAACTATGAACAATTATCCCTGCAAAAGATGATTGTGATAGAGGAAACAGGTAGAAACACTGTGAGAGGCCAAATTAGAGGTCGTACGTTCAGATTTATTTTGGAACAGACACTACAGGAGGGCCGAGTTACAATGGTAGTGAATGCAAGGCATCTCCTGGCTGGTTGCGTGTTTATACTGTGATGCCTCAAGTTGACGGTGTCACGGACTGCCCAGAATATCCAGCCTACCGATAATGCCAACATCGTCATCAAGACAAATGAATTACTTTTAGTTTACCAATGACTGTCCCTACAACCCACGAGTCATAAGTGTTTAACAACTGATGTCTTCATTGATACAGCCTATTTGAGCTGTAAGAAGTAATGAACTTTACAATATAGGAGAGTTGTAATGCAGGTTCATTTACAGTCATTTCGTAGCTCGGAGGAGAAGTTGTGATCTTTCACTTAGCCATCCCTACAAGAAAGGACGAGTCTAGAAGCTTTAGAAGTTCAAGCACAGCAGTGCCATGCAAGAACTGAAACACTAGAATGAAGTAGCAAGACAATAACTCATCAAGAAGAGACATTTGAGGAAACATATGGCAACCTAAAACAGTATCAAGGCATACTCAAGCTATACAGAGCATTCTAACTGCTTATACTACAGCGATTCGCGAATTTTACAATATACCCTTCACACGCTGCAGATTAAAGGCCTCTCTGGGCCGTCTGTCAGTGCCTTCGACACCTAGCACCATTTGAAAAGAGGCAAAACTGCAACCACTTTACATGCTACCTTCAGCTTCTATCCACTTTCTGTATGGTTTGGCCCACTGTAGTTGTGCAGCTTTATGTGCTGCTGAGAGCAATGCCCTTTAACAAGGTACTTCATTCCAAACTCCACAGTGTGGTGTTCCCTTTGTAAAATTTGCCAGGAAACTACTTCAGAGGTCAGTGACAGCAGATATTCCTGTTAGGTTCCAAACCAACTGTTAGTGATGAGGCAGGAAACTCATTTCTGGTGCACTGAAGTTACGACCTCTTTCTGACCACAGTTCTTGTACTGCATTATGTGGCTACAAGAGGCACACCATTCCTCGTAGACATGCCGGATGCTCTGCATCAATAAATCAGGCAACTTTATTCAGGCATGGTGATCTAAACCTGATAGGTCCTTTCTACCCATTGCGTTCCATTCCTATAGCAACACATCTCACCACGCACATTCCATAGAATGCACTGGCACAAACCACTGCACTCCAACGACTCAGGTCAGTCGTGGGGGGGTCACAAGACTGCAACATCACTTACGGCACTCCAAAATTGACCGACCCTAATGAGTGATTAATGTTTGTCTGCTGAGCTTAGCAAGCACAATTTGGTGATTAAACACAATCACAGCATTGTGTGTTTACTTGACATAAGGGGTTCGAGGAAGGCCAGAAATAAAATAGCAAATTAGAACAATTGTTATCCTCACACATGTATAACTAATGAGAAATTTAATGCAATTTGCAATCTCCAGAATGCGACTGATGTTTGTTATCCTCACACATGTATAACTAATGAGAAATTTAATGCAATTTGCAATCTCCAGAATGCGACTGATGTTTGATGGTGCCTGAAATCACTCTGAGGTCACCTCTCGAGCCATTACCGTGAAGTGCCCTCCCAGTTGGTCCCTTGTGGTTATGACTGAATAACTGAAATTGAACATCTGCAGGTTAGTGAAAGGATGCCAGTACAATCTGCAGTTGGAAAGAACACATTCTGAGCCACACATGACCTACAGGGCACCACAAACAAATCAAAACTAGCCAGTGAACAGCAGCAAAGCTGAGGCCATCACAGTAAAAGACAAAACACTTTATGGCATACTGCATAGTGACAAACAAAGGATATTACTGCCACCTTTTGTATGAGGTTAGATTTGCTTATTGCAGGAAAAGACATGGCAAACAAATACGACAAGCCAATCTTCTTCACAACAATTCACAAACCGTTACTGTAGCTATAAATTAGAAGAAATAACAGGAGTACCACACATCCAGTGTCCTTACAGCACAGGTTTATCGCCCTGTGATTGTCATCTGTCTGAACGGTGTGAGGAGCACTAGCAGGCTTGCTCTTCTGAGACTACGCAGTCGCAGAAAACTTCGAGTCCAACTGTACAATTACACAACAGGGTCAAGAAGCTGCCTACACAGAGGACTAAGTGCACTTCTAACATACAATGTCGTCTAGGTAAGTTGTAGGTTACGGTGAGCAGCAGCCACCGCAGTGTACCTCTACTGTTCTTAGGCTGGCAGTGTCTCTGTTTTATGTAACCAAAGTAATGACACTGACATAACCAACGAGAGGTGACAAAAAGAGACAATTCTCACAATTTTCACAAATATTTAGCTTTTTTTTCTGAATACACAACAAATTATGTGGTGGTGGTTTTGTTGAAAGCTAACAGCACAGTTTAAACTGATAAAAGTGAAATGAGCAGCAATCACATTCATGGTTATGACAAATATCTGACTTTTCTCCTAGTACATCACAAATTATGAGGTTGTAGCTAGGTTGTAATGTGACCACTAAAAAAGACGTCAGTGACATACTGGTATATTACTAAGCTTAGCTCACAGCCTAGGTTAGGCCACGAGCTAAGTTTCACTCACAAAAATTAAATTAATAATGTCTATTGTCATACATATTTGACTGGTTTTTTTCCAAATATGTCACAAATTATGAGGTTGTGCTTATGTTGAGACCTAATGGCAAAACGTACATTAAATATATAATCTCGGTTGTCAAAATATTTTCCCATTTCTTCCAAATGTGTTACAGTTTCGGAGGTTGTGTTATACTAACATGGGACAGTGACAATACTCCTTCATTTCGTACCTCAAAAGGCATCATCTCCTCTATATGCAAGTGTTTAAAAATTTTGGTCCAAAACGTACCCTCCCCTGTACAAAAGCATTAAAGTTCACTCTTGGGGTGTGCGGCAGGAAGGATGTGAGGTGTGGCGAGGGTGAGGCAGGGGTGGGGGTGGGGGGTCCCTACCACACGAGCCTGTGTCTGATCTCCACTTGTTTCTCCATTTCATTTCTACTGCCTCCCTCCTCTTTTGCTCCCACTGCTACCACTATCGCCTCTCTCTTTGGCTCTCACTGCTACTGCCTCCTCCATCTCTCTCTCTCTTTCTCTTTCACTGTCACTTTCCCTCTCCCACCAATACTCTTGCCTCTCTCTCTCTCTCTCTCTCTCTCTCTCTCTCTCACTGGCAACTTTTGTCAGTTTTTCCCATTCATCCCACTTCCACGCATTAAATATTTGGCCAATTTCCCTGTGCCCTATACCCAAAAGTTAAAAGTTCAAAACCTTGAGCAACCCCTTGCCACAGACAAATGTCGAGAGGAGAGAATGGCAGCTCAAGAGAAA
This sequence comes from Schistocerca gregaria, assembly GCF_023897955.1. Classification (NCBI taxonomy): domain Eukaryota; kingdom Metazoa; phylum Arthropoda; class Insecta; order Orthoptera; family Acrididae; genus Schistocerca; species Schistocerca gregaria. The sequence goes on along the minus strand of NC_064930.1, from coordinate 95,162,221 downwards.
GCAGCAGACTTAAGCACGAAAGAAAGAGACAGTGGCAATGGGAAAGAAACAGAATGAGAATGGAAGACGACAACAATTGGGCAGAGAGACAGGAAAAGTGTCAGAGAGGGAGACACTGCTGAGAAAGGGCAAGAGAGAGGAATGAGGTCAGTGACAGTGGGGGAGAGACAGAGGAGAAAGTAGCAATGGGAGAAAAATGAGACAGAGAGACATATATAGAAAGTGGCAGTGAGAATGAGATGCTGAGTATGGAGGCTTAACTATGAAGAAAAGGATTTACAATGTTGGGTGTTAAAAGAGCACAAATATGGTCCTTTGCCAAAATTTTTGGCGAGGATGGTGGAATGAGGACTGAGATAGCTGTTTCCCACTTCTCTCAAAGTCTCTGACATAGGAACATATCTGCCTTCTTTTTTTGTGCCCCAACGGACATTTTTCCACAGGTTCCTCAGCATCACACTCAAATGCCTGAATGAAGAAAAGATGTCTATATAATAATAATGTTTGGATTACAGTTACTTAAGAAATAGTAATACGCTTGCTGGTTTATAGGGAACAGCATGTGTGAAGTTACAAACTTTTTCTTAGTAAAATTTGGGCTGTTTCTGTCCAGACTCAGAGATTAGAATTTTTCTGTACCCTCGCCATCCGTAAATGAGTAAACAATTTCTCTATTAATGTTATGTTTGAAGGCATGCTACAAATAAAAGTGCAAGTCTGGGTTTCTGCATATGATATTCCATGTTAGTACCATAATTTGTTTGTGTTGTATTACTATTTGGTTAAGGTGCTCCATGAGTGGGGTGCAGCACCTGGAGTTTTCCAGCATACGCCTTTAGGTCACACAGAGTATGTTGTGGAGTTTCCAACACCACATAGACTGCTGAAGGAGAGCCTCAGAATAGGTGACATTACCTCTTCAATGGAGAACACTTGTCAACACTGAACATCTAGAGAGATTTGAAAGATATCTGCAAAGTGTTCTTGGAGAGTCTTAAGAATATTTTCACACTGGAAATCTGTATGTATACAATAGATGTTACTAACTGTGGAACGTAGACTGGCATTGGCAAGGAAAGAGCTTCTGAAGAAGAGAAATTGTTTAAAATAAATTATAGATTTAAGTGCCAGGTCGTATTTGTATGGAGTGCAGCAGTGTATGAAAGTGAAACATAGACGATAAATAGTTTGGACAAGAAGAGAATAGAAGCTTTTGAAATGTAGTGCTGCAGAAGAATGCTGAAGATTAGATGGGTAGATCACATAACTAATGAGGAGGTGTTTAATAGAATAGGGGGGAAGAGAAATTTGTGGCACAACTTGACTAGAAGAAGGGATCGTTTGCTAGGACATGTTCTGAGGCATCAAGGGATCACCAATTTAGTACTGGAGAGCAGTGTGGAGGGTAAAAATTGTAGAGGGAGACCAAGAGATGAATACACTAAGCATATTCAGAAAGATGTAGATTGCAGTAGGTACTGGGAGATGAAGAAGCTTGCACAGGATAGAGTAGCATGGAGAGCTCAACAACAACAACAACAACAACAACAACAACAACAACAACTTTGTAAACCAGTTGAAAGTTATTCCAAACACATACTAGTACAATTAACAAGAACCCTGTCACACTATGCGTATCCTATACAGTTTACTAATGAACATGTTATGTTATTTAAAATAAATTAGATTGCAGTATGTAGCTTCTTAACAATAACAACATACAGTTGCAGAAGTAGTACAGTATAACCTTTCCAGACATCACTCTCTCGAACATAAAAAGGTAACAAAGAAATTGCATTAAATACAATATCCAATAGAACACTTCAAGCCATGTAAGGCCTCAGGAAATGGGCGAAAAAGTTTACCTTGTTCAGTGTCACACCCCCTCCGACAGCACCGCCAAGCAGTAGGTAGCGAATTTTCAATGCCCCTCGCAAGATTCTACCGACGAACATCACCACGCCCCTCCGTGGTACATACGCGCCGGTTGGCGCACGCGGTTGCAGCAGCAGAGGACTCGCGTGCCGGCGGTGCGGGTGGTAGCCGGCGCGTCCGTGTAGGTGGCACAGCCAGCGTACCATCGGCACAGCTGCGCCACCACTGCGCCGCACGAGCACCACTCGGTACCTAAAAAAAGAAGATAGTTTTATCACTCTTATCTGCCGAGTAGCCACCCCCTACCTTCAGGGATGTCAGATGAAATTCATGTAAAGACAATCCACACTACTAAATGGTTAATCCAGAGCACAAGCCCAGTTGCTAACGCATATCTAACGGCTTCCAGGGGCAACAAAAATTTTTATTTTCAAGATTTCATACAGTTGTTGACGAAATTTAAAAAATTTGGAATGCTGTCATACTCTACACATTAAGACAAAATGTAATTAGATAGATAAAAGAAACCCACTCACCAAGAGGCGGCAGAACAGACATGTAAAAGAAGGTTATAATTAGGCAAGCTCTCGGAGCCAGTTGCTACTTCTTCAGGAAGAAGGGTTGAAGGGGAAGGAAGTGAGGTGGAAGAAAAGGACTGGAGAGGATTACGAAATGGGGTCAATTGTGGGAAAGTCACCCAGAACCACAGGTCAGGGGAGACTTACCAGAGGCAATGAGAAGGAAAGACTGATTGTTGGGGACTGCACCGGACAAGATTTGACAACCTGAGAGCTTAAAAGTGGAAGACTGCGTAATATGCAAGGCAGACATTACTGTTTAAACATTGTGCATGAGTTAATAAGAGTGAAAAGCGAAGTGCATTGTATGTAACAGAGGTGGGAGGGGGGCAGTGAAAAATAAGACAGGTAAGACAATGAAAGATGTAGAAAACTAAAATGGAGTGAAAGTAGGAGTAATTACTGTGAAGAAATGCTGAGACAGAAGGAATTAACATAAATAAGAACCGAGGATAAGTTGTAGCGATAGTTCCCAACTGCAGAGTTCTGAGAAGTTGGTGTCTGGGGGAAGAATCCACATGGCACGTGCGGTGAAACAGGCAACGAGATCGCAACTGCCATTGCGTTTTGCCAGTATATACCCTCTGCCTATGCCCATACAGCCTAACTGATAATTTGGAGGTAGTTGTAACAATGTAAAAAGCCGAACAGTGTTCACATAACAGCTGGTAAGTGACACGTGTCATTTCACAGGCGACTCTTCGTTTTATAGTATATGTTTTTCCAGGTGTAGGTGGTGGTGCACAGGGCAAATCTTACAGCGGGGACGGTAAGAGAGGTAGGAGACACAGGGAAGGGAGATAGGTACAGGAGGAGCAGAGGGTCTGACAAGAATATTGTGGAGACTGGGAAGACGATGAAAAGCTATTCTAGGTGTGGTGGGCAAAATCTCAGACAGAATGGATCTCATTTCTGGGCACTACTTTAAGAAGTCACGGCCTTGTCGGAGTAGCTGATTAATACATTTCCAGGATAATACTGAGTAAACAGTGGTGCACTCCAAAGTAGGTTTTTGGAGGAATCAGCAGTACCAGGATTGCATGAGATGGCCCAGGAAATCTGCTTTTAAACTAGGCTGTTGGGATAATTATGTCCAGTGAAGGCTGAAAGAGTGGTGGTGTATTGACATAAAGAGTGCACCCGAACAAACACGTTTGCCTCAAATGCCAAGATTGTATGGGAGCGAGCATAAGACATGGAAAGAATGGGAACTATCGAATTGTAAGTACCGTTGTTTGATAGTAGGTTTAATATCTACAGAAGCGTGCAGCTCTACTAATTAAGAATTATAATCTTATACTAAATGATTAACACAGTATGTCCCAGGAGAAACAGTCAATATCCAGGGACAAGACAGGAATGATCATTTGAAACAAAAAGTCTACTAGATTTGGGCTCTAAAATGTGTTCCTCCAAAGCCCGAACAATTCTTCATTTTCAATAATGTGAAACAAATCTCTTCTACTGCAAGCTCTTTGCTTTAAAAAGGTCCAGTAAATGTGAGATGTAAAGCGCATACCTTGCCAGCTATGAGCCCTTGTTCATCTTTGCCACCATCAGATATCTCTTCTACTGAATAAATGCTCGCGGCTCGTAAGATATGTATTATAGAGCACGATTACTAGACTTTTTTGCTTTGCATGATCATTCACATCATATACCTGAATAATGACCATTCCTCCTGGGACACACTCCACGTCTTGAGGCAGCATTAACTCGCACATGCAAATTACTCAGACTACATTCATCCAATTTTCAAGAATGAGAGCAAGTGGTGCCTTCTAACAAATTTTACATATTATTTCAATCCATTACAAAAAAATCTCATTGAGAACCCCAACAAAATGATGAAAAGTAGTTTATTTCTAACCACATTTTTGTTGTTAATGCAGTAAAACTGCTGCAGCAGGCATGAGGTTTTAATTTTTTATTACTGACTCTATTCACAATACATTTTGCAGACAGTGTCCAATGTATTTACAATTAACTATATCAGTGTACAGCCTACAGTGCAGGAAAAGTATCATCATAAACATTGAGATATATGAAGAATTAGTTTTTGTTTAAAATACAGTAGAATTACTCACACTGCACTCATCCAGTGCTTGATAATGAGAGCACTTGGCAACTTACAACAAATTTTCAACATAATTTAAAATCTTTTCTAAACTTTTTCTTTCTTATGTTCTTAATGTAAAATATTTAACGTATTAACTCATTTGTAAAGTAAACAGATGTTTCAACCTGTTTTCCATATGCGACTTCAATTCTTTAAAGACTCATTGATGGGGGTCTATTGGTATTTTAGAAACTGGGGTGGAAGTAAACAGATGGGTGAGGAAAATTTGACAGGGAGTGAATAACCTACTTCAAAGCAAGGCCTCTGGAGTGTATGACTTTCCCTCAAAATCACTGACAACCTTTGGGAGAGCCAGGTGTGGAACATAATTGAGACAGGTAGAATACCCCCACACTTCAGGGAGAATGTAGTAATTCCAGTTTCAAGTAAGGGAGGAGCTGGGGGGTGTGAATACTACCAAACCACCAGCTTAATAAAGAAGTGGAAAATCCAGGATGGAATGCAACAATATTGTGTAAAGGATAGTTGCTACTCAACATTTAACGGAGGTGCTCAGTCGCAGACAGGCACATCAAAGAGATTGTCAGAAAGTGAGCTTTTGGCCAACAAGGCCTGTGTCAAAAAATAGACAACACACAACTCACATGACCACAGTCTGGTTTCAGACTGGCCACTGAAGCAGACTGTGGTCGTGTGTGGGTAGTTACTTTCTGACAGTCTTTTCGTTGTGCCTATCTGCAACTCAGCATCTCCACTACATCGTGAGTAGCAGCTATCCTTTTCATAGTACTGTTGCATCAGTTCAATAAGTCACACTTGCAAAATATTAACATGGATCATTTGCAGAAAAGTGAAAAAACTTGTACAAACTGACTTCAGGGAAGATCAGGCTGAGTTCCAGAGAAATGTAAGGACAAACAGGGCAATACTGACCACCTGAGTTATCTTACAAGATAAACTGCGAGAAAGACGGACTGATGTCTTTGCAAATTTTGAGAAAGCGTAAGACAGTGTTACTGGAACACATTCTTTCAAAGTCTTACTATAGCAGAGATACAATACAGGGACTGAACGGTTATCCACAGCTGGCACCCTGTGCAGTTTCAACAGAATGGAATGGCGTGAGAGGGAATCAGTAGTTGAACAGCAAAGATTTCTTAATATCAAGTACAAATATAAGTCCTAGGGAGATGTGCTGAAGGTTTTTGTTCAGAATGTAGCCTCACACACCAGTCTTTGAGACAGCTGGAGCTGCCTCGTATATCACGGATACTTCGTGGAGGTGACTGGTGAACAGTTTCAAGAACCGTGTCCTCTGCGGAGTATGTCTAGTCTTCGGATGCCCGCTGCCCATTACTTGAGGACACAGATGCTCCAGGTGATGAGAAGCATTATATCATGGCATCTTTGACTGTACCATTCAGTACATGCTTGAGCAGCAGCAGCACCAGCAGCTCAGTTATCGGATGCACCCAACACCAGAAGCACATTGAAGAGTATTTGACCTTTGTGTACTCCATCGGGAAACCACCCTACATGAACTTGACTGGACCAGTTACAGCTGTGCACTGCACAGTTTAGTAGACACATGTATGAAGCTTAATATATTCCACTGTCGTGTAATGAGCTACCATCATGTGACAAAATGATGCCCCGCTTATAAACAGCGAGAACTGGGGAACGGATGTCTAAAAAGTAAGAAAGGAACAGGGTGAGAATTTGAACCACAGCTCTGTTGTAGACAGAGGTTTTAGTGCAGAATGATACACATTCCTCTGTACATTCCGATGCACTGCACAATAAAGCAGTGTTACCAGCTCCTCTATTTTCACACACATTCACAAAATGTAACCGATCTGACTTTGCTAGATAAAATTTTCTCTCGAATCTTGACGAGGAATCAGATGCTGACCTCTGTGTGCAGCATTCTTTCCTCGCCTTACATGCAGGGAAATTTTGCAAAACGGCAACAAACTTCAGGAAATAGTGACGGAGAGGATAAACAGCTAAAAAGGTCATATGGAAATATGGTTGGAAATATGTTCCAAATGAGGTTCACCCACCTGAAGATGGAGATAAAAGATCTTTAGCGGTGTAGATTTCAGTGACAGAGCACACATGAGAGCACCCTATGCAAGTGATTATGTTCTGTCTGTACAACTGTACGAGTGTTTTAGTAGTAAGGCAGTAGTGAACCATTGGCACCAGTTCAGTCTCAACAGGAGTGGGTGGGGTAGATCTCGTCGAGATGCCTCTGGGGAGGCAGGGTCACATGCAGGATGTGCAGATATGCCTCACATTTGAGGGACTGTAGACGAATGACAGGCCCCACTAGACAGGCACAAACAATCCCCACCAGTACATTGCGACTGAACGAGTGGCAACTGTACACTGTTACCGCACAAGTAACACACTAGTACAGATAGATTACTCCCACTTGCTGGTGTGTTTTCATGTGTGCTTTAAATCACTGAAACCTACACTGTCAGATATCTTTTCCACCATCAACAGGGCGTGCTGCTTTTGGAATGCATTTACAGTCTTTACATCCACATGAATAGTGGAAATGGAAAGTGTTAAATCTGACATTTGTCAGGGGATATGGTGGGAGGAGGGGAACAATACATCTCAGTTTGAACCTAACTGATTTGTATCCCAAAAATTGAGAAGTCACTTGATACAACAGAATTATCCCTCTCACTACAAAAAAATGAGACAGATTACAAAATACATACTCTATTAAGTACATTCTAAGTGCCATACTAGGAAATTGACTAGTGTGTGAATAAGAAAGTTTTTACCAGCTGATTCTTGCACAGAATAAAACAGCAACCACGCACTGTTACTGTTGCTATTTACTGACAAAAGTAACACTGTTACTGGTTTCAAACCAACAGGTTCGTCTTCAGACATTTGTTCATGTTTATAAAAAATTGTTGGCTGCTTTTTCCAACAAGTAATGTAAACAACAACAACAAATATAATATAAAGTAGAACAACCACCTGAAAACAAACCTACCAGGTTCAAAGCCAGTAACTGTGCAACTTGTGTAAATAAATAGCATTATTAACAGTAGCTGGTTGCTGTTTTCTTCTTTTCAAGGGCCATCTTGCATTTTGTACACATCCACATTCTCAAAAATGTAGCTTTTCAACAAAAGAGCAAGAAGAAAATTGTTTTTCAAAGTGCCATTAATACTGACACACTTAAGTTTTATTTGAAATAATGAAAGTACAGAAATACAGCTTTACGTTTTCAACTAGAAGGGCTGTAGCCAACAAAAAACACTTATCTGAATTTTGGAATTCCAAAGGGATGTACAGCTCGACACAAAGAATGCATGGGCACGTCTGAATGACTTTCTCCACCGTTTGGCACCAGGATCAAGTCTACGGGCACATAACAGAGTTCTGAGAACACAGTGGCACTAAAAATGCATTCTGTGAATGCCAATGGTTTCCATTGTCAGCCTTGACATGACCTTTTCTCCTCCTTATCTTTATGTGGATTGTTCCCTGCAGTTTGTCCTCATTAAAAATCACCCCGCATATGAACGACTACCAGTACTGCTAAACTAGAGGAGTGCAGCGATGGACACAGAAGTGCAGCCTGCCTTGGAGTCAACATAAGTGCTTGCCACACCATGCTAATGGCCATCTATATCCTCCATCCAGCTCTAGTTTCAGAGAACTTCAGATGATAACTTGTTCCTCAACATAGCATCGCCATTAGCAAATACCCATTTTCTAAATTTTTCTTTGTAGAATTTCATTACTTTGTTACTTAACCACCCCCCTCCCCCCCCCCCCCCCTCTCTCTCTCTCTCTCTCTCTCTCTCTCTCTCTCTCTCTCTCTCTCTCTGTGTGTGTGTGTGTGTGTGTGTGTGTGTGTGTGTGTGTGTGTGTGTGTGTGTGTGTGTGTGTTTTCTCAAATAAAACCCAACCTGTAATTCCTGCAACAGTTCTTAACAACATACAAGCTATACTCAAAATCTTAATCATCACCTTGGGGAAAAAAAAAAATCCTGTTATGAAATTAATTTTTTGTTCATTTCCAAGTACTTAGTAGCAGTTCTGATGCTCACTGAAACCAGAGCATAACAGTGCTACAGCAAGCCACTAGAGAACCTTAAACAAAATGCCACAGTCCACTGGTAATGTGGAGTACTGTGCAGTAGTTAATTATGCAACTTTATGTTTTTCACTGATAAATAAAACTTTATAAGTACCCACCACATTATCTTGTACTTGCTGACTTTGTTGCAATCTTCAGCTCAATGCAGCTCTCTGTGCTTATCTATGCTGCACCATTATCTTCAGCTCTGTGTAATTACTGCAACCTATGTCCATTTCATTTCAATCCGTTACTGTATTTACTCATTCATTCATTGGTCTCTAAAAATTTTATGCCCTATGTTTACATTCATTACCAAATTCACTATTCCTTGATGTGTCCTATTGACCTATCTCTTCTTTTGTCTAGTTGTGCCATAAATTTCATTTCTCCATAGTTCTACTCAGTACCACCTCATTAGCTACATTATGTGCCCATCTAAACTTCAGTATTCTTTTGTAACAGGATATAGCGAAAACTTCTATTCTCTCCTCCTCTAAACTGCTTATAATCCACGTTTCACTTCCATACGAGGCTACATTCTAGACAAGTATCCTCAGAAAAGACTTCCAAATACTTCAATAATGATATTAGATGTTAGAAAATTCCTGTTTTTTTCAGAAACTTTTGCTTGCTATTGCCAGACTGGATTTTATATCCTCTCTACTTCGGCATTTGTCAGTTATTTAGCAGCCCAAATGGCAAAATCATCTGCTACTTTTAATGTCTCATTGTCTGATCTAATTCTGTCAGTTTCACTCATATTAGTATTTGCAGTGTCTGTCTTATACAATGGACATACAGTGTCCTTCAGATATGCATGCATGTTGAAGGAACAGACACTATGGCAATCGACGACTGTACGAAATGTATTTCCAATGGCAAATACAATCAGACTCTAGCTGTGCAACTAATTAGCGACAATGAAAGTTTGTACCGTACCAGGAATCGAACCCATATTTCTCACTTATCACAGTTGCCTTGACCACTTGGGCTACCCGAGTACAGCTCCAGGGCTGACCCAAACTTCCACATGTCACTGTGCCATTTCAGGACAGACACAGAGACATATGGGAATTTGGGTTGGCCCTGGTGTCGTTCTCGGATAGCTGAAGTAGTTAAAGCAACCGCTCACGGTAAGTGGGAAATCCAGGTTTGAGTCCCAGTCTGGCATGTATTTTCACCATCACTACTCAGTTGCGCACCTAGTGTCTAATCGTATTCACAATTAGAAATTCATTTCGTTCACTCAAATTAATATGACTACATTCCATTATCATTGTTTTACAGTTGTAGATGCACATCTTATGAACTATTAAGGCACTATCCATTCCGTTCGGCTGCTCTTCAAAGTCCTGTGCCTTGTCTTAAAAGAATTGCACTGTCATCAGCAAATGTTAGAAGTTTTTATTTCTTCTCCTTAAACTTTAAATCCCTTTCCAAACTTCTCCTTGATTTCCTTTACTCATGACCAATGTACATATTTAATAATGATGGAGATAAGCTACAACTCTCTTACTTCCTTCTCAATTACTGCTTCTCTTTCATGCCCTTTGAGTCTTGTAAATGCAGTCCGTTCCTCTACAAGTTGTGTATAATCATTCATTGCGTTTATTTTATCACTAATATCTCCATAAATTTAAAGAGTGTGCTCCAGTCAACATTTTCAAAGGCTTTTCCTAAAACTACAAATGCTATTTTTGTAATTTTACCTTTCTTCAACATATTTTCTAAGATATATAATACGTCAGAATGGCCTCGCATGTTCTTACATTTCTCTGGAACCCATATTCATCTTCCCCAAACACAAATTCCCCCAATTTTTTCCATTCTTTTTTTAAATAATTTGTACAAGTATTTTGCAATTGTGAATTATTAAACCAATAGTATCACAGTACTGACATGTTGGCACCTGCCTTCTTTGGAATTGGTATCATTACATTTTTGTTGAAGTATAAAGGTATTTCTTCCAGTTAAAGGTAACTATGGGCTTTTTCATAATGTACTGTGATGGTAACTGAAATACACATTAAATATCTACATTTGACTTGAATTGTTCATACTGCAAATACTGAGGGCCTACTGTACCAAAGAGTTGGCTTATGAGATTAGAAGTTGCTGTTTTGAAAGACATTTGTGTAACTCATTAGTAATAACTGAATGCTTGTTTTTCTCTTATTTTTTTATTACTTCTTCTGAGATTCTATGCTGTTAATGACAAGAAAAATTGAGATTAATTTAGCAAACATTTGTAATGGCTGACAGCACACACACAACAAATCCTGTAAACACGCATAGCTCCCACTACCTCAGGAATGCTGACATACTGTTCACATTTTTTTGTCATCAGTCTACTGACTGGTTTGATGCAGCCCGCCATGAATTCCTTTCCTGTGCTAACCTCTTCATCGCAGAGTAGCACTTGCAACCTACGTCCTCAATTATTTGCTTGACGTATTCCAATCTCTGTCTTCCTCTACAGTTTTTGCCCTCTACAGCTCCCTCTAGTACCATGGAAGTCATTCCCTCATGTCTTAGCAGATGTCCTATCATCCTGTCCCTTCTCCTTATCAGTGTTTTCCACATATTCCTTTCCTCTCCAATTCTGCGTAGAACCTCCTCATTCCTTACCTTATCAGTCCACCTAATTTTCAACATTCGCCTATAGCACCACATCTCAAATGCTTCGATTCCCTTCTGTTCCGGTTTTCCCACAGTCCATGTTTCACTACCATACAACGCTGCACTCCAGACGTACATCCTCAGAAATTTCTTCCTCAAATTACGGCCGGTATTTGATATTAGTAGACTTCTCTTGGCCAGAAATGCCTTTTTTGCCATAGCGAGTCTGCTTTTGATGTCTTCCTTGCTCCGTCCGTCATTGGTTATTTTACTGCCTAGGTAGCAGAATTCCTTAACTTCATTGACTTCGTGACCATCAATCCTGATGTTAAGTTTCTCGCTGTTCTCATTTCTACTACTTCTCATTACCTTCATGTTTCTCTGATTTACTCTCAAACCATACTGTGTACTCATTAGACTGTTCATTCCGTTCAGCAGATCATTTAATTCTTCTTCACTTTCACTCAGGATAGCAATGTCATCAGCGAATCGTATCATTGATATCCTTTCACCTTGTATTTTAATTCCACTCCTGAACCTTTCTTTTATTTCCATCATTGCTTCCTCGATGTACAGATTCAAGAGTAGGGGCGAAAGGCTACAGCCTTGTCTTACACCCTTCTTAATTCGAGCACTTCGTTCTTGATCGTCCACTCTTATTATTCCCTCTTGGTTGTTGTACATACTGTATATGACCCATCTCTCCCTATAGCTTTCCCCTACTTTTTTCAGTATCCTGAACAGCTTGCACCAATTTATATTGTCGAACGCTTTTTCCAGGTCGACAAATCCTATGAACGTGTCTTGATTTTTCTTTAGCCTTGCTTCCGTTATTAGCCGTAACGTCAGAATTGCCTCTCTCATGCCTTTACTTTTCCTAAAGCCAAAATGATCGTCACCTAGCGCATTCTCAATTTTCTTTTCCATTCTTCTGTATATTATTCTTGTAAGCAGCTTCGATGCATGAGCTGTTAAGCTGATTGTGTGATAATTCTTGCACTTGTCAGCTCTTTCCGTCTTCGGAATTGTGTGGATGATGCTTTTCCGAAAGTCAGATGGTATGTCGCCAGACTCATATATTCTACACACCAACATGAATAGTCGTTTTGTTGCCACTTCCCCTAATGATTTTAGAAATTCTGATGGAATGTTATCTATCCCTTCTGCCTTATTTGACTGTAAGTCCTCCAAAGCTCTTTTAAATTCCGATTCTAATACTGGATCCCCTATCTCTTCTAAATCGATTCCTGTTTCTTCTTCTATCACATCAGACAAATCTTCACCCCCATAGAGGCTTTCGATGTATTCTTTCCACCTATCTGCTCTCTCCTCTGCATTTAACATTGAGATTCCCGTTGCACTCTTAATGTTACCACCGTTGCTTTTAATGTCACCAAAGGTTGTTTTGACTTTCCTGTATGCTGAGTCTGTCCTTCCGACAATCATATCTTTTTCGATGTCTTCACATTTTTCCTGCAGCCATTTCGTCTTAGCTTCCCTGCACTTCCTATTTATTTCATTCCTCAGTGACTTGTATTTCTGTATTCCTGATTTTCCCGGAACATGTTTGAACTGCCTCCTTTCATCAATCAACTGAAGTATTTCTTCTGTTACCCATGGTTTCTTCGCAGCTACCTTCTTTGTACCTATGTTTTCCTTCCCATCTTCTGTGATGGCCCTTTTTAGAGATGTCCATTCCTCTTCAACTGTGCTGCCTACTGCGCTATTCCTTATTGCTGTATCTATAGAGTTAGAGAACTTCAAACATATCTCGTCATTCCTTAGAACTTCCGTATCCCACTTCTTTGCGTATTGATTCTTCCTGACTAATGTCAGGAACTTCAGCCTACTCTTCATCACTACTGTATTGTGATCTGAGTCTATATCTGCTCCTGAGTACGCCTTACAATCCAGTATCTGATTTCGGAATCTCTGTCTGACCATGATGTAATCTAATTGAAATCTTCCCGTATCTTCCGGCCTTTTCCAAGTATACGTCCTCCTCTTGTGATTCTTGAGCAGGGTATTCGCTATTACTAGCTGAAACTTGTTACAGAACTCAATTACTTTTTCTCCTCTTTCATTCCTTGTCCCAAGCCCATATTCTCCTGTAACCTTTTCTTCTACTCCTTCCCCTACAACTGCATTCCAGTCGCCCATGGCTATTAGATTTTCGTCCCCCTTTACATACTGCATTACCCTTTCAATATCCTCATACACTTTCTCTATCTGTTCATCTTCAGCTTGCGACGTCGGCATGTATACCTGAACTATCGTTGTCGGTGTTGGTCTGCTGTCGATTCTGATTAGAACAACCCGGTCACTGAACTGTTCACAGTAACACACCCTCTGCCCTACCTTCCTATTCATAACAAATCCTACACCTGTTATACCATTTTCTGCTACTGTTGACATTACCCGATACTCATCTGACCATAAATCCTTGTCTTCCTTCCACTTCACTTCACTGACCCCTACTATATCTAGATTGAGCCTCTGCATTTCCCTTTTCAGATTTTCTTGTTTCCCTACCACGTTCAAGCTTCTGACATTCCACGCCCCGACTCGTAGAACGTTACCCTTTCGTTGATTATTCAATCCTTTTCTCATGGTAATCCTCCCCCTTGGCAGTCCCCTCTCGGAGATCCGAATGGGGGACTATTCCGGAATCTTTTGCCAATGGAGAGATCATCATGACACTTCTTCAACTACAGGCCACATGTCCTGTGGATACACGTTACGTGTCTTTAATGCAGTGGTTTCCATTGCCTTCTGCACCCTCATGCCATTGATCATTGCTGATTCTTCCGCCTTGAGGGGCAATTTCCCACCTCTAGGACAAGAGAGTGCCCTGAACCTCTATCCGCTCCTCCGACCTCTTTGACAAGGCAGTTGGCAGAATGAGGCTTCACATAAGAACAGGGTAAAGTGCACCACAGAATGTGCAAACAGCAAGTGATAAGCATTCAGAAGAAAAGCTGTTCAGTTAGTTGAGGATCAGATGGAGAGTCAATCTTTCACTGCTCACACTAATAAGTCTCGAAAACTTGTAACAATTTGGGCCAAGGCAAAAGACACAGTAGCGGCAGGTCAGAGTAGTGTGCATACTAATGTTACAAGTATCTGGTAATACATTTTAACAAAGTAATTTCTCAGTGTTTTTGCAGATCTTTTCCATACACATCCAATGCCTATGTTGGCTAGATACTAGTATGTGCTCCCCTCAGTAGAGGAAAGCCTGCTATAAAAGTATTGCCAAAAGGCTATTTTTGGCTCAACTATTCAATAGTCTGGGAATTCTAACATTGCCCTCACAGTATATATTTTCTTTAATGTCGTTTGTTGTTAGCAATATTAGCTTATTCCCAAGAGTTAGCAGCTTTCACTCACTTAATACTAGGCAGATATCAAATCTGCATGTGGAATGCATTTCCTTGACTCTTGTGCAGAAAGGAGTGCAGTATTCTGCTGCATCCATTTGCAGTAAGCTACCACAAGAACTCAAAAATCTTAGCAGTAGCCCAAACACTTTTAAGTCTAAACTGAAGAGTTTTCTCATGGCTCACTCCTCCTATTTTGTCGAGGAGCTCCTGGAAGAGCTGAATAATTAAGCAAATTCCAGTGTTACATTGTTGATTTTCTTTATTTAAACTTACGACTTGTCACCTGAATATGTTTCTTATATTTCATTTTATCTGTTTCTACTATCGTGTTATAATTGCATGCACTGACTCGTTCCACCACCATGGAGACTTGTCCTTAATTTGGTCCCACAAAACAATAAATAAATAAATAAATAAATAAATAAATGTTTGGGAATGTGGAAATCTCGCGTACAGACGTATGACATAAGTGACACCCCATCACCTGACCACATTCGAAGTCCACGAGTTCCGCGGTAATGAGTACTGAGGTCACTGATATGGACTACCTGGCAGCACAATGCACCTGATAAGGAAAAGGTATGTTTTGGGGGTGTTTATATACTTTTGATTACATAGGGCGTGTGTGTGTGTGTGTGTGTGTGTGTGTGTGTGTGTGTGTGTGTGTGTGCGCGCGCGCGCGCGCGCGCGCGCGTCCAAGCTAACCACATCGCAATACACTGAGTTACTTTTAACAAAAAATAAATAAAAGAAAATCTGCATTATGACTGCTAGGGCCTGCCATCTTATTACTTTATGTAGGCTGTAAGTAGTGCTCCACACAGACTTCTTGGCCAGTGCCCATAGCCACCACTGTGCAGCAAAATTGTGCTACACACTTGAGGCCATGGCCACTGTTGCCCATGTAGCACCATGTGAAGGTGGAGCTAGGTGGAGTTGTTTTGTCTGCATTTTGGTGTTATCTTTTATTTACTTACAGCAATTACACTTATTTTTTAAGAGAAAATACAGGAATTTGGAAGTAGTAAATCATAAATTTATGGTTAATATAAGAAGGGAATAAAAAAATTGAGAATAACAGAATTCAGAAATGAGAAGATACAGACATTCCTTCGCCAACACCATCTCAGGAAGGGGACCTGACTGAATTTCAAGTCCAGTGTCCACATGTGGTGCTATCCATTTTACTATTATCCACATTAACATCGCTCTTTGGGAAAACTAGATTTCCTCAGTCCATGCAGATTTAATCTATGTTGGTGTTGTTCGAGTGCTGTGAGAGCTGATGTTCATTAGGTTATATAAAAACTATTTACTAGCATAGTTAGTAGACAAACTCTGCTTGGGTTTAGAACAATATCCTGTCTTAATATAATCTAAGTTACATACTCTTCCAACACAGCTATAGGAGAAATAACAAGTCACCACTAACCTGTTATTAATTTTGCAAGAATGTTTTGTAGACTAAAACTAGACTTTTTTGAATAGTGGACCCATTAATTTTGTATAATCGCATAATCTGTTTCTGTTGTGTATTTACACTGTCTGATTATGTTTACTTACTTTGTATTAAATTTAAACTACATTCATAATTCTATATGTACAATGATGTGTTCATTCATGTAACTAGTTAACAATGTTGGGTGGATTCTAGAACAATATCTCGATATGGAGCACTCTAATTACTTCTACTTTTAATTTGAATCATTCATAATAAGATTCAAACTGTAGTCTCATTAATGTTCACACGAGTAGTTGTGCATTTTTTACTTGTTTTATGTTATGTATCTTTTGTTGGTCTATGTTATGTAGGTGTCGTCGCTGACATTCATTTCATCATCTGTACCGGAGCTATTCAGGCTGCGTATGTCAGCCTATCTTTGTTTTTTGTGGCCTCTTCATTTTTCAAGTCTGTTTTTATATGCCATGTTCTGCTTTTGAGATGTTGTTGGCGATGGCATTCAACTGCGTCCAGGTATCTGGGTTCCTCAGTGCACTGTACAGTGTCATTTATGTTATGTGTTCTACGTTGTTATGTAATTGCCTGTATCTAATGCATTTCAAAAGGAAGTGTTCTGGGGAACCAGTTTCCCCGCGTGTGTGACTGCTTTCTGAAAGTGACACACACTGCAAATGCGTCAGACAAGGGCCATGTCCAGTCACAAAATGTATCGTCCCTCGGTCAGGGTTGACATGGTGCAACTGAACCCGCTCCCTGATATTGGGGAAAAATTAATAGACTTGATAGCCCCTATCACTCTCATCCCACTCTTTTCGCCAAGTGTCCACAAGGCAATTTTTTCATTGGCGTCTATCTTCTACGTACTGCCCAGTTATCTGTAACACTATCAGGTCTAAGCATCTTTGGCCAGTATGTTGCAGCCAGATATTTGACGGTTACATCTATAGCATATATTCCAAGTGCCACATGCAGCGAATTGACTGATGAGGTGCTGAATGCCCCTGACAGTCTAACAAGGGAACCTCCCCATTGCACTCCCCTCAAATTTAGTTATAAGTTGGCACAGTGGATAGGACTTGAAAAACTGAACACACATCAATTGAGAAAAAAGGAAGAAGTTGTGTGTAACTATGAAAAAATAAGCAAAATATACAAACTGAGTAGTCCATGTGCAAGATATGCAACATCTAGGATAATGCCAAGTCGGGGGCACCATGGTCTCGTGGTTAGTGTGAGCAGCTGCTGAATGAGACGTCCTTAATTCAAGTCTACCCTCGAGTGAAAAGTTTATTTTTTTTATTTTCATAAAATTATCAAAGTTCAGGCACTCACACATAATCAACTTCGCTCTCCAAAATTCCAGGACATGTTCAGATTTGCTTGGACTTATGCAGGATTTGACGGTCTACACACGGGAAAATTTGAAAATGTTAAAAACATATGTTTTGACAGAGCACAGGGAAAACTGTGCTACTGTGAAACTGTTGCATTCAGTTTATGTGACAAACTCTTATGTTTTCATCACTTTTTTTGGGAGTGATTATCACATCCACAAGAAAACCTAAATCAAGCAAGGTTTTACCCATTCGCCAAGTGTACAAGTTAGGTGGGTCAACAGCATATTCCTGTCATGTGACACACATGCCATCACCAGTGTTGTATAGAATATATCAGACGGGTTTTCCTGTGGAGGAATCGGTTGATCTATGACCTTGTGATCAAATGCTTTCGGTTCCCATTGGAGAGGCATGTCCTTTCGTCTACTAATAGCACGCTTTTGCGGTGCGGTCGCAAAACACAGACACTAAACTTATTACAGTGAACAGAGACGTCAATGAACGAACGGACACTTCATAAATTTGCGAAAATAAAGAAAGTAAACTATTTACTCGAGGGAAGATCTGAACCAAGGACCTCTCGTTCCACAGCTGCTCGCACTAACCACAAGACCACGGCGCTCCTGAGCGCACACACTCCTTGATGTTGCCTATCTTGCACATGGACTCCTCAGTTTGTATATTTTTGGTTATTCTTTTCATAGTTCCATACAACTTCTTCCTGTTTTCTCGATTGATGTGTGTTCAGTTTTTCAAGGCCTATCCACTGTGCCAATTTATAACTAAATCTGAGGGGTGTGTGATGGGGAGGTTCCCTTGTCAGTAACATACTTCTCTACCCCCGCCAAACAGTGATCCTGTTTATGAGGAGAGCAAATCTACATGTCCATGTACTAGCTGCAAAGCTCAATACAGACTCAGAAATTGCACAGTGGTATATTCTTAGGTGTGTAAGTGTTAGTCTGCATTGCATCGAAATTCATGTCTCTGGTTTGGCTTTCGGCTATGTATGTGATTAGTCATATGAGTTTGTTGAAGCTATGTCACTTGTCAATACGTACCTCAAGATGTCTAGTTTCTACTTCATATTTTATGTTTGTGTTGTTTATTTTAATTGCCGGATGTCTTTGCAGTGATCCTTTAAGCATTATGTATGCTCTTTATCGTGCTGCTAAGGAGAAGTTGTTTTAGTTGCACCATTGTTATATTGTGTGTAGCATACCCCTGGCCTTGTTTTCATCACTGTTCTGTGTTGGCCGATATCACAACTAACAGGTCATCACCATATGCAATGATCCCATCTGAATGTTCATCTCCACTGATGAAATTCAAGAGCAGTTCAATTGTGATATCCCAGAAGACGGGTCCACAGACAGAGCTTTGAAGATATCATTTGGTAATCCTTTTTACAGCCTTGTGGTTGCCCGCTTGCCACTCAGTTCCTACAGAGAACTGTAGTTCTCGAAATCTTGCAAACATTGCTGGCCACCTAAGATTATCAAAGGCCCCAGCAACGTCAATAAGAATCACAACTGCGTACTTCTGTCATGTCTGTTCTACAATTTGGAAAGCCCAATCAGTTGCACGATCAACAGGTTTCCTCAGTCAAAAGGCAAATTTGTGCTAACGAGTGGAGTTCCCTGTGAGCTTGGAGGCAGTTACACACAGAATCCTCTCATGGACCTTAGCCAATGTGTTTAACAATCAAATTGGTCAGTAAAATTTTGGTTCTGATGGATCCCTATCTGCGGCTTTTATAATAATTACTATGTTGACTGTTTTCCATGCTAGAGGCACCCATCCCAGCCACAAGGCATCATTTATTAGATTTGTTAAATATGGGGTTATCAGCGTGGATATGGTCTGGACCTGGTGCTTTCATCTTTTTCAAGCCAGGAATTGCTAGCGTGACCACCTCTTACGCAAACCGCCAGGTGACGGTTTCTGTAGTGTAATCCCTATACACTGTCACCCTAAGGTGTGTGCATGCTTGTATATCTGTTCACGGATCATCACCAGAGAGGAGTCTTTTGCACAGATACTGTGCTGTTTGTCCCCGTCCCTGTGTCATAGTTCGGACGTCCATCCTTAGCGCAGCCAGGACAACAGGGGATTTAATTTTCTCTGTTATATGTTTGTATGGTATGCCCCATGTGTTCTGCTGTAGATACGTCGTCATGTAAGGTTCACAACGTTCTCATCTAGTCGTGGTTAGTAAGTTTTTGCATCCATGCATTCTTGTAGTCCTGAGTGGTAACTTGCCTTATGGTGGTGCCCTCGGTCACATATCCTGTCTTAGTCTAGACAGCTCAGACCTCCAGGGAGCACCTGTCTTAAACTGTTTAGTGAAAGTCTGTAGGTATTTTCGATGGGCAGTTTATAATATTTGCTGAAATCTGTATGGCCGCAGGTCTACGCCTTCACATACATTTCCACCAGTTTATCTCTTACACAGTTAAGAAACCCCTTCCAATTTGCCCTGTTTAACATACACCTGTTTGACAACAGTGTACAATGTGCTGTAGCCTTTGTATCAATCATGACTGCATTACTCTCACTTCTTGTTACATTCAGATACACACGCCAATCTATTTCTATATTTACAGCTGTATGGTTAACAACAGGTACGTCCACATTGCTATTGCCACCAGCATGTCTTATATATTTCAGTGGTTGTCCTTTGTCGTTGATAAAGTGCAGGATGTTCGCACTTAGGATGTCGTTGACAATCTGACATCGGTCAGCGGTCAGATCACAATGCCACAAGGTGGATCTGGCGTTGATCTTGGCTGCAAAGACCATCTTATTCCACCTTGATTAAAGTGTTGTCTGCTGAATCGTGTCTGTGTATGGCTGAATTGTATGGGAGTACTGGGCATACAATGATGCCAATACCTATGGGTCTGTGCCCTTCGTGACCTCTACTGTTACAACATGTCTGTTGCACAACTGTGTGATTTTTGTGGTCTGTCACCTGGTGTCCATTATCAGTTATTGGAGTCGTTCGGGGGTGGGGGTGGTTTGTAAAAATATGAAGTTCCCATTTTTATAGTATGGTTCTTGAATGCTCATGACATCAACATTGAACTCTTGGAACAGCCTGGGAGTCCTGCACTTACAATTCTACTCCTCATAACATTGAGCAGCAAGATCTTTGCCACTGCCTACACCAGTCAGCTCTGCATCAAAGTACACTCTCCCATGTGTAGCTGACAAGGTTTTTGTACATTTTCTTAATGCTGAGATCTTCTGAACACCGTTCGCAGACCTGTCTCAGGAGATCAGCAAGCTCATTCCCATCACTGGACAAGATTTCTGTCCAAGGGATTATCCTATCTGCCTGCTTGGTTGTATGAAAGCAAATGGAATAACCCTTCTCATGTGTTACCGTATAACTAATCTTTGTGCAGTTTGCAGGATATCGCTTTGCTCGAGCCTGCTGAGCTCTGACTTCAATCCAAACACAAGTTTGCTGGTTGTTGGTTATCATTATTTACTTGTTTGTACCATGTATTTTTCAGTTCAGAATTAATGTAATTATATACTTCCTGCTTATGATTACATGTTTGTTCATCTTTTATGTTGTTCGCCACTTATTTATGAACCTCTAACTGTGTACCTTTTTTTACATTCATTATTATGAGAATTAATTTTGTTCCCCCCACTTCGTTTTTATGGCTTCATCTTTTGTCATAACTTATGTGCCTTTCTGATCTTGTCACTGCCTATAGTGGCTTAGCCCTTTTTCTCCTGATTTGTGCTTTCATTATTAGCAGTTGATGTCACTACTTCATCTCACAGCACATCTTTGGGAACTGGTGGTGGTAAGACTACTTTGTTACATGCCACACCTTTGGGGATCAGTGGAAGTTTCCCTCCTCCTCCACACACCACCACATTTGGGATTAATGGTGGTATCCTAACACACCAAGTTGCCACATCATTTTTGCATCTTTACACACTACACTGATGTTATTTCATTTTTACTGTTTAGTGTGTCCTGCTCCAATAAACCATGCCGCCATTGCCATTCTACAGCACGCTGCCAGCTTCTAGTTCTTGTGGATGAAGCTCATTTTTTTCGTCCTAGGTATAAAAATGTCCAATTTTGTATTTCGATGTAATGTGTATGGTGGCTGGAATTTGTATTACAGTTAGAGGTCGTCTCAATTTGTCTGTTGTGCAGGTCTTGCCTCATTTCTTATAGGAGCTACATCCTATTTTAGGCTCCAGTCATGGGCGTTTCCTTTTTTATGTCCTCCTTCACCACATTTTACACAAATAATCTGAGGGACTCTGCAACCCTTCACAGTGTGTCCCAGATTGCAACAATTAAAACATTTTGTGACTACATTGTAATCTTTGACTTCTAGAGACTGGAAACCTACAAATACTCTGTTTTGGCTCAATAACTGGTTTCTCATTCTGGAAATTAACCTCTACAATGTTATTTGCAAAACCTTTATCTCAAGGCCCAGTTTTAAATCTCAGTTTCAGTTCATTTGTTAATTCCTCTCTGGATTCGTGTTCTGATAAATGTAACTCATGTAGCCCATCTAGGAACTCATCCTCCTCTTAAGTTGTTGGCACCTGATAAATTGCCGCTAGTTGTTTTCTCTATTTTGTGGTCTCACACTTAATTTCTGAAATGTTATGACTTTTTTATACAAATCTTTTACAATCTGCTTGCATCTATGTTTCCACTACGACAACAGATAGTGTTTTGCCAACTGATCTTATCCTTGTCTTTTCTTTTTTGAGGTCTATGCACATCGTCAGTTTGTTTAACACTTGATTTCTTTTTTTGTTCTCTGACAATTTAATGAGGAGAGTTGTATTGCGTTTTGCCTTGGCCCCTTCTACTTTAATGTTAAAACTTGCCTTCCCTGTTGGAAAAGCCACAGCTGCAGCATATGTTAATGCTGACCGTATATTCTCTATCTTTATGAGATATTCATCTCATCCTAATTTGCTCTTCTTGTAGCTTCTCTATGTTTTCCCTCGAGTGGGGGATGTTGATAACCTATAGAACTGTGATCTGGTCGTCAAGTTGTTTGTTCTATTTTTTTTAGGATGCCAATCTGCCCCTCTAGACATGCTCGACTTAGTGCATCTAAGGACTCAACCTCCTGTTGTGCTCTGGCCCAATCTGCACCTCTACCCTTACATGCAGTTAGGTGTTCTCATTATTTAGTCCTGGACTTTTTCTTACTGTTGTGACTGGGTGACACCAAAGATGACTGACCTGCATTCCAATTTTTGCACGCATGTAGGTGGCAATTTCTTAGTCCCCAATTCCTGGGCAACTTCACTGACTATTTCATTCATGGCAGAAAATTTCACCTCTGGGGTAGTAAACTCAGTGCTCAGAAGCTGCTATTCCTCTATTTTCTGAGCACCTTCCTGCAATACAGAGCGTGTACATCTCGCTGTCGTCTCAAGTGGTTGTGTTGGTATTTCCACCTCCAACAAGGTGCTGCTTGATCTGCACATAAACGGAGCAGGAGAAGCCACCGCCAGCTGGGGCTGTGTTTGTTGCTCCACATGTCACATGTAGACGCAGGCGTGGAGCAGTGCACAACCAAAGGTCATGCGCTGATGTTCCATTTACTTTGTTAATGGAGGCAACAGGTGTCCTTGCAGACTTATGGGCTAATGGCAGCTATGCTAGTCCACAACAAGCTGTTTGTTGGCTGAAGCTGCAAAGTTATGGTGCCATCTTAGTTTGTTCTATGTGCCACGATCAAAATACGATGCTTATACCACAAACAATCTTTGATCTGTGCACAACTAAAGGTTATGCCATGATCCCAGGTCATCACCTGTATCACCATCAACGTATGTTCTCCGCACACGAACCACCTTTTGGTGCAAACACAATCATAACCAATTACTGTACAGAAAATCTCAAAGAATTTGCCACAACTATGAATTACACCTGCTTGTTCTGACTCGCCCCTGGCAACACTTTTCTGCAAAAAAGTCATCCAGCACAGACGAGGAGGAGGTGCAATTGACACACACTGTGTTTTCTAAGATTTCTGCTTAAACTATTATAAAATACACTTATTCAAAACACTGTTCAATGTATCATTGTCAAAATCCCACAAAACACTCAACTAAAGAGTGAGCTAACGTGAGTGACCAACTGCCAGCACCACAATTTCTGGGTGTTACACTGAAGTATCATATTTACAAAGACCGTGAAGACGCAATGAAAAATCTATATGTGCCAGGCCTTATTCTATCACCAGTTAAACGTAAATAGCTTCAGCCTGGCATGGCATATGTAATTTTTGCTTTTGTGACAGCTGAAATGTTTATGTACAATGCCCACAATATGTCAATGAGGTTTTTTATACTATGTGGATTTGTTGTTACACAGTGACCTGAAGCAGTGCTAAGATTGTGCTCAGTTAATGGCATTATGGTCGCAGAATTCCCGCGCGACTTTGTGACACAAGTTAAACTTTAAATAAGCATGAACTACACTACACTGGGAAAAAAATGTTTCAAAAGATTGAAAAGCTTTAATTTTTGCTGGCAAGGAATCATAATTTATTCCGATCATCAAGCTCTTAACTTTCTGATGGATAACAAGTTCAGAAAACGGTCCCTTTCTTGTAAGAATTTAATTCTAAAAAACACTACAAAAATTAAGGGTGATATTTTATACTCAAAACACACTGAAATAGAGCAATGATGACAAAGCCATGTGACAAAGATCATCGTAAACCTTTAATTAGGTAAACATATGAGAGTTACAGTCACAGGTCACAGTCAAAGTGAACGTGTGGTGTCAGTGAATACAGCAGTGCGGGCTAATGCTGATAACAACGAAATACAATAAATCTTGAGTCAGCTGTCAATATGAACGCTTGTCGACAATTTCCTATGGTTCGTAAATAAAGTTAACTTGTATTTTGTTCTATTACATTATAATTTAGCCCCATCAGAATTTTTAGCAAAATCCAAAGTAAGACACACAAGCAGTTATTGCAATGAAAATGTATAGGCCTATATCAGGCTATGCTACACATCAATCTATTGTGACAGTTTTTCACGTTGATATACATTGGTTTCGCCAACTCACAAGCAAATTATCAAATTCCACCCTAAACTAGCCTTCAATGTACACTACAGATCAGTCTGTCAGCACATCTAGTTTTCTGTCATTCACATTCACTGGGTTCATCAACTCGTAATCAAACCGTCACATCCAAACCAACCAATTTAAGGCATTAGGCTTCACAACAGGTCATCTGTCAGCAAATCTAGCCTTTTTTTAGTCGCCAAAGAAATGCAAAGGTCTGTAATCAACCTTCAAATTTGTAATAATCAGACCAGTAAAAGTTATTCTGGCACTCATCATATCAAAAAGAAATGTAATCAATTTGTATCTTTTACTGAAAGAAATCATTAGATTCAGTAATTCTTACTGACTACCACATATTATCATCTGATGGGCTAAAACTGATATAAACAAATTGCCAACATCAGTGTGCAATCCAAGAGCCACTGACACCGTAAGTGCACCTGATCACTCTGGTTCAAAAAATGAATATAGCAGATGTGTAAGTTTAAACTACGTAAAAAAATTGCCGTGAACAAGTCAGAGATATTTCACACATGTGAAGCTCATTCATCAATTGTACCTGATTATACCTAAAAATTGTGTGATGTAGTGACAGCAGATTTTTATAGGTCACTGCTCAAAGGAAGTGGAGCAGTTTAATATATTTCAGTTATGGTAGAATATGAGTCAGTCGAGTCTTTGCACCTGTATCATATTAAATCCCCCCCCCCCCTCTTTTTTCTTTAAGGCTTGAAACAGCCGAGGTCACACTATCACAATGAATAATAAGGAAAATGCGATCTGCAGCTCATACTGTATCTGGTAAAATATCTGCTGATTCAGATGGCAAACATACACTAAAACAAAATGGTTGTAAAATCAGCATCAGCACATTGTCAATGGTTGGTTGTAGCAAGCACAGAGTGGTGCGGAGGCCCCACTTAACAAATAACAGTGACTGAAACGACAGTGCCCAATACGCAACCTAGCTTAAAGTATCTCCTTGTGGCAAGAGGGGCAAGATGAAGTCATTCAAGGCATTGGTAGGCATTTAATTTCCCAGAGTTTGTTCACATCTAGAGAAGACCAGTGCTCATGCCAGAGCGACAATGTTTCCACGTCTGACAACACAGAGATTATCAGAAAGGACAGGACAGTTACATGGCTAGGTAGTCAAGACTGCAGCATCGACAGCTTCATTTCCCGGCATTGTGACATGACCAGGGACCCACACGAACACCACATGGGCTCTATCAGCATTGAGCAAGTGAGGCATTGTTGGATTTGTTGTAGTAGAGGGTGGTATGTGTATAGCGCACAGAGGCTTTGGACGGCACTAAATGTATCTGAACATAACACACAATCAACAAGCCTCTGTCATTGGACATACTGGGTGGCGGAAAGGTCTACAGTAAAAATCGAGCACTGTTCTAGAGGCCGGTATCTAAAATGTTTGTTGCCAATGACAAAGATAATTATGGCACCAGAGTTGGTCTTAGAACCATCAGTATAGATAAAGGTGCTGTTACTAAGTTACATGCAAAGTTCAAGAAACTTACTGTGATAAATTAATGTAACTACAGATTCTGTCTGGAGTGTGGGACTACGGCTGGTCAGTTTCTAATAATACAATACCAACAGCCGTTATTAGGTTTTATTTTTAGGCTACCAGTTTCGACTTTACATCAAAATAAAATAAAACCTAAATGCAGAGGGTTCTCACAGGCAACAGACCATAATCTTGAAAGTTTATCATCTTAAGTAACTACATGTTAAGAAAATATACACCACTGCTTATATTTACTATGGGGCACCTTGACAGCGGATTGCAGTGGGAATTATATTACATATCTTCTTTATGAAGCATGTGGGTGGACCAAGGTAATGTCTGATGCATTATAAAAACTCACTATGCCAAGAGGAAACTGTTTGCTCAGCAGTATGTTTACTAGATCCAAAACAAATTACTACTGATGCAGTGCACTGATATGTGCATTAATGACTATTAGTTGCTTCATAAATCACATAATCAAAATCTGGATGCCAGCATCAGTTAAATGCCAAAGTGCAGAGAAGTTCATGGACCATTCTGCTTTGGCTAGTGACATAATGAAAAAGAAGGCTGTGTGTCATCACCTACCGCATTATTATTTTAAATAAAGGTTGCAGTGGCATACTGATCCACTCTGTAGTGGGAGGTGTAGGTTAGGTCACAGTTTGGTTGCAAGTTCACAAAGACAACAAATGTTTCATGATAGTTTGTCTAAAATTAATACATTGTTCTCTGCCTGCCGAAACCTATTTGATTACTGAGATGTGATTTTTTTACATGAGTGAAGGCATAAAAAATAAACATCCCAGGGCAAAATCTTATAGTCCTGTGCAGATCCCTATACACATAGTTAAAAACAGTGTGCAAGACAGTAGTGTGCCAGAGTGGTAATGTAGTGCTGAAAAAAAAAAAAAAAAAAAATTATGCCCTGTTGAAAGTGATCAGTCACACATGCTTCATTGTATTGTATCCTTTGCTACTTCCATGAGAGATGGGGCACGCAAGCACAGACTGTTCATTGTTATTCACCTAACAACTTTAAAGACTTTTATGGAGGTGTAAGTAAGTTCCGAGACGTTCTTAGGCCAATATATTTATGTGAAACTCCCCATGCCTGTGACAGGAATTTACTAGACTGGAAAAATATAGAGAGCACAGTGTCAGATTTGTATATTATTGACTATGTGAAAGAATCAGGACCAAAATGCAATCTTCATTTAAATGTTGGTGCTTCACACTACATGACAACACAACAGTAGAAACTAGTTTATTCTTCATTTTTCCAGTCTCTAACAAGTTATAGAATTATTTTTAGGGAAACTACACTTACAGGAAAATATTTTTCAGAGCAAAGAATTACGCTGGGAGAAAAATTATAACTAGTATTGGCTCAAATTCATCCTGCAATCACCTCTTCAAAACAGTCACCCCTCTTGTCATTAATTCTTCACAAGTGACACTAATTACATCTACATTAACACCACACAATATGAATACAACGGAGGAAAATAACCACAATCATGCCTGTCTCTTATGGAACAAGACTAGGAAAACAACACACAAACGCACAGCTTACTCGAACAATAACTGTTCCTGTTCCACAATATATGTCACAACAACCTCAATTTGAGAAACATCAGACAACGTTTGTTATGTGCAACTGGAAGCACCCATCAACTATAATGTAAATGACACTTCCAGCCAAATCTAACAAGGGTAATTATAACTACAGTCTAGTATACAAGTATGACCCTAATTTTTTCCAATATTAATTTTTACCGAGTAAAGAAAGAAAAGAGAAATACAGGAGTAAATAGAGATCTTTTAATAATCTATTCCATGACAAAGTGCCACAACAGGCAGCTCGAAATAGATTTCAATGCCAGTTTATCACTCACAGCTCTATTTTTATCATTTAGACTAGTTCCTTAACAGAAACAGTAGGCAATGAAACGTGGTAATTATACGTTTTACAACGAATTGTAAATGTGCAGTAGGGAAACACAGTGACAGTAGCATAAAAGTTACAATATGCATTTCAAAAAGTATTTCTAGGTTTTTACACTATGTTAGGCCTATCCACACCACTTATTAAGTCTTGGTAGCATCCCCAATTTGGACTGTTTGTGTGTTTTATAAAATAATATTGTTTTATACAATTATGTACCACTGCAGATGGGGTGACCCAACAGTTACAAGCTTTTGACAAATCGTGTAAACACGTTTGGGTGCGTGTGCCACGGGAGGGGTACGGCGGAGATTGTAAATGGACACGAATATCGTTTGACTCATGATAGGATTATCCTTCGGCATAATCTTAATGGTAATTGATTCAGACAAACGTCATTGATTACATTTATCATCACAGATATTTAGTCTGATAAATGAGATATTGAGGACAAATTTTACCAAACATGTCACTTTATATGACGGATTACATCTTATATAAAATAGAGCTGCATTTCTTATTCTTACGCAAAATCGAGTTCACATGTCAAAATAGGGACCTCGAACTTACACAGGATTTTGTATTAATTTTTTTGTAGAGATATATCTTCAAAGACGAATATGTTCTCATACTTCAACCGGTCTTTCAACCTATCCTGCGGATACAATGTCTGCAAGCCACCAAATCGAAACGCTTACTACGAACAGAAAGCCTTAAAAACGTTAATGAAAGAAGAGAGACAGCGAATTTTATACACTTTTTGACTCAGCATTAGAATAAAGTGCATATTCCGTGCATTCTGTCTCCATTCACTAATTATGATTTGCTTTCATGACTCACCCGAACGTTCCTCTCATTAGTTGCTCCATAATGTTTACCCCTTTAGTATGTTATTCCATTTCAACATACACTAAAATTCATCATCCCTTATCAGTTTGTTGCACATTTTCCCCAAACACTCGCTCCAAGTTTTCAATGCCTATTTAGCATCTTTGGAGCAACTAGTATCGATCACCAAGAGTAGTCCAGTAAATTAACGATACTTCGATCCTGGTGTCCTGAATGATCGCAGAGCTAAAATCGAGATAATGTGCAACTGATTCGAAGAACCTAATTCACATAGATGAAATGGAATTGGCACAGCTATCACCAATTCCAACTTAAGTAATGCACGTGTAAATAAGTAGTTGCCCATATACACAAGTATGGTACGTAACACTAAGAAATTCATACATGAGACATATTTTACCACAGAGTAACAAACACAAAACGGAAGTAATCAACAGATTGAGTACCGCGGACATTTTTGAGCACTACGTAAAGACTTTGAATCTGCAAAATTGATCACAACCAAGTGTACAAACAGAACTCAATATATGGAAAATCATAAACACTGGACAATGTCATGGGTTTGCTACTGATTCACCTCGTTAAAAACCCATTTATACTGCCCATCACGCCACTGTAACGTAAGGTCACATCACGTCGAATCGTTTAGCCTAGTATTGTACAGTAAACATAAGGTTATGAGTTACTCTCCATGGAAGTTGCAGTACAGTATCGTGACTGAAGAAATAATGAGGATAAAGTTTATTAAAAGGCAAAGCGAACTTCATAAAGTATCTTCTAGATCAATTTACAGTGGTTATGTGCTCAGAAAGGAAATATCATTTCAAATTTTGACACTTATGTGTTAACGGAAATATATACGTACAAACACATCGAACAGTATTTATGAGGCAATAAATAGAAATTGTTTACCTAACCCATTACGGTTTTGTCCTTATGTAACTAATGATGTCATAAATAACTGCATTTTTCTCTTACATTCACGATGACTTTTTCACTTAAAATATTATTTCATGAAAATTACTTCAACTTATGTTCTTGCTTATACACCGTGCAGGGCTCACTCAGTTTTATTTTTGTAAAGCCTGCAAAATTTTTTGCTGTCAGATATCTGACCTCGCTAGTGCAAGAACACCCACTGGCAAAAAATAGCCAGGGTATCACGGAACATTTGCAGTTGGCCACGAAAACAAAATACAATAATAAAATAAAGATGAATAAAACACAGAATCACGAAATCAGCTACTTATTACAAGTTCAAATTTGTTTCTATTACGTGTGTGCAAGTATCTTTGATGCAAAGTTAATGTTTGATATACTTGTTCTTTGTATTAGAAATCTGTGAAGTTTTAGAAATATATATAGTTGTTCTGTTGTTGATCTTACTTTAAGTTACGGAAGTTTAATAAATCTTTGCGCAATCACTTACAGGTTGGTTATAATTATTTTTATCCTAAAATGGTAGCAGAGGAGCGTGGTTGAGATCAGCATTGATTTCATATATAACTGAGACGTGTTTAAAAGTGTAAGAATCGACTAATTCAAGGAGACGGATTGTGACACTATCACTGCAGACTGTTTACGAAGATATTCGTCTTGTTTGTAAGCGTAAAGAGAAAAGAAGGGCAAAACATCATGACTGAAGAAAAACAACCTGTTGAAAAAGTAAATGGCGAAGAAAATTGGGCTACCTGGCGTATTCTCATGAAGGATGTCTTGGAATGTGACGCTCTTTACGATTTTTTTATGCGGATCTTCTGTGGAACCGGAAACAAATGCTGAAGGTTATATAACGAAATTAAGTGGTTGGACGAAAGTGAATTCAAAAGTGAAGAAACGTCTTGTTTTGTCACTAGAAACAAAACCGCTACTTCGACTAGCTACATATGAAACTGCAAAAGATGTGTGGGATAAATTGCACCAAATTTATGATATTCAGTCTGCTGAAAATATCGACTTGTTGCGACATAAGTTTCACAATATCGAATGGGAATGGTTAGGCGGTATGCAAGGTCACTTAGCAAAATTTGAAGAAGTACAAGTAAAGATGTCTATGCTAAATAAACCAATAGAGGAAGCTGATTTCTGTGCACGTTTGCTTCGAACACTGCCAAAAGAATTTGATCACATTTACGTAACTTGGCATGATCTACCACAAAGTGACAAAACATAGGTTAATTACAGAGAAGGTGTTTGAATTATGAGCTGCGAATTCAAGACAGAGAAGAAACAAATGCAGCTACTGCAATGTTTTCAAGAACCAAGGGTAGTGTATCTACACAGAAACAAAGCAAAATTAAATTGGGTAATGTGAAAAAGGTGCAAAAGTCAAGAAGCTGAGATGTGAAGAAATGTTTTTCATGTGGTAAGATTGGAAACATTTCGAAAGACTGCAAAACGGGCATAGTGTATTTTAAATGCAAAAGCAAAGGTAATATCTCCAGGAGTTGTCCTAGTGGTAGTGGTGGTTCTGCAATGTTACGAGAAATTCCAGAAGAAACTTTGCTTAAAGAATGTAATTTACCTACAAATGTAGATGTATCAGAATGTGATGAGTGGTATATTGATAGTGGCACGACACATCACGTTACAAATCGTCAAGACTGGTATGTTTTATACACTCCTTTAGATGTACTACAGAAAATGGACAGTGCTAAAAATGTCCATATCAAAGCATTTGGGAGTAGTCGTATTGATGTTGAAAGTTTTAATGGAAGAGAGTGCACCAGACGGTATTTTGAAGATGTATGGTATTGTCCAGATGGTGCTTGTAATTAATTTTCAGTTAAAAAGGCCGGAGAAAAAGGTATTGATTAAAGTATCAAATATGATGATAAAAATATGGTCATTTTATACAGACAGTATTCCAAATGCTATTGCTCCATCTAAAGACAAAAAATAAACTTTATCGCTTGGCGGTTTAAGTGATTAAGCAAGGGAAGTCCTGTGTAGTAAAGGAAGTTCTGATACTTTTCAATTGTGGTATGAAAGGTTTGGGCACCAGAACAAACAACATGTACAATCATTTTTGACTGCTCTTATATCAATGTAAGAATAAACAATGAATTATGTGAAGGTTGAGTGTTAGGTAAACATCCTAAACTAGGTTTTGGTTCACGAGTTGACAAGTCAACTACCCCAAGTGAATTAATCTTTGCTTTTACAGAAAAAAGATGCAGTAAAGAAGAAGTTCCCAATATGTATTGAGATGGTGAAAACACAAGCTCAATGTACCATTAAAGAACTGCGTACTGATGGTGGCAACGTGTGATGTGAGAAGATATACTGAGTCAATTGGATTGACATATTCTGTGACTCTGCCATATACACCACAGAAAAATAGAGTTGCTGAGCGTGAAAACATGATTATCTGCGAAATGGTACATTCACGGCTTCAGTCAGCAAAGCAAATTCCAAAAGCTTTATGGGCAGAAGCTGTACTTGTAGCTAGTCATACTCTGAAATGAAATGCGCCAACAAAAGTTAAAGGAAAGACACCAACAGAATTATTTTTGAGAAGGAGGGGCCAGTTTAATCATTTAAAAGTATTTGGGACAGAATGTTTTGTCTGGATTCCAGCACAGAAACGGAGAAAATTTGATGCCAAATCTCTGGAAGGTTATATAGTTGTTTATGATGACTGTAGCTATCGTGTATACCTTCCAGATAATCATTCAGTTATTTCAGTTATTGTTAGCCGAGATGTAAAATTCAAGGATGAAATATTGAAGCAATCATTGAAGAGTGATGTTACCAAATTAATTGACATCTCGAGTATGAATGATACAGATACTGTTGTAGTTTATGCAGGTTAACACAGCTAAATGACAGGTACCACAACTTAGGGGACAAAATAAATTTATGCTTCATTTGCACAACACATATCAATACATTTGTTTACCAAATTATATTACGTTGCCCCATCAACAAACTCGGAACATGTATATTCCATAGAGTCTAATGCACTCTGCACATCATATCTTGTGCGCCACTATGCACGCTGGAAAATGTTTGTTCACATATCCCCAACAGAAACACCTAGTTCTAATGATGACGAAATATTAAAAGAAGCTATTACAAGACTGGATTGTCACGATCATGTAGAAGCGACTGAAAATGCAGATGGTCATCGAATTTTGAGGGAGAGATAAACAATTAGAAGGTCGATACATTACTTAGACGAATCTGAACGACAAAAGTTGGTGATGCAGAGAGAAGTTCCAAGGAACTAAGATGAAGCAGTGAAATCTGCAGATGTAGAAAATTGGAAGCCTGCAATGGATGACGAAATGGACTCACATCAAAAGGTTGGTACTTGGAAATTAGTTGATTTACCAGCTGGAAAGAAGGCTATTGGAAATCGATGGATGTTTGCAATTAAATTGGATAACAACAAATACATTGTATGACACAAAGCAAGGTTAGTTGCAAAAGGGCTTAGCCAAAGGCCAGAGCTTGATTTTTCTGAAACTTTCAGTGCTGTGGTTAGGTTTGAAACTCTGAGAGCGCTCTCGTATGTTGCTATTAGAAGAAATTGGAACATCAAACAATTTGACATAAAAACAGCATTCTTGAATGGTAAACTGAAGGAATAAATTTACATGCAACAACCACAAGGTTATGATGATGGCACAGGCCGTGTTTGCGGATTGCTTGGAAGCTTGTATGGACTGAAGCAAGCAGCAAAATGTTGGTATGAGTGTTTAAAGTTATACCATAAGAAATCAAATTTGCGGGAGAGTAATGCTGATCCTTGTATGTATTTTAATGAAAATTTAATCGTTTCATTTCATGTGGATGATGGATTGATAATGGGACCTGGTGAAACAGTTAATAATTTCGCAAAACAATCTCATGAAGATTTTGATATGGTAGTAGGTGAAGTGGATTGTTATCTTTTCTTACAAGTCCGAAGATTTAATGATAGTATGAAGATTAATCAGACTGCATAAGTGAAAAGAATGTTAGCCAGGTATCATATCACTGATGCAAAGTCAATATCATTAGCAATTGAGCCTGGATGGATGTCTGGTAATTCACCATCAGCTACTGATACCGACACTTACCGAGAATTATAGGTACTCTCACGTATTTAACATTGGGGACACGTCCATATATAGCTTATTCGGTAAATGTTGCTTCAAGAGCACAAGATTCGCCTACCGAAGCACACCTAAAATTAATTAAACGAACTCTTCGCTATTTGAAGGGTACAATTAATGATGGAATTCAGTTTAGGAAAACGAACAATTCTCCTATAGAAGGTTATAGGGATGCTGATTATGCAGGTGAAAAATTGACTAGACTTTCAACAAGTGGAGTTTTAATGAAGTTTTGTGATGTACCAGTAATGTGGAAAAGTAAACTACAGAAATGTGTCGCACAATCATAAATGGAAGCTGAATTTGTTGCTCCCAGTGAGGCAAGTAAATCTTTAGTATGGCTTGGTATTGAAAGAAACTGACATTGTTGAAAAGAGTTCAATTCCTACTTTACACATTGATAATAAAAGTACTATTAAATATATCCAAGGTGCAGGATTCTATGAACGCTTTAAGCATACTGAAACATGCTTTTAGTATATATGACACTTAGTCAATGAGAAGAAGATCAATGTCGAGTATGTTTCAACACAAGACCAGGCAGCTGACGTTCTTACTAAGGGCTTATCAGCAAAGAGGCTATCAAGAATGAAAACTTTGATTGGGATGGAAGTAAGTATGAAAATAGAGACTTAGTTAAATTCTTGATTTGGTGATGAAATATGAACTTCTACATCTACATCTACATCCATACTCCGCAAGCCACCTGACGGTGTGTGGTGGAGGGTACCCTGAGTACCTCTATCGCTTCTCCCTTCTATTCCAGTCTCGTATTGTATTTGAGGGAAAGTGTTAAAGGATTGTAAATAATATCACAAGTTCATAGTTGTTTCTGCTACATGTGTGCAAGTATCTTTGATGCAAAGTTAATGTTTGATGTATTTGTTCTTTGTATTAGAAATCTGTGAAGTTTAAAAAATATATATATAGTTGTTCCATTGTTGATCTTATGTTAAATTCTGGCACTTTAATAAATCTTTTCACAATCATTTAGAGGTTATATATATTTTATAATGTTAACTATAATAACTGTGAGCACAATGAAAACAGGTTAACTTCCGACTTTAGCACGTCATAACACTTTCTTCTTCCTGAGAAACCTTGATGTTATGTGACATGTCTGTTGATGGCCTTTGTGACTTCTATGTGGAACAGCTGGACAGTGTGAAATGGTATTAACTAGGTTCCTCCACAAAGCTACATTTTCAAACATTTAGCTGAAGCTGCAGTGTTCTTTTTTGGTATACTAGTGTTAAAGTGATGCAAAATCAGCTAAGTGGTCAAATCTGTGAAATTCGCACGGTTATTTACTTATGCTTAAGTATATAAACTGAGCCTCAGCATTTCCTTTCTCTTCATTATTATCAGCCTGCATAAATTTACTTTTGAAAAGTTAGGTACAATAAATTGATGTAAAATTTGAACACATTTATACTGCTGATTTTCTGAAAACTCCTGTTGGTGTTAATACACATTGTGTAGTATTAGTTTGTCAATTGTAAACATAGCCTACTCTTTGCAGGGACACGTTATACTGTGTAGTGTTATATTGTCAGCTGTAAGTTAAGTGTACTTTTCAGAAATCTTGGCTACAGTATCCTCAATCACAAGTAACATTTCCCATATTTCTTTATGCATTGAAATGTAAAAGGCATGTTTTGAAACATTTCAGAAGCTTGCAAATATTTTCGCAATTTGCAAGTATTTTGTATAACCAGCCTCGTATTCAATCGGTGTTTGTGATTCACTGCCACTTGATTAAGTAATGTATCGTGTTACATTAGTTCTCCCTTTTAATAGGAATGTATATTGTCTACATTTATCGTAAAATAATTCTCTTGTCGAACTTTCTTAGTAATCATACCCTCAATAACCCTATCATTACATGTCCAATGTGACACATATTGGAACACATTATGTTTCTCATCTGGGCTATGAGATCATACTTGGATCCTTCCAGTGATTAGCAGGGAGAATTGAAAATACCGGCCTTACTCATGGAATTAACGAGGCTCACATTTACAGTATTATTCCCAGAACAGCTCGTGGCCTTCTGCTTTTGAGTCGAGTGGAAGGCTTGAACCAGAGACTGCGATGGCACTGCGACAAGCTAGCCTAAGGCATCATAGACTTGTGCTATAGGCTTGACAGTTGCGCTATGTTCATGAGATTTAGTAACTACACATTAAGCATGAGAACACCTAATTTGATTCTGTCCACTACACATATCCCATACTAGCAGCCTCATTCATCAGCAATTTTTCTTGTTTTTCACATTATCAAGAACACTGGAGTCTACCCCAGTGGATCCTCCTGCAGCTTCTCGTTCAAGCCACAGTGAATGTATCTTGCTTGTTCCCAGTACCCATTTTACTTTTCAGAACTTTCTCATTTTCTTTTGTTTTTCTTGAGTTTCATTTACCTTCATTTCCTCAAACATATGGCATTTGTCACACGTTAGTTATTAAGGTTATCATTCAATCTGTTCTTATATATTCACGTCTGTTTTGGGTGAAATATGTGGACTTCCACATTTCTCTATACGTAGTTCATAATCTTTCGAACTCTCATGATCTGCTGGTAGGTACTCTGTTGCAGAGTCTTTATGACTATAATGAAATGGCACTCATAGAAATGAATTTTATCATGCATCTTTTACACATACCCTTATTCATCATGTCTATATATTTATTTCTCAGCATAGGCACACTGGCAACGAAGACACTTCTCCGAAAAAGAGTCCAGTTTGTTGATGCTGTCTCTGTAGAATGTTTGACTCTGTTGATAGGGCAACAACCTCACCTCTGCTTGCACCACTTCATCGTTATCAAAGTGAAGTCCTAGAAGGTGTTTCTCTTCTTACTTTTGGAAACAGATAAATTTTGGATACGTCCAAGCTGGAACTATACGGAGGATGATCAACGACAGTGAACCCGACACGCTGTATCATCGCAGATGTCACAGTTTTGTTCTGTGGCCTGGCATTTTCATACTGATGGAGGTGATGCTCCACGTGTGGAGAAACTCTTGGAATTCGAAACTCGACTGCAACACACTGTTTCTCACCTACTGGCATGGCTATGTTGCATCCACCTCATTATATGCTACAATTCGGAGCTCACTAGTGGCAGAAGGCTGAAAATATGCAGACATAAAGAATAAAAATCTAGAATGTTAATAACGTTGTATTTAAAAAGGTTTAAGAGTTTTCACAAAAAAATTCGGAGGCATTACTTGTAGCAAGACCAAATACACTCCTGGAAATTGAAATAAGAACACCGTGAATTCATTGTCCCAGGAAGGGGAAACTTTATTGACACATTCCTGGGGTCAGATACATCACATGATCACACTGACAGAACCACAGGCACATAGACACAGGCAACAGTGCATGCACAATGTCGGCACTAGTACAGTGTATATCCACCTTTCGCAGCAATGCAGGCTGCTATTCTCCAATGGAGACAATCGTAGAGATGCTGGATGTAGTCCTGTGGAACGGCTTGCCATGCCATTTCCACCTGGCGCCTCAGTTGGACCAGCGTTCGTGCTGGACGTGCAGACCGCGTGAGACGACGCTTCATCCAGTCCCAAACATGCTCAATGGGGGACAGATCCGGAGATCTTGCTGGCCAGGGTAGTTGACTTACACCTTCTAGAGCACGTTGGGTGGCATGGGATACATGCGGACGTGCATTGTCCTGTTGGAACAGCAAGTTCCCTTGCCGGTCTAGGAATGGTAGAACGATGGGTTCGATGACGGTTTGGATGTACCGTGCACTATTCAGTGTCCCCTCGACGATCACCAGAGGTGTACGGCCAGTGTAGGAGATCGCTCCCCACACCATGATGCCGGATGTTGGCCCTGTGTGCCTCGGTCGTATGCAGTCCTGATTGTGGCGCTTACCTGCACGGCGCCAAACATGCATACGACCATCATTGGTACCAAGGCAGAAGCGACTCTCATCGCTGAAGACGACACGTCTCCATTCGTCCCTCCATTCACGCCTGTCGCGACACCACTGGAGGCGGGCTGCACGATGTTGGGGCGTGAGCGGAAGACGGCCTAACGGTGTGCGGGACTGTAGCCCAGCTTCATGGAGACGGTTGCGAATGGTCCTCGCCGATACCCCAGGAGCTACAGTGTCCCTAATTTGCTGGGAAGTGGCGGTGTGGTCCCCTACGGCACTGCGTAGGATCCTACGGTCTTGGCGTGCATCCGTGCGTCGCTGCGGTCCGGTCCCAGGTCGACGGGCACGTGCACCTTCCGCCGACCACTGGGGACAACATCGATGTACTGTGGAGACCTCACGCCCCACGTGTTGAGCAATTCGGCGGTACGTCCACCCGGCCCCCCTCATGTCCACTATACGCCCTCGCTCAAAGTCCGTCACCTGCACATACGGTTCACGTCCACGCTGTTGCGGCATGCTACCAGTGTTAAAGACTGCGATGGAGCTCCGTATGCCACGGCAAACTGGCTGACACTGACGGCGGCGGTGCACAAATGCTGCGCAGCTAGCGCCATTCGACGGCCAACACCGCGGTTCCTGGTGTGTCCGCAGTGCCGTGCGTGTGATCATTGCTTGTACAGCCCTCTCTCAGTGTCTCGAGCAAGTATGGTGGGTCTGACACACAGGTGTCAATGTGTTCTTTTTTCCATTTCCTGGAGTGTAATCAGGGACTTAGTGTACAAATAATCTGAATTGTCTCTATGTTTTTCTCATGTTCATGATGTCTCTCAAATACGTTTTTTAAAAATCGTAGCTAGTAATATAAAGAGCTGGACGTATAATGGCAGTCACAGTATATTTCACAAACAGGTCAATATAACAAAATGATAGCATTTAATATCTGATTTCAGATGTTCTACACATATTACTGTTGTAGAAATTCCACATGTGAAGTAAAACACTGTTATGAAATCACTAAATATATGAGTACATTGAAACACATGTTACATTAAAATAAAGTTTAAACAGTTTTTCAGCAACACACAAATAAAGTAATCAGAATTTATTATATTTTATCGGTAGCCCATTTCATATCCAGGGTGGTCCATTGATCGTGACTGGACCAAATATCTCACGAAATAAGTGTTAAACGAAAAAACTACAAAGAAAGAAACGCTATGGTTGGCCCACTAGATGGCGCTGCCATAGGCCAAAAGGATATCAACTGTGTTTTTTTTTAAAATAGGAACCCCTATTTCTTATTACATTTTCTTGTAGTATATAAAGAAATATGAATGTTTTAGATGGACCACTTTTTTCGCTTTGTGATATCTTGCGCTGTAATAGTCACAAACACATGGCTCACAATTTTAGACAAACAGTTGGCTACAGATAAGATTTTTAAATTAAAATACAGAACGTAGGTACGTTCGGTTGTTCAAATGTGATACATGTACCTTTGTGAACTTATCATTTCTGAGAACGCATGCTATTACAGCGTGTTTGGCTATAATTACCACATTAATGTAATAAATGCTCAAAATGATGTCCGTCAACCTCAATGCATTTGGCTATGTGCTGGACATCCATCATGTTAAAAGTACATCGCCATTCTGTCATGCAGTGAAACGTCTTGTAGTAACATCGGTAGAACATTATGTAGGAAATCAGCATACATTGCACCATTTAGACTGCCATCGATAAAATGGGGGCCAATTATCCTTCCTCCCATAATGCCGCACTATACATTAACCCGCCAAGGTCGGTGATGTTCCACTTGTCGCAGCCAAGTTGTCCAACAGTGCATATTATGCCGGTTTACCTTATAACTGTTGATGAATGAAGCTTCATCGCTAAATAGATCGCATGCAAAAAAAATCTGTCATCGTCCCGTAATTTCTCTTGTGGCCTGTGGCAGAACTGTACACGACGTTCAAAGTCGTCGCCATGAAATTCCTGGTGCATAGAAATATGGTACAGGTGCAATTGATGTTGATGTAGCATTCTCAACACTGACGTTTTTGAGATTCCCGATTCTCGCGCAATTTGTTTGCTACTGATGTACGGATTAGCTGTACAGGAGCTAAAACACCTACTTGGGCATCATCATTCGTTCCAGGTCGTGGTTGACGTTTCGCATGTGGCTGAACACCTCATGTTTCCTTAAATAACGTAACCATCCAGCGAACAGTCCGGACACTTGGATGATGTCGTCCAGGATACCGAGCAGCATACACAGCACACACCCAATGAGCATTTTGATCACAATAGCCATACATCAACACGATATCGACCTTTTCCGCAATGGGTAAACATCCTTTTTAACATGGGTAATGTATCAGGAAGCAAATACCAACCACACTGGCGGAATGTTACATGATACCACGTACTTATACATTTGTGACTATTGCAGCGCCATCTATCACAAAGCTAAAAAAGTGGTCCAACTAATTCATATTTCTTTACGTACGACACGAATATGTAATAAAAATGGGGGTTCGTATTTTTTAAAAAAACGCAGTTGATATCCGTTTGACCTATGCAGCGCCATCTAG
Source organism: Schistocerca gregaria (assembly GCF_023897955.1). Taxonomy (NCBI): domain Eukaryota; kingdom Metazoa; phylum Arthropoda; class Insecta; order Orthoptera; family Acrididae; genus Schistocerca; species Schistocerca gregaria. The sequence continues at coordinate 95,121,736 of NC_064930.1, read as the reverse complement.
CTGGCCAACCATAGCGTTTCGTTCTTTGTAGTTTTTTCGTTTAACACTTATTTCGTGAGATACTTTGCCCAGTCACTATCAATGGACCACTCTGTATAGATGCCAGAAAATAGTTCACTTTATTTCTTACTGACCTGTAAATGTGGATGGGATTTGTTGGTTTTCCATCTTGGGATTCACTGTGTAGTTACCAGAAACCAATCCAAAAAGCAACAGTGTGGCATCGGGTATTTGTCTTGCATCTGATGACATCATCTTAAGTATAATTTTGCATCAGGCATCTGAGATGTATTGACAATTGGAATGTGATGACAGCAGAAACAACAGTCTACCTTTTCATCAGCCATCATGAGGATGTAGAGGAAGGGCTTGTACCTTGGTCATGTCTTTTTGGATCGTCCTTTTAGATGAAGTTGTAACGTTTTTGTTGTGCTTGTTTACTCATTGCATTCTTATTTCCTACCAAATGATCAGAACACATAATCAGCTTTTTAAACAGTTGGGCTATGGAGATATTTTTATAAAATGTTGTAGTTGGCACAAGATATAGTGTGGTTATGTACCATAAGCCACCGTTGAAAGTAAAATGACAACTCATTTCTTAGGATAAACACAGTGTTACTAAACAGAACATCTAAATAAACACACACAATAGTACTATATCTATTGCAAACAATTAGGCCTCAAAGTGGATGTTAATTAACAGCTCAAAAACAAAAGGTACTTTATCTTTTTCATGCATTTGTAACACATCTATATTGTTAATCTCTATTGGCACATTGTTAATGTGGCCGGCCTTGGTGGCCGAGTGGTTCTATGTGCTTCAGTACGGAACCGACTGCTACGGTCGCAGATTCGAATCCTACCTCAGGCATGGATGTGTGTGATGTCCTTAAGTTAGCTAGGTTTAAGTAGTTCTAAGTTCTAGGGGATAGATGACCTCCAATGTTAAGTCCAATAGTGCTCAGAGCTGTTGTTAATTTGTATTAGAAAGCTTAATAGATTTTTGATTAATTTATGTTGTAGCCTTCAAATGAAGAGGGAATCTCAGTTCCACACACCTACCTAATGCTGGTTCTGGAAGTAATCTGACAACATGTTCTTGCAAAATTTCACAAACATCATCTACTAAAGGCCACCTGCTCTCCCCCCTTTATACAATTTTTACAGTCTGGTCTCTATATTTTACAGAAATAAACCTTCCCACAGAGTGTTTTCTTTTTTTGTTTCAAATTTCATCAAAACCCATTGTCCAGAATGTATTGCTTCTTGTATGTGTATGCCTACATCAAATGAAATATCATCTGCTTCGTTTTTGTCTGATGGCTTTTGCAATGAGAAGTTAGTCAGACTCACATCACTGTCACTATCCTCACACCATTCACTTGGACTGGGGTCACTGTCTGATGTGGAATCCTCTATCATTTTCTTCTTAGTTTTCCTTCTTGACTTTAAATAGTTTGCTTTTGCTGGCTGACAGCCCCTTCTTTTTTTCTTCTCATGGAGTGTGGTGTGTTTCTGTTATCAGCTTTTCGGTGTGTCAGTCAACACTTGTGATGAATCAGACTTCTGTAGACCCACTGTTTCGTGGAAGAGCTTTCTGTTATGGTCATAGTGACTCTATAGAGGATGACTGTAATTTCGTTGATTGATGAGTAGAAATACCACTTTGTCCTGTTGCCAGGTAAGCCTCTGTATTCAAAGTAGGTTGCTCCATCCATAACACATGGTGTGAGGAATTCGTTATCTTGGAATGTGTTCCCATTTACAGACCATATTCCAGTTGCTCCAAATCCAGATTGAATGTTCACAGGTGTGAATGCTAATGAATAAGGTCGACCTGCAATTTTAGCAACATTGTAAATGCTTATAGGTTTTCCAGGTTGTGACTAGCCATTCTGCATCTGCACCATTGTAGATAGTTTTGTGTGGACCAAAGATATGTAGAGATTGCAGCTTGTGGCTACGATGTGGAAAGAACGTAAGTAAAATTATACAATTGTCCTTTGCTGGTGTGATACGGTCCATGATGATATGAGTTTTGTGGTTGTCAAGTATTAGCAGCAGTTTCTCATTTTCATTTGGCTTCGCTTGGAAGATGAAGTTTTCCAAGTGTTTTCAAGCAATACTGATGTTGGACCATCCACTTGGTAGTGCACAACCTATAGACCCAGGTTGTGCACCCTTCAATGTTTGTTCCTTATAGTTGACCCTTGGAAATATGAACATGGGTGGCACACTGTTTCCTAATGCATTAAAGCATGCAGTCTTTGTAACATTACTGCCACACTCAGCTGATGTCTTAGGTCCAAACTGCTTGCAACCCTTAGCTGCCAATATTTTTCCTGGCACATGCACAATGGAGTTACCACTCTCACCAACATTATATATCTTTCTGGTATTAATGTTACTTTGTTCACTATTGATCGTAAAATGCTCAAATATGTGGTAATATTGTGCCTACAAAAACTTGTTGACAGAGCTGGGCTTGTTGCTTCATTGTTTCTTAAGCACAGTCATCTGTGGCGTTGCATGAAGTCGATGTACCATTGTTTACCAGGTTCTCCTTTCTTGCCCCAAGATGGAGACATGCTTTTATTCAGGATTGCAAATGTTCGTAATTCAATTGGTGCATTTTTGTGGCAGTTATGAGGCAATCAACCAACTCATTCTCTTTTGCAGGACTAAATATCTGTTGGCAGCACAGTTTCTGTCGGCAGCATATGCACGATTTTGTAAATATCTCTGTAGAGTGACTCTTGAAACACGAAAATCTCTCACTGTTTTTCTCACTGGTAGTCCAGTCTCCACAACAGCTGCAGCTTCTTTCAGAGCTCCCAGAGATGGGGTAATCTTGTGTTACACATCTTGGTCCTTGACATCTTTCAAAATTAATATTGGAGTTTTTGTAACACATTCTATTATCTACTAACACTGCATTGTGCCTTGTGTCATGCTCAAAATAAAATAGAACCAAGTACAAGGTAAAATTTTCCCCAACTTTAACAAATGGTTTACATTTAACCTACAATAACAACATGACAGGAATATCACAGCATGGTTTTTAGGATATGTAAGCATTTAAGTTCCCATTTATTGCTATATAAATAGCTGTACTAACACTGAACTAAGAACAGAAAGACTTACTTTAAGGTGAGAAAAAGACGATTTTTGTAGGAAATTGAAACTGTTGCTCCTTCCTCCTGTAACAACTGCTGACTATACTCATATCATTATATGCAGCCTTTTGTGTGATTGAAGTCAAAGAGTGAAGACCAGAGATATAAGATTTGCTCAAGGTTCATACACATTTAAGGCACAAGCCTCTCCCCTACATGAAAAAAAACTATATGACACATATTAATTGAAGTCACAATAAATAATAAAGTAATCCAGTATTTTTAAAATTGACCTTAATGTTGAAAAATGTACATGAATGCAGATCAGCACGAAATACAAACTTCTAATGTTCGGATACAGCATTAGTAATTTCCTGCTTGACACAGTCATGTCATTTAAATACCTGGGCGTAACGTTGTGAAACGATATTCTATGGAATGAGCATGTGAGGATTGTAGTAGTGAAGGCGATTGGTCGACTTATTGGACGAATTTTAGGAAAGTGAAAGGAGACTGCATATAGGACGCTAGTGCGACCTGTTTGTGAGTACTGTTCGAGTGTTTCACACCGCATCGAACTGAAAGAAGACATTGAAGCAATTCAGAGGCGACCTGCTGGATTTGTTACTGGTAGGTTCGATCAGCATGCAGATGTTACAGATATACTTTGGGAACTGAAGTGGGAATCGCTGCAGTGATGAAGACATTTAGAAGAACACTATTTAGAAAGTTTAGGAAAGTGGTATTTGAAACTGACAGCAGAACAATCCTGTTGCCGCTAACATAAATTTCGCATAGGGACCAGTAAGATAAGATCCGAAAAATGTAGGCTCATATGAAGGCACATAGACAGCCGATTTTCCCTCATTCTGTCTGCTAGTGGAACAGGAACGAAACAAGTAGTTTCAGTACAGGGTACCCACCACCACTTAACGTACTGTGGCTTGTGGACTATGTACGTAGATGCAGATGTAGATCTTCCATGGGAACACAAAGTCTTGTCACCTAGTACCAGTATTTATAAAAGAAAATGAAACACAAGACATAGCAAATATTCCAAAGCCACCAAACATAAATTAATATTGTCAGTCTAAAGGAGTAATTTATATTGCCTCACATAACATTAGATTAACCCTACATGTTGCCTAAAAAATGTCCAATTAAGCAGGATGTAGGCTCCTTAACAATCGCCTAGAATCATTCTAAGATGAAAGGGGAAATATCTTACATACCAGCACAAAAATTGAAAAGTAAGCTTACATTATGCAACGAATAATGTTATTGCATTATTTATAGGAAAACTATTTACACGCCGAGACACCATTTTTGCCCCTTGTATTTGCTTCTGAACGGAAAGGGTTTGTACCCTAGTTCAGATATGGCCATTTTGCTCTTTTCAAGTCCTAAATGCAAAGTAAATATGATGACAGGTGTGGGATACACACATCTTCAGATGGCTCAAACCACAACTTCCATTTGTTTGTTTTCTTTAAGGCTAATAATGGCCTCAGTTAACTGGGCCAAAACAAGATCACCAATGTAGTCTCACCAATGAGTGACTCTTTTTATTTGAAGTGCACATCATACAAAGTTAGCTAAGGCTTGCCTGAATTTATTCTTATGGCACTGTTTTCATGTTCAATCTTAAAAATTAGTTTATACCATTGATCGTTTTTTCCCTGTCAAGCAACAACCCATGTGCAGTGCAAGTTATTGCCATGTTTTTCAAAGTATTTACAATCGCTCCAAAACGTTCCAGGTAATTTGTCCATTTGCTTTGTATCCAGCCCTATGATGTGTAAGTATACGTGAGCAGATGCATCTAATGGAAACATCATGTTACAGGATTCCCTTCTGGATAATATTTAACACTAAGATTTGTTTTATCCCATTATCCTTAAGAAATTTATCCATTTGTCACCGATAAATTGAGGCCTGTTATCCGAGAGAAGTTCTTCAGGCTTACTAATAGTCTCGAAATTGTCTGATTGTGTATGTATAATTATAGTCGTGCTTGTCTCATTTCTGACTCAGTACAGTAGCAAATACTAGTGAGAAACGTTATAGAATGCTACCAGCCTTTGTTTGAGGAAGGGCTCAATAAATGTCAGTTGCAAATAATTATAGCAGTCAGGTGAGAATGACAGGATGTAAGTGACTCTCATGACAAAGATTTGGGGCTTTTGCTTTTTGACAAATCACATAGGTTTTTTGTAATTTGTTGCATGTTTCGGAGCTTACTGAGAAAGTTATTATACTCATACAGCTTATTTGCACCCCTTTCTTAATTCGAAGTGGCCTCACAGAATGTGTCCAAATGAGTTTTTCTTCAACCTCCCTGGGAATAGATACACACCAATGTCTCCTACTCAGATTTCTCTGGTGAAACTAGACAATGAGATGTGATCTGGTCATGATATTTGTTTGAGAGTCTTGCCTTAAGTTTGTGCCAGGTAGGTTCAGCTTCTCATAAATTCTGACATACATGCACATAGATCTAAAAAATATTTCCTGTAAACACCAGTTTTCACTACTAACATCTTATTATCGTTTGGTGTCCAGATTTTGTGTAATATTACCTAATCCTTGCAGTAACCACAACAGTGCATCATCCAACACGTAGTCTGCATCCAGGACATATACTGTATTCCTTCAGTGACGGCTACCAACACGCTAGTCATGAATGCAAGAATCCGCAGCTGAGCAAGAAACTTAATGCCTTGTGGTCACAGTATACTTAGTGTGGTGTTTGATTAAACAATAGTTGGAGTGTTCACACGTTCACACAACTGCTAATGCCTCTAACCTATTCTCATCTATTTAGGACATGGGTTGCATTATCTATAACATAAATCACAGTTTCCCTTGAACTTATCTAACTGCAAATAGTAAAAACCTAAACATATTTGCAAAGCATCCATCACTAGACAAAAGTCTACACTCATGTCGGGTTCATATGACATCAATCTTTCAGACAGATTGGTCTTGATTTTATAAATTGGCCCTTTGGACTCAGCTGACGAGAGACATTGTGCATATTTATCACACATCGTTACTGAGTACTTCGTTATGCACAAATCACTGACACTAGGAGCAAAGCCTTAGGAATTACTTCAATTGTTTCTGTGTTTGATGATGTGAAAAGTTTATTATCTCAATATTTTTCTTTGTTAGCTAATATACATAGTTGTGTTATTATAAGACCAAAGAATTATATTTATTCTTCATGTATTTTGGGCAACGGCCTTGCCACAGTGGATACACCGGTTCCCACGAGATCACCGAAGTTGAGCGCTGTCGGGTGTGGTCGGCTCTTGGATGGGTGACCATCCAGGGCGCCATGCGCCATTGCCATTTTTCGGGGTGCACTCAGCCTCATGATGCCAATTGAGGAGCTACTCGAGGGAATGGTAGCGGCTTTGGTTAAGAATACCATCGTAACGACTGGGGGAACAGTGTGCTGAACCCCATGCCCCTCCTATCCGCATCCTCCACTGAGGATGACACAGCGGTCGGATGGTCCCGGTAGGCGACTCGTGGCCTGAAGACGGACTGCTTTCTGCATTTTGACTTTTGTAATCTGTAGTGACTCCTGTATCCCTAAAATCTTGCATGAATTTTTGCATTAGGGTAATGTTACCTGAAGCAGTGGCAGCAGCAATCAGCAAATCATCAGTATATACAGTAACTTGCTACAGAAGCTCTTGGACAAGAACTTTATCAAGGCCTTGCGATAAATAACCCAATCTGACATATAAGTCAAAGGGTAAAACTTTAAACTAGTAGTTATTACTAGCAAACAGAAAAAGAATATATCTCATGAAATCGATTTGCAGCGAAACTTGCCAGTAGAAATACCTAAATTCAATGCTGTTCATGAACCAAAGATCGTGCTCACGTAGATCTTCAAATTAGTTGCAGACAAGCACAAAAATTACATTAATAATTCTAACATTAGATAGAAAACCTTATTCTCCTATATGGATTGGCCGTGGAAGGTAGTGTGATGCCACATGACCTTTTCGACTCAGGTTAGAAAATGAAGAAGCTGACAGACTTTGATTAATTTCGTTTTATAATGTCATAACTGTGTTTACATGGGGTTCCAAAACCTTGTTTTCAGAAACGGATTTCTCAATGTTTCTGATTAGTAATGTACACATCCCATTACTCGACCTGAAACCACATTTATAGTTGCTGGATTTCATTTTCCACATTCGATATTCATTCCCATTTAAATGCTCTACCATTTTGGATCTTCATGGAATAATCACGTACCTAATTGCATTTATAAATGTGGGTTAATCTGGATGGAATGGGATTTTGTATAGCGAAGTAGAGGAAGAAATCTTGGAGTTACCAGAAACATATCCATCCACCTTCAATATTTAACCAATGAGAAACAGTCATCATGTTGATTAAATCAAAAACTGGAACAGTTGATTACCACAGGCTGTTCACTAAATAACTAACAACCAGGAAACCAAGTTTTAACTGGGCTAGCAAAATCCGTTGAGGCCTTAACATGGAATCTTGTGCACAAAATTTTGTTTACCTCTTCTGAAGTTGTGTTGTATGTGAATGCAGCAATGCAGTGTGAAATTTCAAGCTCACTCATAAAGATGAGCTAGAGTTTTCTGGATGCAGTAGAATTTAAATGTTTGTGATAAGTTCAGTTAACATGCAAAAGAAAAATGTAAAAAATTTTGCACTTCTTCCATATTGACAACCAGTTCTCTTAGGTGCAGTGGGAAGAATTGTTTATACAATTGACATCTCATTAGCAGAGAAACTTTCTCGTTGTAATGCCTGGGGTTATGAAGACGTGGAGCTCATGTTCACTGATAAGTATTGAAGTAGGAAATAATAATGATACCTCTACAAAATTCTACATATCTCTTAAAATCCTGTAAATACATGCACTCTGCCTTCCATTTTGCATCTATCCACCTTCCACAATTCTTATCCAATACCAGCTCATTCACACCCCACAAATGTTCTCTTTTCGGAGTCAATATATCGGTAGGAAAATCTATTCTAGGGAGAGCCAAACATGGCGACTGAGAATGGTTGATCAATTCTCCCAACCCTCATCTTCCCTACGTTTCTAACTGATAACTTATCTGGCTTGGCCCCTGACTCTAAGCTCACACTGCTGCCATAGCGTAATTTCGACGACAGGTGTCGTCTAGGTAGCATTGCAACAAGCAACAGTTAACAAATGAACACTTATCGTTGACAGGCTTCATGGGAAACACTGTGCTTAATTCGTGATACTGTGAGCATGGCTTTGCAACATTTTTAGCTACCATGCCTTCACTTATATGTTCGCTGTATAGAAGTGTTGTACTCCTGCAAAGAAAGCTGTGACATTCATCATGTAGTGGTGCTATTTTTATTTGTCAGTTAAGATGACTGAGTATCAAGATACACAAAGACAAAAGGAGTCATTTATGAATTTCTTATCGACCTTAAAGACATTGCCAGAAAAAAAAAACGTATTCCTATCGGCATTGCACTTCAGTGGTCAATATGTTGTTTCGTTACAAACCATACAGACAATATTTGCAGAAATGTGGGCATTAGATGGAAATCTGTGGTCAAGAAATACAATTTCATCCTCAAAGGAAAGATATTACTGGAAAAAGAATTGTCACTGATTTGGACGATATCCAGAAAGACATTATTTATCACAGTGCATCGGAATTTTGCGACTGTGGCATGTATCTTACAAGGGAAATTGTAGCAGATATTTTACAGGTCAAGACTGTTTCCACAATGGGCCATCATTGGAGAAGAATAACTGAGAAATCTTTGGATATATGACACAGAAAATTAAAGGACTGAAGACGCATTCTGGTGGACAGGTCCGATAATGTAGGAGGAAGGGCCGCTATTTTGAGAAAAAAAGCTCAGGGTTACAAAAGGGAATCATTGTCGCCATAGCTCAAAGAAAATCATACCAAAAATAACATCCGACAGGATACTAAAGGCAATGGTAGTTTGAAAGTACCGACTGTCACGCATATTCATCTGAATATGTGCTTATAAAAGGTACAAAGCAAACATTTATAACTTACAAAGAAAGTGAGTGTCATGCAGAGATTAATGGTGATGGATTGAACCACTGATTTTTAGATTTATTACGTGATTTAGAATAGGAATAAAGATTGTCATGGATTACCCCAGTTATCACTCAAGGAAAAAGGAGAAAATTCCAAATTGAAGTACAAAGAAGGAAGCAATTGCCACTGATTAGACGAGGAAACACTTAAATTTATAGCTGCAACAAAAAATGGAGATGTTTGAGAAAGTCAGGTGCCACATGCACCCTTACAATCAGTTTGAACTTCAGAGCTTAGTTTCATCAATTTGAGGCAGAAAAGGTACCAGCCAGACACTGCATGTGCTGGTATTTTCGTCGATATTATTTGTGACAAGCAGAAGATCCATGTTTTTTACTGTTTAGCGAAGTTAAAACTAAACTTCTGTTATCTGATCGTCACATATCATTATGCGACACCGATTCATTTATAGGCCAGCATATTTTTTCCATTTTTACGTTGGTGGTCTGAGGAGCTGTGTGTCTGGAAGAGAAACTCTTCGCTTTGGCCTGAAGGTCCTTTTGTAGTGTCTGAGGGATCCAATGACAGATCTCACTGCCCCACAGCTCCGAGTTTTTGACATCAACCTGAACGTCCCACCCTCCTGCCTTTTCTGTGTTGATGAGCAGTGCCAAGGGAATGTCAGTTTGAGTATGTTCCACCACTCTCTTTAGTTAAGTGAGTACAGTAACCAGACTGCTCTGTGCTGGCATGTTAAAGACTAATGTCCTGGTGACAGTAGAACAAGGGAATGGTGCCAATGTTTCTCTCCAAAATCATGAATTAGCCAGTGAGAGTGCTTTAGTTTGTCTAGCATAGAGCGTAGACAAACTAACCAAACATAAATAACTTCTTTTCAGTCCAATACCAACTTTGTGAAAGTTAAATGTGCATCGTGTATGCATGGAGATAAAAATTTCCCTGATTTATAGAAACTTTCGTGGCACTTCTTGGCCATCATGTTGGCAATAGTACACAGTTAGTCTCTCCAACAGTAATTTTTGAGAGATTTGAAGTTGGTCAGGAGGAAAGAGTTTTTTGGGAGTGTAGAGAACAAATGTTCGTGTGATGCAGACACTGACTGAAAAAGGCAGAAGATGTTAGCGACATGTGGCTGCTTGCAGCATTCTGCCAACTTGGGGCAGAGGTGAGTTTTCGCTGTCCGTCATAGTGCAATCCTAAATACGAGCAGTTAATTTTTCATGTGTCTGAAAGCGCAAGCTGACTTTCTGACGTAACTCCAATCTGAATTTAGTTTCTTTAATCTTTCATTAACGAACTGTAAAGATAAGGACATGGTGGTACCGTTTCTTCCATACAGTCTTCCTTCGATAGGGGCTTTCCACAGTGCTAGTCTCACCTAGTTTGTTCAACTAATTCGAAGGTCAACTGATTTATTTCTGTCATGGTCAGAGTTTGTTTAATATTAGCACAATTTAGGAGCAAAACCAGATTCCGCAAAAAGCAGATAAATTGTACTTTACACTGTCAATGTTAGCTTAATACTTACTCAGTTTAAGAGAAAAATCAGTTTCTGTCAAGAGCAGCATTATTGTAACTATGATTTTAGGAAGAATTCCGCTAACAGCTTGTAACATTGTTGTTTATTAAAACACAACCGGTTTCATGGACTATAGCTGCATTTCCAGGTGCAACCTACATGATAAAAAGCAAAGTACAGTGTCACCACATTTTTAGTGAATATTAAAATTAACAAACGTCGGAATGAAATATACTTACAACGTTAAAAGATCATAGGCACTCATCGCTCCCAGTCAAAATTTACTATTCAGTGATTTTTGTCGCCGGCCCGAGTGGCCGTGTAGTTCTAGGCACTACAGTCTGGAATCGAGCGACTGCTACGGTCGCAGGTTCGAATCCTGCCTCGGGCATGGATGTGTGTGATGTCCTTAGGTTAGTTAGGTTTAATTAGTTCTAAGTTCTAGGTGACTGATGAACTCAGAAGTTAAGGCGCATAGTGCTCAGAGCCATTTTTTTTATTTTGTCAGTAATATGGCAAGCAAAAGGTAATGAAGACATGTTCAATTCATTTAGGAAAAATTGCTGATAGGTGAGATTTGCTGTTACAGAGCAATGTTTTAAAATCTGCCTGCATCTAACAAAGAAAAATTAAAATATTTTATAATGAGAGGACATTAAAAGTTTTTAAGAGGTGGGATTGGTGATAAAAAATAGTCATTGCTGAGATGGTTACTCATGGCACTATCCACATTACTGTGTAGAATATATCTGGTGGTAGTGCTTTAAGGTTGTGACGGCAGGGCAAGATTAAAATATTATTTCCACCATATATCTTTCGTATTATCAGCACTGGTGTTACATACTGGTGGCGTTTTGTTATTCTCCTTTCAGCCGACGTTAAACATTGGAAGCGGCGCTTGCAGCTTTCAGAGTTTCGTCTTACATTTTTACTGTCGCACGCATGTGCCGTGCACACTGAAACCAAGCTGCGCACTCACCAGCACACCGCTCCATTCTGCGCGGATCGGCGCTTACGGTATGGGAGGCCCGTGTGAATGGCGCCATTTGAAATGCACTATGGAATGTTTTGACTTTATTTTCATCGTCAAGCGTGAATCGGACTAATGGAAAAATCAAATAACGATGAATACAAAGAAAAACTGTCTTTAACACAGTTGCAATTCCACCAAATTCAATTGGCAACCATGGAATTGTAGTGTCTTTGGCTTTAGCCGGCACAGTGCTCATTTTTAGGCGGAAAGTGAATTATGAAGTGCGGCTTTGTTGATTGGAACGAAATGACAGATGGCAAGGTGAGTTTAGATATTTCGCCAAATACACTTCCAGATTCTGCATAAACTAACGTGGAAGAAACGAACTGTGAAGTTGTTTTCGCCGGTTTGTGATTGAGTTTTGTGGATTGAAAAGTGTCATGTGATTCTTTAAGAAACCAATGAAATTTGAGGATATGAATGTAAACCGGGAAACAGAAGAATACTGTTCTACAGTTCATTAATTTTCCCCCATGTAGGTTGCTGAAGATCACATGCCAATTACTTCTTGTGTGCTGCTTTTGAGTTTAATATGTTGCTTTCATCATGTTTGTTTCTGTTTGTATGCCGTTACAGTTTTGGTCATATCGCATCTATCTTAGAATTTTAAGACTTTCCTAAAGTAATAAATTCTTAATGCTTTCTAGGTCACGTAATTTTAAATCTCTTAACCTCTCAAATCATATTGTCTCAGTTACACTTGAACGATTGTTGCCATATTGTCGTATCCTTTATAAAAAGTCCTTTGAGTGATTCATAGTCGTCATTTCGTCTTATTGGGCTGTTTCACTATGTTGTTGTTCAGAGTTTTTTGGATTTATTCAGTTGGAAATATTTTTACTTATTCCATACGCTATTTGTATTTATTTTACTGTTTCCAAAATCGTAAGTTTAACAATGCCGAAAAATTCATAAGTGGATGTAAAATTTGCTCTGGCAACAGGAAAAAAAAACCTCAGAAAAAAAGGGTGCAGCAAAAATTTAAATGTTAGGCAATCTTAGACTACAGACAGTTTGATCTTGCCCTACGGTTAGGTGTGAAAGAAATTTTGGAATAAGGAATTTGTGTTCACGCCTTTTTTAGAGACCGTATAGGTTAGGACAATGTCTGAGGCATAATGAAATATCGGTAGCTAATTTGGTAATGGAAGGTTAGAGGGGGGGGGGGGGGGGGAAGAGGTGGAGGCTAAAATTGCAGTAGGAGAGGATTGAATGTTGTTCTAGAGAGTGCTATTGGGACACACCACCTGAAATTTTGGTTACAGTAACATAGGATATCCCAATGTCTAGGTTGTATTGAAAGCGGTTAATTTGCTTGTGACGTGCCAGTCAACAAATATGAATGTCAAATAAAGGATGTAGCAACAGAGCATGGTGTATACGTTTGCATCATATTTATACACAGTTTCCAAAATGTAACGTCCTTTTTATCATAAAAAAGTAAAACTTCAAAGTAAATTCAGAAAATGTGTGTTTGGGACTTGACAATCTATAATGAGTGTTTTGATGCATATTGTCTGCATTGGTTTTACATGAACTACAGAAATGCAGGGGGGAGGGGGGGCTGCTACATAACTTTCACCAACTATCCTAAGCAAATTTAAATGGATGTAGATTCCATGTAAGATTCAGAGAAGTAGAGTCGAGAACAGCAGATGAAAAGGTTTGTGCGTTTAGGTAGCAGTCATGGGAGTGGAGAGAGCCATTAGCTAAAGGAAACGTAGGTACAGAGTACCAGGCTGCAAATTTTGTGAAACCAAGTGCTAGTGTCAGCCAGATAATAATAGTAGGAACAAATGTGTTAAAATCTTAATACGGATCAGGTGTTGATAGTCAGCAGCTGGAAACAGCACAGCTAAAAGCAAAAAATTGGCAGACAAAAAAGAAGCTACAAAGCACATAATTGTGGATTTGGTTGACGTTATGTGGTACTGTGAGCAGCACTGGATTAACTTCACTGTAAAGGAAGTACACAGGAAGCTGAGGGGTCATTTGTCTGAAAACCATGGGACAACAGGGATGCAGAATATTAATACAAGTGGTTATAAATCAGTTGCATATTCATGTGGATGAAGTATGGATAAAGAAGTAATTGTCAGTTGAAAAAGGAATATAAATACTGAAATGCAGACATAGGTAAATTCTGTGTAGATCAGGTTGTATGATTTCATAATGGGGAATCTCATATTTGTGATTGGGTAATGCAGGCCTCCAGTAGGAAAATTTTAATGAAAATTTTGATGGATTGTTGTGCTGTCAGACAGAAGAATGGTATTGTTAATTTGTGGTGATTTAAAAGTATATCAGAAAATTGAACCAGAGGCGTTGCTAATCGGAAGACAGAATTAATCATTTTTGCAAAGAAAAGCAGAGAAGCATCAATAGTGAAAATAATAAATGAAGTGTTTGTGATAGTTGCTGACTAGTTTTGAATAAATGGACAAGCCTTAACTTGGCGGAGAGGGAGGGGGAAACAGATTACCCAATTTTGTACTGTTGAAAATATTCTGTCACCTGTTAACATAGTATACTGATACGAACTAATAAACAGGGTAGAATGTACTAAAAGTACTTTGATGTGCGTATCGATAAAAACTTAAAACTGGAAAACTCATAAAGTAGATCTGAAAAAAGTTTTACAGCAGCTGCTTTTGCCATCTACATCTGTACTCTGCAAACTACCATGAGGTGCATGGCAGAGCATACGTCCCATTGTACCAGTTGTTAGTGTTTCTTTCCATTTCATTCATGTATAGGGTGTGAGAAGAATCATTATTTGAATGCCTTTGTGCTTACAGTAATTATTCTAATCTAGTTCTCATGATCCCCATGTGAGCGGTGCATGGGGCACTGTAGTATATTCCTAGAGTCACCATTTAATGCCGGTTCTTGAAACTTTGTTGATAGACTTTCTCAGGATAGTTAACATCCATTTTCTAGAGCCCTTAAGTTCATTTCCTTAAGTATACCTGTGACACTTTCCTATGAATTAAGCAAACCTGTGACATTGTGCTACCCTTCTCTGTATACATTCAATATTCCCTGTTAAACCTATTTTGTATGGGCACCACACACTTGAGCAATATTCTAGAACTGATCGAACACTGATTTGTAAGCACTCTCCTTTACAGACTGATTGCACTTTCCCGGCATTCTACCAATAAAACAGTCTACCATCTGCCTTACCCATGACTGAGCCTATGTGATAATTCCATTTCATATCCATATGGAGCGTTACACCAGGTATTTTTATGAGCTGGCCGATTCCAACAGGTACTCATTTATATTATAGTCGTAAGGCATTACATTTCTTCATTTGGTGATGTGCACAATTTTACATTATTGAACATTTAAGACAAGGCCATTCTTTGCACCACTTTGAAGTGTTACCAAGCTGTGACTGAATATTTATGCAGCTTCTTTTAGACAGTACTTCATTATAGATAACAGCATCAGGTGCAAAAAGTCTGTTACTATAATATTGTCTGCAAGATCATTAAAATACAACATTTACAGCAAGCATCCCAACACAATTCTCTGAGGTACACCTGAAGTTACTTCTACATCTGGTTGTGACTCTCCATCCAAGATAATAGACTGTGTCTTTCCAACCAAAAGGTCCTCAATCCAGTCACAAATTTCACTTGAAACCCCCATATGTTCGAACTTTTGACAATAGACATAGATGTAGTACTGAATCGAATGCTTTTCAGAAACCAAGAAATACTGCATCTACGTGACTGCCTTGATCCAAAGCTTTCAGTATATCATGCAAGAAAAGTGCAAGTTGGGTTCCACATGATAGATGTTTTTGAAATCCGTGCTGGCTGGCATTGAGTAGGTCATTCAAGATATCTCATTATGTTTGAGCTCAGAATATTGGATGGTAGTTTCGTGAATCACTTCTATCACCCTTCTTGTAGACGGGTGTCACTTATGATTTTTTCCAAGAATTGGGAATGGTTTCTTGTTAAAGAGATTTATGCTAGATTATAGCTGCAATAGAGAGTAACTCAGCTGCAAAGTCAGTATAGAATCCGACAGGGATTCCATTTGGCCTTGTAGTTATGTTCGATTTTAATGATTTCAGCTGTCTTTCAACATTGCTGATACTAATATTTCCTTCAAGTCATCTTTTCAGGATTAAATTGGGGCATTTCTCCTGGGTTTTCCCTTGGGAAAGAACTTTGAAAATGGAGTTAAGCATTTCAGCCATAAGAATAATTGCATATTTTGGCGATATAGACATCAGTGAATTAGCATATTTTGCATTCTTTTACTCATTGATGTCTTACGGGAAAATATTCTGGGGTTAACAAATGCAAGGTATTCACTGCTCAATGCTCAAAAGACTCTCTCTCTCTCTCTCTCTCTCTCTCTCTCTCTCTCTCTTTTTCTCTCTCTCTCTCTCTCTCTCTCTCTCTCTCTCTCTTATATATGTCTGCTTGTGTCTGTGTATGTGCGGATGGATGTGTGTGTGTGTGTGCGCGCACTTCCCTAAGGGAAGTCTTTCCGCTCCCGGGATTGGAATGACTCCTTACCCTCTCCCTTAAAACCCACATCCTTTCGTCTTTCCCTCTCCTTCCTGAAGCAGCAACCATCGGTTGTGAAAGCTAGTAATTCTGTGTGTGTGTTTGTGTGTTTTGTTCTTGTGCCTGTGTGCCGGCGTTTTCCCGCTTGGTAAGTCTTGGAATCTTTGTTTTTAATATATTTTTCCCATGTGGAAGTTTCTTTCTATTTTATATACATATATATATATCCCCCTCCCTCCCCCATGCCCCGCCCCGCCCCCCCTCCCCTGTAAGCAACCGGGAATGTTGTCCACAGCCTTCACGTAAGGAATTTATCAACAGTCAAATAAGTTTAGCGAGTAATGGAAATATTCATGAGTAGAACACTAGAAGGAAAGAGATTGGTATTATCCTGTGATGACTCGGAACTTTGGCACAGAAAGGTGTGAAACGTGTAGCTATAAAACTGTCCGTCTACTTACGGAAATATAATGTCTCACATGCAGCAAAAATGTTTTGAAATGTAAATTGAAGATGTTTTTGCTTAACAATGGCGTGAATTATTGAGTAGAAATAATTATTTTTTGAGAAAAAAATATATTATGTTTAGTGTGAAAATGGTCTGTGGAATGACTAAAACTACATTGGTTAGACTATTGTGAAAAGCTGTATCAAACTAGTCCTTTGGAAACGAAGTTATTAAATAGGTGATGCATTGATTTTCATTTCACAATGTATACATAAATTTAACAGCTCCTTAATGTGGCCAAATTGTAAGTTTCCTTTAACCAAAGTCATAGGCTACGCCATTCAGGCACTTTATCTATAAAAAGCTGATCCGGGCCACACTTCCTGTTCCAGCTTGTCTATCTAAGGACTTCAAAGGTCAACAAAAATTTTGATTTAGAATGTCTCACAGTTATTGAACAATTTGATAAATTTAAAATGCTCAACCTTCTCATTAACAGGTATAATCGTACATTAAAGTTTTAACACAAGAAGTCAAACGACTGTATTCACCCAGTATTTGAGAATTAGAGCACTTACACACAAACGTCCAGATTTCAGACGCCGAGATTGGTACCAAATATTGTATGTTGAAAGTGTATGAACCAGAACACCAATTTAGTTTGTGCTTTGTGCTGTCATTCAGTAGGACATGTGTAAACGGTGATTAAAAGTACCACCGGAGCACAGGAAAAGCATACCTGTGAGTGATTGTATTGTAGATCTCACATGGGTGAGAATGTAGAGCAGTCCAACTCCACTGATGAAATTTTTATAGGGGAGAACATTTTTCTGTCTTGTAAATGGGCTTTTTGGAGTTTGTAGCAATGTTCTTTCGGCAGTTTGCTTTTGCTTCATCAGTTGAGCACTGTGTGCTTATTATTGATCTTATTATTTTGTTTATTATTACTACAATTACTTTCTTATGTGTGATGCAATTGTTTCTTTATTTTTCTTTTCTGGTTGTATATACTGTGAAACTACAAATGTATGCTATAGGTTTACTACTTTCAGAGAAACAAAATGAAAGAAGAGTGCCAAGAGAACGCGGCTGTAACCACCAAACGGCCCTTTTACTAGTCATAAACATGTTGTCCCATAAAACACTTTCACGCATAGTACTGTAAAATAATTTGTCGTCATTGGGGTTTGAATCTGAGGATCTAAGTTTATACCAATTTCCCCACGAAAGCAAAATGTTGTTACTCACAGTTATGCTTTTGATGTGCTCCATAGTAATTTTTGTTACTTTTAATTAACACTTATTCCCGTTCTGCCCTATGACAGCACATATCAGGAACTAAATCAGAATTTTGGTTGTTACTCTATTGACATACAACATTTGGTACCGATCTGAGTGTCTTGACATCTGGAGGTTAGGGTGGTAGCAACTTCAAAGAAATTTAACACATTTTCAAACCTTTATAAAACTATTTCTCATTGCACCCACAAAAAACAATGAAAGAAAAAAAAGTTTATCGCATACTACATTTTTGCTGTTCATGTAGTAAAAAGCATTGGACATGTTGTAGTTGATTACTTCTTTACTACTGACTCCGTTTGCATCACAGTTTTCAGACTGAATTTGTGTAGACCACTGAATGTACCTGGGAAATTAAATTATTGTACGATGCACAATTCAGAAGATACAACAACAAATGTTGAAAATATAATTGGATGGTAAAAAATCTACTCACCAAGAGGCGACGGGAGGGAAAAAAGCATATAAAAGTGTGCAAGCTGTCTTAACCAGTGGCTCCTTGTGGCAGAAATGTTGAAGCAGAAGGAAGAAGGATTAAGGAAAAGGACTAGCGAGTTCAGGAAATGGGGAGAGAGTTATGGAACAGTGGCCCAGGACTCTGGAGCAGCGGAGACTTACTGGATGGGATGAGAGGGGTGACTATTATGTAACTTCCACCTAACTCTCCCATTTACTTTTCCTGCCAGAAGCAGCCACTGGCTCCAGAAGCTTGCACATGCATAATTTCTACGTTTTTTCTCCTGCCGCCACTTGGTGAGCCAATTTTTTTTTTTTTTAATCCATCCAGTTATGCCATAAATGCCGAGATCCACAAAAAGCTTGCTTGAAACAGAAAATAAATTACCCGAACTGTATTCATTGTTTTATAAAGAGAACACTTAGCAAACTTCCAACAAATTTTTAAACATAATTTGAAATCTTTTTTTTAATGTCAGGTATTTAACAAATTCAATCATAATTTGTAAAGTAATCAGATGTTTGAAGTTGTTTTATATTAGGGACAGCAATTCCTTAGTTAGCTAATTTCCACTGAAATGTGGTTAGCACACTGGACTCGCATTCGGGAGGACGACGGTTCAATTCCGTCTCCGGCCGTCCTGATTTAGATTTTCCATGATTTCCCTAATCGCTTCAGGCAAATGCCGGGATGGTTCCTTTGAAAGGGCACGGCTGATTTCCTTCCCTCACCCGAGCTTACGCTCCGTTCTAATGACCTCGTTGTCGACGGGACGTTACACTAATTTCCTCCTCTTCCTCCAGTGAAATGTTCTGTTAGGTTAACTGTCTAGATGACTCAAAATGGTTTGTAGAAATCTAAGATACATTCAGCGTCTGAAAATACTGTTTTTTTCAAGTAGCAAAGTCTTATATTTACAAACTTATTTTTGAGGCAGACTTAGTACACATTATACTTAGTAACTTACCTCCTTAAAAGTCAACATTTATGATTTCATTATGAATTACTTTATCAGAAGATTCAGTGAAGTTTGTAATTTGTTTATATGGGTGTTAATGAGGCTTATATGAAAAATTTGTCTTCATTTTACAGATGGCAGCCGTGTCTGATAAACAAGGTCCGTCGGTCTATGCTGTTAGGGTCCGTAACGAATGTAGTAGGCTCTTCAGTAGAAGTGCTGGACTGTACATACTTGGAAAGTTCTATCACAAAGACATTATTACTGGATCATTTGGGAGATGTTACACCGACATTCCAGTTTTCCTCAGTTTCATGCCAACGGTGACAGTCGGGTTTCTGTACCCGATAACCGGGTCGTTTGGGGAGACAGTGAGATTTTCTGGCTTTGTGCACCACTTTCTCGCACTTGTGAGAATTTCAGTCACCTGAGGATAGGCGGTAAAGTGAAACATAAAATTTAGGATTAAATTTGTGATGTCTCGACTAAATGGAACAGTGGGGAGCCCGACAGTAGTCGGGGCAAACACAGCTGTCGAAGATAGTGATGCTGTAATTTTCACAAGTTAAGAATTTGGAGTGAGTCTGGAATATGTACAACTCGTGCATGTTTGGTGTAACTGCTGCTCCCAAGTGAAGAGAGAACTGACTTGCACTGCAGCAAACCATTTGGAAGACTGCTCACAAAGTTTTGATTACTCTTTCTTACAAGGTAAGTCATTAAAGTTAAGACTCCGGCTGTCAAGAGATGACTCTGGCAGTGTGTGTCAGATACATTACTTTAGAATAATTAGCTTTTGATAATAATGCAAGAAAATAATTTTCAGGCTAGTTGAATGGCCCGCTTGCAGATGAGATGGTGAGACGAGCCGCACTAAGCACATTCTAATGTGAAGAACATCAAATTCCCTGCAAGATGTGTGTGACCTAGATTGTGGCAGAGCTGGTTGCCTTCAGTGACAGACAATTCGCTGTGTTGCTTATCGATTCTATGAGGTTCGTAATGACTGCTGAATTTATGCTACTAAGTAGAGTTTGTTGTGAAGACCAAACCTCGTGGTTTCAGTAAGGCTTTTTTATTCATTCGAGAGTTGCTATTTATGAGAGGCATTCAATAAGTAATGCAACACTTTTTTCTCTCTGCTAAAGTGTGCGTCATTTATGACAGCGACCGAGTTTAGGTTTGTTCTGCGCCTCTGACGTCACAAAACACAGTCAGCCAATGAACAGAGAATGACGTTGCCAGAGCTCGACTGCAGTGCAGAGCAAGGACGACTGTCTTCAGTTTTAGAAACGTTCAGTCATAAATAAAGTAATTGAACAAAAGCAATGTCTTGATAGCAGACTTTCTTTTATAGAAAGTTTGGAAAAAACATTCTTTATACCAATTGCTTCATATTCTATTAATTAATTAAACCAAACAAGCAATAAGCCAGCCGCGGTTCTAGGCGCGCAGTCCGGAACCGTGTGACTGCTACGGTCACAGGTTCGAATCCTGCCTCGGGCATGGATGTATGTGATGTCCTTAGGTTAGTTAGGTTTAAGTAGTTCTAAGTTCTAGGGGACTAATGACCACAGCAGTTGAGTCCCATAGTGATCAGAGCCATTTGAACCAAGCAATAAGTTTCCTAATTCAGGAACTAGCAAGGAAAGGTGTTTGTATCATTCTCACTAACTGCTTTTTCTCAATAAAGAACAGTGGTAACTGTTTATTTCCTATTGTACTTCAACAAAACATGTATAATTCATAGTATTTTGCGTGATATTTTAAAGTCCTCCAGGAGTTCTATTCAACAACGAGCTGCGTTAGCGTAATGGTTAAAGTGCGTGGATACTAAGCGAAATGTTCTGAGTTCAAACCTTGATTGGTGCTTAATATTTTGTTTATTTTAAAAACAATATCGAAATGTCTTACTTCATGAATTTTATTCGTTTGAATATAATTTTTTGAAATTTCTAGTGGCAACTACATTCGACCATACGGAAAGTATACGCTATGGACTTTCACCTCTGCAAACTCTTCAAAATTACGTGCAATGGTTTACTACATTTAATGCTGCACAATAACTGCGTTGAACATTGAAACAAAATTAAGTCATTTATGGGGGGAAGGTATCAGTCAAGAGGATGTGTAAAAATCAAATGTTTGGTCCAAATAGTTTTTGTGAAATCGAATGATAAGTGTGTCAGAGCAGTGGGAACACCATGTGTCTGCACAGGCGAGCAGTGCAGTGATGGAATGCAGGGAGCGCGTCTCTGTAGCAGCGAAAGGGTTAATGCGGCCGCAGTGGCTTTACTTCATAAACTGCGCGCTCCCCCCTAAATGTAAGTTTGCGAACTATACTATGGCGCTGATTCTCTTGGCGCGTACAACTGGCAATGCAGCAATCTCCCGCGTCTGGGCGAGCATGCGCGAACCACCAAGATAAAAGAATTAAACTATAGCTTTGGTTGGAAGGGGGAAAAAAAACACATGGCTCTGAGCTGTGTGGGACTTGACTTCTGAGGTCATCAGTCCCCTAGAACTTAGAACTATTTAAACCTAACTAAGCTAAGGATATCACACACATCCACGCCTGAGGCAGGATTTGAACCTGCGACCATAGCGTTCGCGCGGTTCCGGACTGTAGCTCCTAGAATCGCTCGGCCACCCCGGCCGGCTTTTGGTTGAAAAAAAAGTGGAATTTGTTGTGTGACATCGTGGAATATTTCTGCTTCAGCCGTATAGTTGTATGAAGTTGCGACAGTTGTCAGTGCTACACAAGCTGCGATTAAAAGGAATTTTTGTTTTTCTTAAAGACTATTCACTCATTATCATCAGCTTTGCCCCGTGCAAAGTAAGCCCTCACAGATGAAGATGTAATACACTTGTGCCAGTGCTTTCTCCAATCTCGGAAGCACTTGTGGAACTCACTTTTCGTTATGGTGTTCAGCTCCTTCAGCAAGAATGTGAAGAACAAAGGGAATGGTCATCATGCCATACATCGGCGGTGTCTCTTCAAAAATAGGAAGATTATTGAAGAGGTATAAAGTTAAATGTGTCTTTTGTCCGCCAGCAAAACAATGAGCTCTCTTGGGCTCATCTAAGGACAGCCTGGGCCTAAGAAGACCCAGTGTTTACGAGATTCCTAGTAGCTGCGGCATGTCGTACATCGGACAAACTTGTCGCACTGCAGAAGAGAGATGTACTGAACACTGACGCTACACTCACCTGGAGCAACCAGAAAAGTCTGCAGTGGCCGAACACAGACGCTACACTCGTCTGGAGCAACCAGAAAAGCCTGCAGTGGCCGAACATTGTCTCAGTACAGGCCACTCTATGAATTATCAACATACCAAAATTCTCGCATTGACCAGTTCGTACTGGAACAGTGTTATTAAGGAAGCAGTGGAAATACATAGCTCGATGAATCTTGTAAACAGAGACACGGGCTTTCAGCTCAGTACAGCTTGGGATCCAGCAGTGCCAATATTGAAGTCGTTTCGAGCAGAGAGTAGTACTATTGGTCATAAGGTGGATGACAATTCTCCACCAAAAGAAATATTCTGTTGATAATGGGAGGATAATCAAGGCGCCTACGTGGACGCACATTTTTGCTTGTGGCTTCCGAGCAGAGCAGCGGTGGCGGCCGCCGCGCGTTTGCCGAAGTCTTTGGTTCGTCATCCTGTAGGTGGCGTTGCTGTCCTTCCAGCTATCGGTTGATATCGTCGCTATTGGCCATCGAATTTTGCGCCTCCACGCATGCGCACTTCCTGCCCGAGACTGGCATAAATAGGGGGCTCTGGTGTTGCCTTAGCAGTGTGTTCGTCTCACCTGAAGATGTCGGCCAGTTGCGCTGACGAAATATTCTGGAGCTTTCACTATGACACTGATGTCTTGCCCGAGAACCATATATACAACATGTCCGTCGGGAAAGCCTCAAGCAACACAATTTTGTTTTTATCTCATCAGTGATTGCAAAACAAAGTCCTTTCATGGTTCTCTTCAACCTCGGTAAGAGAAAGAAGTCACAGGGGGCATATCTGGTGAATACAGTGGCTGAGACAACATGACAGTTTAGTCATCATCATCATTTTAAGACTGATTGTGCCTTTCAGTGTTCAGTCTGGAGCATAGCCCCCTTATAAAATTCCTTCATGATCCCCTATTCAGTGCTAACATTGGTGCCTCTTCTGATGTTAAACCTATTACTTCAAAATCATTCTTAACCGAATCCAGGTACCTTCTCCTTGGTCTGCCCCGACTCCTCCTACCCTCTACTGCTGAACCCATGAGTCCTTTGGTAACCTTGCTTCTCCCATGTGTGTAACATGACCTCACCATCTAAGCCTGTTCTCCCTGACTGCTACATCTATAGAGTTCATTCCCAGTTTTTCTTTGATTTCCTCATTGTGGACACCCTCCTGCCATTGTTCCCATCTGCTAGTACCTGCAATCATCCTAGCTACTTTCATATCCGTAACCTTAGCCTTGTTGATAAGGTAACCTGAAGCCACCCAGCTTTTGCTCCCATACAACAAAGTTGGTCGAAAGATTGAACAGTGCACAGATAACTTAGTCTCGGTACTGACTTCCTTCTTGCAGAAGAGAGTAGATCGTAGCTGAGCGCTCACTGCATTAGCTTTGCTACACCTCGCTTGCAGTTCTTTCACTATGTTGCCATCCTGCGAGAATATGCATCCTAAGTACTTGAAACCGTTCACCTGTTCTTTGTTCCTCCTATGTGGCACTCAATCTGTTTATATTTCTTTCCCACTGACATTACTTTCGTTTTGGAGATGCTAATCTTCATACTATAGTCCTTAAATTTCTGATCTACCTCTGAAATACTGCTTTGCAAACTTTCAATCGAATCTGCCATCACAATTAAGACATCCGCATATGCAAGACTGCTTATTTTGTGTTCACATATCTTAATCTCACCCAGCCAGTCTATTGTTTTCAACATATGATCCATAAATAATATGAACAACAGTGGAGACAGGTTGCTGCCTTGTCTTACTCCTGAAACTACTCCGAACCACGAACTCAATTTACCGTCAACTCTAACTGCTGCCTGACTATCCATGTAAATACCTTTAATTGCTTGCAAAAGTTTGCCTCCTATTCCATAATCTCGTAGAACAGACAATAACTTCCTCGTAGGAACCCGGTCATATGCCTTTTCTAGATCTATAAAGCATAGATACAGCTCCGTGTTACACTCATAACACTTCTCCATTATTTGTCGTAAGGTAAAGATCTGGTCCTGACAACCTCTAAGAGGCCTAAACCCACACTAATTTTCATCCAATTGATCCTCAACTAATACTCGCACTTTCCTTTCAACAATACCTGAGAAGATTTTACCTGCAACGCTGATTAGAGAGATACCTCTGTAGTTGTTACAATCTTTTCTGTTTCCATGTTTAAAGATTGGTGTGATTACTGCTTTTGTCCAGTCTGATGGAACCTGTCCCGACTCCCAGGCCATTTCAGTTATCCTGTGTAGCCATTTAAGACCTGACGTTCCACTGTATTTGATGAGTTCCGACTTAATTTCATCCACCCCAGCTGCTTTATTGCACTGCAATCTATTGACCATTTTCTCCACTTTCTCAAATGTGATCCTATTTCCATCCTCATTCCTATCCCATTCTACCGCGAAATCTGAAAAATTACAGATCATATTTTCACCTACATTGAGCAACTCTTCAAAATATTCCCTCCATCTGCCCAAGGCATCCACAGGATTCACGGTCAGTTTTCCTGACCTGTCCAAAATACTTGTCATTTTCGTCTTACTTCCCTTTCGAAGACTGCTAATTACACTCCAGAATGGTTTTCCAGCAGCTTGACCCATAGTCTCCAACCTGTTTCCAAAATCTTCCCAAGATTTCTTCTTGGATGCTGCAATGATCTATTTGGCTTTGTTTCTTTCTTCAACATAACTTTCTCTGTCTACCTGAGTTCTAGTATGTAGCCATTTTTGATACACATTCTTTTTCCTTTTACAGGCTGCCTTGACTGTATCATTCCACCAAGCTGTTTGCTGCATCCTACCTTTATACACACTGCTGTTCCAAGACATTCTTTGGCCACTCCCTGTACCTTGTCCATTCCTTTTCCAGTGACTGCAATTGACTACATTCAACTAACTGGTACCTTTCTGAGATCGCTGTTGTGTACTTGTGCCTGATTTCCTTATCCTGAAGTTTCTCCACTCTTATTCTACTACATATGGACCTCACCTCCTCCCTTTTTGGCCTCACAATCCCAATTTCACTGCAGATTAAATAATGATCAGTGTCATCAAAGAATCCCCTGAATACATGCGTGTCCCTCACAGCCTTCCTGAATTCCTGATCTGTTATTATATAGTCAATGACAGATCTGGTTCCCCTGCCTTCCCAAGTATACTGGTGAATGTTCTTATGTTTAAAAAAGGAGTTTATGATTACTAAGCCCATACTGGCACAGAAATCCAAGAGTTGTTTCCCGTTCCTGTTGGCCTCCCTATCCTCTCCAAATTTACCCATAACCTTTTCATACCCTTCTGTTCGATTTCCAATCCTGGCATTAAAATCACCCATGAGCAGAACACTGTCCTTGTCCTTTACTCTAACAACTACATCACTGAGTGTGTCATAAAAACTATCCATCATATCTTGATCTGTCCCTTCACAATGCGAATATACTGACACAATCCTAATTTTCTTGCTAGACACTGTCAAATCTATCCACATCAGTCGTTCGTTGACATACCTTATTGCCACTACGCTGGGTTCCATTTCTTTCCTGATGTAAAGCCCTACACCCCATTGTGCTATTCCTGCTTTGACTCCTGACAGGTAGACCTTGTATTCTCCCAATTCCTCTTCCTTCTCACCCCTTACCCGAATGTCACTAACAGCTAAAATGTCCAGCCCCATCTTACTTACAGCCTCTGCCAGATCTACCTTCTTCCCAGAGTAGCCCCCATTGATATTAATAGCTCCCCATCTCATTACCATTTGTTTGCCTGGTCGTATCTTAGGAGTCCCTGGTTTGTCAGTTAGAGGTGGGTCTCCGTCACCTCCAAAGGTCCGAGGCATTTTGCTCTGATAGTTTAGTTTTCGTCAAAAACTCACGAAAAAGCTGTGAGGTGTGAGTGGGAGCATTATCGTGACGCAATTTCCACGAGTGGTTTTGCCACAGTTTTGGTCATTTTTTTTCTGACTGCTTCCTGCAAATGGCACATAACCTCCAGGTGGTATTTCTTATTCGCGATATGAGCAGAACAGTAACTCTTGATGCACTATTCCATTGTAATAAAAAAAGAAAAGAAAAACAGTGGAAAGACCTTCACATGTGATATTGAACTTTTCAATTTTTTTTTCGATGTTGGCTCTTCAGGCAGTTCTCTTGGATGATTGGACCTTGGTTTCGACATCATACCTGTGTACCCACGTTTTGTCACATGTTAAAAAAAACTTTGGTTACCCCAGTAACCTGGCTATAGAACAATCAATTTATTGTCGTACAGTCACGCTTGGCAACACTTAGTCCTGGGTGTATACGAAATTGTTGCAACAAAGCATACTAACTGTTGCTGGCAATTGTTGTTACTGTTGCACAACATAATGAAACGTTCATTATTGTGTAATCTTTGCTACTCTGAACCTCAACTCTGGATTCTCATGGACAATAAACTGGAACTCTCTAAATCTGAATACAGCAGATTAAGCTATGAAGCAAGAGTATATTAGAAACTTATCGTCAGCTGTTGATACAGGAGAAAGGTGCTACAGGTTTCAACTCCAAAGTTTCTACAGATGAATGGATTCTGTGTGGGGAAGGTGCTGCTGCTTCAGATATTGGAGATGCTGTTGGTGCTTGTAGAAATATCAAAGTAAAGAGAGAGAGAGAGAGAGAGAGAGAGAGAGAGAGAGAGAGAGAGAGAGAGAGAGAGGGGGGGGGGGGGGGGCAAGTAATAATAGTAGCGATGAAAATGACAAAGCTAGCGAAAACAACTGTCTTCTGCAGGCATTCTACATGGTAAAAGTGGAACTAAATGGCATAAGGAACCTTTTGGGACAAGAAAGTTGCTGAAGCCTAATATTTTGCAGGAAAGGGCTGGTCCAGCACTTACAACAAAACTTCTTTCTACAAAAGATATCTTCAAGAGTATAGGAGGGTTGGAACTTAAATAATGGCAACTATTTATTCACAACTGATGCAAAAGAGTTTCATGTTTGCGCCTGTTACTGTCCTTCAAAGTAGTCACCAGCATTTTGCAGAACCTGTTGCCAGTTATGTGGAAGTCGTAGTGTACCGTTACCAGAGCCTGTTCTGTTGGTGGTGCCAATGGAGCGCTCTAGTGCCTGTCGAATCTCTGGAACAGCTCTGAAGTGAAAGCCACGAAGTGCTTCCTTCATCTTCGGAATCAGATCAAAGCCACAAGGACCTAAGTCCGGGGAGTATGGTGGACAGTACAGTACTTCCCAGTCCCATGAACCAAACAGAGCAGCCACAGCTTGTGCTGAATGCGCCTGTGCATTATTTTACAAAATGATGGGTGGGTTGCGCAGAAAGTGTCGCCGCTTCTTTCGCATAGCTGGTCGCAGGTGATGCTCCAAAAACAAACAACAATACTGTGCAGTGACAGTCTGCTGTGGAGTAACATAATGCGTTTGGATAACACCGTCACAGTCGTACACGAGAACCACCTTAACTTTCGAATTTTGCTGCGACCCATAATGACACCATTTGTCGGATTGGTGTTTAAGTTTTGGCTTGTACAATGTGGCCCGTGTCTCATACAGTGTTACGATACAGCATAAGAAAGCCTCTCCTTTGCGGCTCATAGCACTCCAAGTGCATCTGAACAGCGTCGTAATGCATCCATTCCTGCATTTCTGACAAGTCCTGTGGAACCCATTGTGATGCAATTTTTTGCATCCCAGGCATTCCTTCAGGATGCGAAGCACAGTTGTATGCGCTAATCCAGTTTCGTGAGTGATCTCACAAATCATACGGTGTGGATCACTGTCCACTAACACGGCAACAGCATGTACATTGTCTTCACGATGTGTGTCTGCCACAGTTTGCCGACAGCTGGTGAAGGCTTTTACCAAACGTGCCACTGTTCTGTACGGCAATGCTGATTTCCCGCATGCCTCTTAAACATCTCGATGACACCGTTGTGTTGTACGACCTCTGGCACGTTCAATCTTGATCCAACTCCATTGTTCCTGTTTCGAAAACATAGTGACACCGTTACGTTAGACCACTCGCTCACAAGTGACTGCGTTTCCCTCCACTGTGTGCACACCAGTGATGTAGGGCGGGTGTGTCCATTTGCTCGGAGGTAAGGTGGGTATTTAGACAAGTGTGCTATCAGCGACAATAGTAGATTCCGTTGCATAGTGTCTCCACAGCGGTGTTGCCACGAATTAATCCTATGTATTTACAGAAGAAATGTGTGAAATAATAATACGTGAAACCAATAAGAAGGCAAATCAGATATTCACAAATTATAAGATCAATTCAGAAGAGACAGCAAAAGTGTGGGAGCCATTGACAACTAAAGAATTGGATATCTGTCTTGGTATACTGATTGCAGCTCGAGTAAGATTCTCTAACACTGAAGACACAAAGAGAATTGCATTCCCATTGTATCATGCAAGCTTATCCCTCAACGGGTTTTTGGCAGATAAGCAGATTTATAAGATTTGACAGTGTGAACACTAGGGCTGAGCGTTTGAAAAGTGAGAAAGCTGTTGCAATATCTGGCGTATTTGAAATGCTAAATTTGAGTCTTTGTAAAAACTGCACTGTTGATTAGCAGCTTTTTCCTTACAAAGGAAAGATGAGATTTGCTCTGCACATGCCCTCCCAGCCAGGCAACAATGGTATGAAGGTTTCGTGGTTTTATGATTTGTGAAAATCTTCTCTAATAACTGGTCAAATTCATACAGGTATATCTGCTTCTGGTAGACAAACTAATCAAGGGGGAGAGTAGTAAAGGTTTTATTTATGAGGATAGTATCTGTTCTTTCGGATATGTTCGAAAGAAACAAACCCTATATACCACCCGAGATGGAACCTTCCTCTTCGCACCAAGAACTGTCATCTGTATTTGGATTCTGTGTTCATATGTTACAAAGAAGAAGAAAGCAGTTCTGACATTATCTGCAATCCATTATCTGGCCCTCTTTCAAAGTCAGGTGTTACACACCATGATAACAGTACAATTAGGGGGGGGGGGGTTAATAATATGAAGTGTTCTCATTACACTGTAAAAAGGAGGACACACAGATGACCCCTAGCATTTTTTTTACAACATTCTGGATATTGCTTGCATGGTGGCATACATGATTTAAACAGAAAACAATCATTAAGCAAAAAAAGAAAGAAAAGCGCGACTCATATACTCAGACGGTTTCTACTAGCTCTGGGGAAACATTCGGCAGTGCCTCCCATTATCTCAAGATCATCATATCCTAACTGCTTAAGGAAAGTTTCAGTGAAATCAGGTATTGAGTGCATGAAAGGAAAACCTCTAATTCTGGTTCTGTCCAAGTGGAGACAAAGCCAAAACGAGATTCTTCTGGACAGCTGAAAATCATTGGTGACTTTTGTATGCAAATCTCAAGCAACAAAAAGAGGAATGTTTTTGTTGTGGTCTTCAGTCCTGAGACTGGTTTGATGCAGCTCTCCATGCTACTCTATCCTGTGCAAGCTTCTTCATCTCGCAGTACCTACTGCAGCCTACATCCTTCTGAATCTGCTTAGTGTATTCATCTCTTGGTTTCCCTCTACGATTTTTACCCTCCACCGTGTCCTCTAATGCTAAATTTGTGATCCCTTGATGCCTCAGAACATAGCCTACCTACAAATCCCTTCTTCTGGTCAAGTTGTACCACAAACTTCTCTTCTCCCCAATTCTATTCAGTACCACCTCATTAGTTATGTGATCTACCCATCTAATTTTCAGCATTCTTCTGTAGCACCACAATTCAAAAGCTTCTATTCTCTTCTTGTCCAAACTATTTATCGTCAATGTTTCACGTCCATACGTGGCTACACTCCATACAAATACTTTCAGAAACGACTTCCTGACACTTAAATCAGTACTCGATGTTAACAAATTTCTCTTCTTCAGAAACGCTTTCCTTGCCATTGCCAGTCTATATTTTATATCCTCTCTACTTCAACCATCATCAGTTATTTTGCTCCCCAAATAGCAAAACTCATTTACTACGTAAAGTCTCATTTCCTAATCTAATTCCCTCAGCATCACCAGACTTAATTCGACTACATTCCATTATCCTCGTTTTGCTTTTGTTGATGTTCAGCTTACTTTCAAGACACTGTCCATTCCGTTCAACTGCTCTTCCAAGTCCTTTGCTGTCTCTGACAGAATTAACAATGTCATTGTCGAACCTCAAAGTTTTTATTTCTTCTCTTTGGATTTTAATACCTACTCCGAACATTTCTTTCGTTTCCTTTACTGCTTGCTCAATATACAGATTGAATAACATCAGGGAGAGGCTACAACCCTGTCTTACTCCCTTCCCAACAACTGCTTCCGTTTCATGTCCCTCGACTCTTATAACTGCCACTTGGTTTCTGTACAAATTGTAAATAGCCTTTCGTTCCTCGTATTTTACCCCTGCGACCTTCAGAATTTGAAAGAAAGTATTCCAGTCAATGCTGTCAAAAGCTTTGTCTAAGTCTACAAATGCTAGAAATGTAGATTTGCCTTTCCTTAATCTACTTTCTAAGATAAGCCGTAGGGTCAGTATTTCCTCAAGTGTTCCAACATTTCTACGGAATCCAAACTGATCTTCCCCGAGGCCGCCTTCTACCAGTTTTTCCATTCGTCTGTAAAGAATTCGCGTTAAAAATGTGCAGCCGTGACTTATTAAACTGATAGTTTGGTAATTTTCACGTCTGTCAACACCTGCTTTTTTTGGGATTGGAATTATTATATTCTTCTTGAACTCTGAGGGAATTTCGCCTGTCTCATACATCTTGCTCACCAGATGGTAGAGTTTTGTCAGGACTGGCTCTCCCAAGGCCGTCAGTAGTTCCAATGGAATGTTGTCTACTTCCGGGGCCTTGTGTCGACTCAGGTCTTTCAGTGCTCTGTCAAACTCTTCACGCAGTATCATATCTTCCATTTCCATAATATTGTCCTCAAGTACATCGCCCTTGTATAGACCCTCTATATACTCCTTCCACCTTTCTGCTTTCCCTTCTTTGCTTACAACTGGGTTTACATCTGAGCTCTTTATATTCATGCAAGTGGTTCTCTTTTCTCCAAAGGTTACTTTAATTTTCCTGTAGGCAGTATCTATCTTACCCCTAGTGAGATAAGCCTCTACATCCTTACATTTGTCCTCTCGCCATCCCTGCTTAGCCATTCCCTACTTCCTATCTCATTTTTGAGACATTTGTATTCCTTTTTGCCTGCTTCACTTTCTGTATTTTTGTATTTTCTCCTTTCATCAAGTGATATTTACAGCAAAGACTAAGAGTGTAGGACAGTAAATCTTTGACGAGGGCTGTTTGGTTGAATCCGGAAGTAGGCCTGACCCCACAGACACCTACATCTACATCTACATCTACATGACTACTCTGCAATTCACATTTAAGTGCTTGGCAGAGGGTTCATCGAACCACAATCATACTATCTCTCTACTATTCCACTCCCGAACAGCGAGCGGGAAAAACGAACACCTAAACCTTTCTGTTCGAGCTCTGATTTCTCTTATTTTATTTTGATGATCATTCCTACCTATGTAGGTTGGGCTCAACAAAATATTTTCGCATTCGGAAGAGAAAGTTGGTGACTGAAATTTCGTAAAAAGCTCTCGCCGTGACGAAAAACGTCTATGCTGTAATGACTTCCATCCCAACTCGTGTATCATATCTGCCACACTCTCTCCCCTATAACGCGATAATACAAAACGAGCTGCCCTTCTTTGCACCCTCTCGATGTCCTCCGTCAATCCCACCTGGTAAGGATCCCACACCGCGCAGCAATATTCCAACAGAGGACGAACGAGTGTAGTGTAAGCTGTCTCTTTAGTGGACTTGTTGCATCTTCTAAGTGTCCTGCCAATGAAACGCAACCTTTGGCTCGCCTTCCCGACAATATTACGCCCCGCACCCCTACCTTCTACCTAAAATTCACAAACCCTATCATCCCGGCCGCCCCATTGGAGCTGGTTACTAAGCCCCCACAGAACGTATCTCTACCTACGTACATAAACACCGTCAACCCATTACATGCATTCTCCCATCCTTCATCAAAGACACCAACCACTTTCTCGAACACCTGGAATCCTTACCCAGTCTGTTACCCCCGGAAACCATCCTTGTAACCATTGATGCCACTTACCTATACACAAATATCCCGCACGTCCAGGGCCTCGCTGCGATGGAGCACTTCCTTTCACGCCGATCACCTGCCACCCTACCTAAAACTTCTTTCCTCATCACCTTAGCCAGCTTCATCCTGACCCACAACTTCTTCACTTTGTAAGGCCAGACATACCAACAATTAACGGGAACAGCCATGGGTACCAGGATGGCCTCACGTGTACCAACCTATTTATGGGTCACTTACAAGAAGCCTTCTTGGTTACCCAGGCCTGCCAACCCAAAGTTTGGTACAGATTTATTGATGACATCTTCATGATCTGGACTCACAGTGAAGAAGAACTCCAGAATTTCCTCTCCAAGCTCAACTACTTTGATTCTATCAGATTCACCTGTTCCTATTCCAAATCACATGCCACTTTCCTTGATGTTGACCTCCATCTGTCCAATGTCCAGCTTCACATGTCCGTCCACATCAAACCTACCAACAAGCAACAGTACCTCCATTATGACAGCTGCCACCCATTCCATATCAAATGGTCCCTTCCCTACACCCTAAGTCTTCGTGGCAAACGAATCTGCTCCAGTCCGGAATCCCTGAACCATTACACCAACAACCTGAAAACAGCTTTCACATCCCGCAACTACCCTCCCAACCTGGTACAGAAGCAGATAACCAGAGCCACTTCCTCATCCCCTCAAACCCAGAACCCCAAAAGTGCCCCACTTGTGACAGAATACTTCCCGGGACTGGATCAGACCTCGAATGTGGCTCTCCAGCAGGGATACGACTTCCTAAAATCCTGCCCCGAAATGAGATCAATCCTTCATGAAATCCTCCCCACTCCACCAAGAGTGTCTTTCCGCCGTCCACCTAACCTTCGTAACCTCTTGGTTCATCCCTATGAAGTCCCCAAACCACCTTCCCTACCCTCTGGCTCCTACCCTTGCAACCGCCCTCGGTGTAAAACCTGTCCTATGCACCCTCCCACCACCACCACCTACTCCAGTCCTGTAACTCGGAAGGTGTACACGATCAAAGGCAGAGCCACGTGTGAAAGCACCCACGTGATTTACCAACTGACCTGCCTGCACTGTGACGCTTTCTATGTGGGAATGACCAGCAACAAACTGTCCATTCGCATGAACGGACACAGGCAGACAGTGTTTGTTGGCAATGAGGATCACCCTGTGGCTAAACATGCCTCGGTGCATGGCCAGCACATCTTGGCTCAGTGTTGCACCGTCCGACTGACATCTCTGCCCAAACTCTTTGCCTTTACAAATGTCTGCTTGTGCCTGTTTGTTATATATATATATATTAAAAACAAAGATTCCAAGACTTACCAAGCGGGAAAGCGCCAGCAGACAGGCACAATGAACAAAACACACAAACACACACACAGAATTACTAGCTTTCGCAACCGATGGTTGCTTCTTCAGGAAGGAGAGGGAAAGACGAAAGGATGGGGGTTTTAAGGGAGAGGGAAAGGAGTCATTCCAATCCCGGGAGCGGAAAGACTTCCCTTAGGGGAAAAAAAGGACAGGTGTACACTCGCACTTGCGCGCACACACACACACACACACACACACACACACACACACACACACACACGTGTTTTAAATAGTGTCTTTCAGAAAATATGAAGTGATTCACTGCCAATGGTCTCTCACTAAATTTTGAGAACATACAGTACATACCATTCTGCGCAGTAAATGGCATAACACCATTGATAAATATAGAATTTGAACCTAAGTCTGTTGCTAAGGCAGACTATTCAGAATTTCTGGGTGTATACATTGATGAGAAATTGAACTGGAGGAAATATGTGGATGATATGCTGTAACATTTAGGCTCAGCTGTTCATGCTATTAAGGTTATTGCAAATTATAGTGATAAATGTATCAGTAAATTAGTGTACTATGCGTATTTTTATTTACTGTTTACATATGATATTTTGGGGTAATTCATCATTAAGGGAAAAAGTATTCATTGCACGAAAGTGTGTAATCTTAGTAATGGCAGCAGACCACCCAAGATTAGTTTTATTTAAAGAATTCGGGATATGCACAGTACCTTTGCAATACATAAATTCACTTAAGAAATTTGTTGTTCATAACCCATCCTAATTAAAAAAAATAATAGTGAAGTGAATAGCTACAATACTAGAAGAAAGGATGATCTTCACTCTTCTGGGTTGGCACCAAAAGGGGGGAATTATGCTGCCAAAGAAAACACTTGTCATTTGCCAAATAGCATTAAAAGTCTGATGGATAGCCAATGATCATTTAATTTGTTTTTAAGAATTTCTAAATGACAACTACTCCTACTCAATAGATGAATTTTTAGATATGAAGTAGTAATTTTTTAAAAAAATCAATTTTTCGATGTGAAGGAGGAAAAACATTGTATTGTGCAAAGAAAACTTGTGTTAAGCTGAAATGTTCCACATCATTTCGATTATGAAATGTTGTGTTCATGATCTATGGAACAAGTGTTGTTGTTGTGGTGGTGGTGGTGGTGGTGGTGGTGGTGGTGGTGGTGGTGGTGATGGTGATTGTGATGGTGGTCTTCAGTCCTGAGACTGGTTTGATGAAGCTCTCCATGCTACTCTATCCTGTGCAACCTTCATCATCTCCCAGTACCTACTGCAGCCTACATCCTTCTGAATCTGCTTAGTGTATTCATCTCTTGGTCTCTCTCTACGATTTTTATCCTCCACGCTGCCCTGCAGTACTAAATTGGTGATCCCTTGATGCCTCAGGACACGTCGTACCAACCGATCCCTTCTTCTAGTCAAGTTGTGCCACAAACTCCTGTTCTCCCCAATTCTATTCAATACCTCGTGATTAGTTATGTGATCAACCCATCTAATCTTCAGCATTCTTCTGTAGCACCACATTTCGAAAGCTTCTATTCTCTTCTTGTGTAAGCTATTTATCGTCCACGTTTCACTTCTGTACCTGGCCTACACTCCATACAAATACTTTCAGAAACGCTTTCCTTGCCATTGCCAGTCTACATTTTATATCCTCTCTACTTCGACCATCATCAGTTATTTTGCTCCCCAAATAGCTAAACTCCTTTACTACTTAAAGTGTCTCATTTCCTAATCTAATTCCCTCAGCATCACCCGACTTAAGTCGACTACATTCCATTATCCTCGTTTTGCTTTTGTTGACATTCATTTCATATTCTCCTTTCAAGACACTGTCCATTCTGTTCAACTGCTCTTCCAAGTCCTTTGCTGTCTCTGACAGAATTACAATGTCACCTGCAAACGTCAAAGTTTTTATTCCTTCCCCATGGATTTTAATACCTACTCCGAATTTTTCTTTTGTTTCCTTTACTGCTGGCTCAATATATGTATTGAATAACATCGGGGAGAGGCTACAATTCTGTCTCACTCCCTTCCCAACCACTGCTTCCCTTTTGTGCCCTTCGACTCTTATAACTGCCATCTGGTTTTCAAATTGTAAATAGCCTTTCGCTCTCTTTATTTCACCCCTGCCACCTTCAGAATTGGAAAGAGAGTATTCCAATCAGCATTGACAAAAGCTTTGTCTAAGTCTACAAATGCTTGAAACGTAGGTTTGCCCTTCTTTAATCTTTCTTCTAAGATAAGTCGTAGTGTCAGTATTGCCTGAAGTGTTCCAACATTTCTACGGGATCCAAACTGATCTTTCCCGAGGTCGGCTTCTATCAATTTTTCCATTCGTCTGTAAAGAATTCGCGTTAGTGTCTTGCAGCTGTGACTTATTAAACTGATAGTTCAGTAATTTTCACATCTGTCAACACCTGCTTTCGTTGGGATTGGAATTATTATATTCTTCTTGAAGTCTGAGGGTATTTTGCCTGTCTCATACATCTTGCTCACCAGATGGTAGAGTTTTGTCAGGACTGGCTCTCCCAAGGCCGTCAGTAGTTCCAATGGAATGTTGTCTACTCCGGAGGTCTTTTTTCGACTCAGGTCTTTCAGTGCTCTGTCAAACTCTTCACGCAGTATCGTATCTCCCCTTTCAACTTAATCTACATCCTCTTCCATTTCCATAATATTGTTCTCGAGTACATCGCCCTTCTATAGACCCTCTATATACTCCTTCCACCTTTCTGCTTTCCCTTCTTTGCTTAAAACTGGGTTTCCATCAAAGCTCTTGATATTCATGCAAGTGGTTCTTTTTTCTCCAAAGGTCTGTTTAATTTTCCTGTAAGCAGTATCTATCTTACCCCTAGTGAGATAACCCTCTACATCCTTACATTTGTTCCCTGAACGTGTCATCAGGATTCGCCTTCCCCAGGAATACATTTTTTTCCGCAGAACTTCACGCGATCCTGAAGGCATTGGAGCAGATACGGTGTACTCAGGACAAACACTTCCTAGTTTGCTGTGACTCACTGAGCACATTAGTCACTGCAGATCCTGTACCCAGTGGAGAAGTTGGAACAGCTGACTTACGACCAACTGTACATCCTCCAACGACAGGGCAAGCAAGTGTCCTTTTGCTGGGTGCCAGGGCATGTGGGCATACTGGGAAATGAACAAGCTGATAGAGCTGCCAAGAACACCTGCAGATTACCGGAGGTGACACAGTGTTTTATTCCTTTGCAAGGTGTCGTTTCTGTGCTGCGGCGGAAGTATATGCAATTGGGGGAAGAGGAATGGCTGGCGGTGAGGGAAAATAAGCGCGGTTGGTCAAACCCACCATCCAGCCGTCGTGTTGCTCCTGCCAGTCACCTAGGCGTGACGAAGTGACCCTTACACATCTATGCGTAGGGCACTGTTCTCTTACTCATGCCTTCATACTGCCGCGAGAGGAACCCACGCTGTGTGATGCCTGTGGTGTACGAATCACTGTACGCCACATTTTAGTTGAGTGTGATTTATATCGTTCTGTCAGGGCGGAAGTTAATATTAGTGAGGATCTGCCCTTGATTTTAGCCGATGACGAGGCGAGTGTCAAGAAAGTTTTAACACACTGTGTTGTTTCTGGGTTTCATCCTAAAAGCTTAGGTTGGAATTTTTGGTGTGTTGCCAAGTAGCTGACCACTCCTTTTTATTCTTGTTATAGGCCTGTTCCAAACATGTGCTGTGT
Source organism: Schistocerca gregaria (assembly GCF_023897955.1). Lineage (NCBI taxonomy): Eukaryota > Metazoa > Arthropoda > Insecta > Orthoptera > Acrididae > Schistocerca > Schistocerca gregaria. The sequence goes on along the minus strand of NC_064930.1, from coordinate 95,083,841 downwards.
GTTCCATTTTAACCCCTTAGCCTACGTTCTTGTGCAGTTCTCCTCTCTACGTGGTGCTTTTTGTTTTGCTACTGTTGACGTGCACACTGCCTATGTAGACTGTCACCTTTAATTTTAGTCTTATTTTTGCACTTGCTGCATTTTGTATGACACTCGTCCATTGTTGTTTCCGTTCGGGCTCTAAAGACTACATTGTTGAGCGCCCATAACACCATATCCATCCATCCCATCCTTACATTTGTCCTCTAGCCATCCCTGCTTAGCCGTTTTGCACTCCCTGTCGATCTCGTTTTTGAGACATTTGTATTCCTTTTTGCCTGCTTCATTTACAAAATTTTTGTATTTTCTCCTTTCATCAAGTAAATTCAATATTTCTTCTGTTACCCAAGGATTTATACTAGCCCTCGTCTTTTTACCTACTAGGTCCTCTGCTGCCTTCACTACGTCATCCCTCAGAGCTACCCATTCTTCTTCTACTGTATTTCTTTCCCCCATTCCTGTCAATTGTTCCCTTATGCTCTCCCTGAAACTCTGTACAACCTTTGGTTTAGCCAGTTTATCCAGTTCCGATCTCCTTAAATTCCCACCTTTTTGCATTTTCTTCAGCTTTAATCTACACTTCGTAACCAATAGGTTGTGGTCAGAGTCGACATCTGCCCCTGGAAATGTCTTACAATTTAAAGCCTGGTTCCTAAATCCCTGTCTTACCATTATATAATCTACCTGATACCTTTTAGTATCTCCAGGATTCTTCCATGTATACAACCTTCTTTTATGATTCTTGAACCAAGTGTTAGCTATGATTAAGTTATGCTCTGTGCAAAATTCTACCATACAGCTTCCTCTTTAATTTCTCTCCCCCAATCCATATTCACCCACTGTTTCCTTCTCTCGCTTTTCCTACTCTCGAATTCCAGTCACCCATTACTATTAAATTTTCATCTCCCTTCACTATCTGAATAATTTCTTTTATTTCATCATACATTTCTTCAATTTCTTCATCTGCAGAGCTAGTTGGCATATAAACTTGTACTACTGTAGTATGCGTGGGCTTCATGTCTGTCTTGGCCACAATAATGCGTTAACTATGCTGTTTGTAGTAGCTTACCCGCACTCCGCCTAAGTATTAATGTAATGTAATGTCCCATGTGAGCTTTAACCCCAATGATGGGGAGCTTGCTGCACCCATGCCAGAATCCCCTCCCCCCTTCCCGCTGCCTGTCTACCAAACTGCTGTATACCAATGCTAATTGTAAAAGATGTAAATGTGTTTTAGAGAAAAATTATACTTGTTTAATGATTATTATAATTATTAGGAATTTAAATTGTAAAAACTTGAAACTTATTCTTTTGCAATATTTCTTAATTAATTAAGAAGCAGCTCGCCACTTTTCTAGGCCAGAAATTTTGACAGTGGTTGGACCTAAATGTTTATACATGCAAGTGTCTTGGGCTTCCACGTTGCCAGTAAAATTCCATTGAAAACCGTAAGATCGATGTCTTCTGGACATTAAGTTGTTTGCATTAGTGCATTCCTTCTGATTTTTTCCGTACTTGGTCTTTCTCTCTACTTCTATCAGGTAAGTAACATAAGCAGTGGCAGAAAATTGCACTGGCTGCTGCCTGCATCACTGTTAATTCGTGTGTCAGTGTTGAACAGTGACAAGCATGAAGTTTGCAGCTAATCAAATGTCATATACTGATGGACAGGGCCCATTGAGGATTGCAGAAGGTGATAAAAAATCAGGAAAAGGAATCAGGAATCACAGGTGTGTTCCAGATTGCTATCATCATTCCAGCCAGCTCAGTGGATGTGCATAGGGAGTTACAAAAATGGTGTAAAGTGGTCAAAGCAGCTCCTCATAGGACACACATTTCTGTAGTAAGTGCTAAGTACTGCTCGAGATTGTGTAAAGAGTGGTGTCACTGAAGAGCGGATGACTGGGAATGAGTGATCTGGATTGATCAGTTGCACTGTGTACAGTGACAATCCAATGGAAGGATTCGGATGTGGTGAATTCCTTCAGGATGTTACCTGCTGTTGTGTAGTGCCAACAATGGACTACGGAGGAGGTAGTGTTATGGTATTGGGGTGCTTTTTGTGGTTAGGTGTGGTGTCACCCCGCTGAAAGGTCCCAGCCGAGCTCCAGCTGTTGTAAAGGTGGCAGGTGGACACGTCCCCTGTTAATGTTCACCAGGATACTTTTGATCAGATATTTTAAGCTTTCTGAATATGGTTTTGCAATGTGTCTGCAGGGGGCTGTGTGTTATTTATATAGCCCTCTTCAGTAATGAAAAAGAAAAAAAAAGTTGTTTCATGCGGTAAGTGGTGGAACTCCAATATATTATTCACTATGTTGTTAGAGACTAAATAGCAGAAATTTGCCATCCTGGCACCTTCTGAGGTACAAATTTTACCGTAATACTAAGGGAAAAACAGGCTGATTTGAGTTTCTGTGCTAGTTTTATTATGTGGTCATTAAGATTTGTTTTTATCAACATGACACTCCAGCAATTTTTTAGCTGTTACTTGTCGCTCAGCACCAGATGTGGATTTATGCTTTGACTTAAATTGCCAAATCACATGTAATTTTTTTTTTAATTTATCGTCAGTCAACCTGTTTGAACTGAATTGTGAATGGACATGCTTTGGGACTTCAGCAGTTGTTGTTCACAGCAGTTGCTTAGGTTCACAGATGACATTAGTGCTGTCTGTTGTGTGGTACTCTTGTTTGCACTTTTTTTGTATCTGATACTGAAATGATTTTGTGAGTGGAGTAAGCTGAAATCAGTTTTTGCATGTTCCTTATGCCTAAAATTTTTCTAAAAGGGTACTATGATGGATGGTATCGTATGCTGTGGAGAGATATAAATTAACTCTACCATGCTACTGTTTTCTTCAGTCTGGCAGGTTACTATTGTTTCTGTACTTGCATGAAAGCCATGCAGATTACTTTCCTGTAACTTGCAGTGATTTAATACTGCATTAATTTTTATGACACCCCAGTGCCTGTGTCACTTCTAACACTATGACTAACTGCACCAACGCTGATTAAAAAGCAAGATAACTGAAGTTAGCTAATTGGGAGTCTGGCCGTGGTTAACTCCACGTGTTACAAAGGAAAGTACCCATATACGTGCAAAGATAATGATATTTGCTGTCTGCCTGTGGCAAGGGTGTTGTAACCGCCTTGGTCTGTGGTACTTACGTGTGCTTTTCATATTGTTGGCGTAATCTGAGCGCTGTTACAGCACAGAACAATGGTTGACAGCAGCGGAGGCAGTCAGAAAAATTTGCACCTTGTATGGGGATAATGCCACTGGATAGAGCATGACAACAATATGGATTTTTCATTTTGAGGAGCATCATTTCGACATTACTGACGACCCACATTCGGGCATGCTTTGGGGTTTGATAAAGATTGTTTAAACGCACGAATCCACAATGATCGACATCAATGTACTTGCAGAACTGGCAAGTGTGATGAACTGTGATCAACCTACCCTTATGCAGCATTTGCATGCAATGAGGAAGGTTCAAAAATTGAATGTACGGGTATCTTATGCTCTAAGCTAAAATCACAAAAATCAGCCTTATTGCATCTCTGCTTGCTCTCCATGTGTTGGCTTTTAAACACTACCATTCATTCCTATCTCGTATCATAACTGGTGATGAGAAATGGCGTCTTTATGCTTACATAGGGAATAGAAAGGAATGGTTCGGTCCAAACAATGCAGCAACTCCACGTTCAAAGACGTTCGTGCGTCGACCAAAGATAATATTACGCATCTGGTGGAACAGTGACAGTGTGGTGTTCCACAAATTGCTTCCCTGAGGTGTAACCATCACTGCTGTCATTTACTGTCAACAACTGAGACGTCTGAAAATTACAACCACAAAGACTCAGCAAAGTGATGCTACTCCTTAAAAAAAATTCCTGTAGAGGAGTTGGGTTTGAAAGTCATTCTGCACCCACCTTATTCATTTGATCTTGTGCCCTCTGATTTTCATCTTTTCTGCTTTCTATTGAACAACCTTCAAGGAACTTCCTTTACTGATGAAAATGTGCTCCGTACCTAGCTTGACGTGTTCTTCACCTCAAAACCACGTGATTTCTAAAGTGCAGAATTGAATAGTTACCCCATAGTTGGCAGGCTGTTGTAAATAGTAAAGGAGGATGTGTTATTGATGAGTAAAATCTGTTCATGTATCTGTTGCATTAATTAAACTCATGGATAGTGCTGCGAACTTATTCACCAGCTCAGTATTTCCATGACACTCCAACAGCTGGTCACCCAGAGTTTATAAAGATTCTAGACAGAATCAGATGCAGATATCACTGTCCAGGCCTCTGCTGATGCATTAGACACTGTGTGTGCTGTGCAAGGAATACAAATTGCAGAATCGTGTGCAGCTATACCTCTGGGGTACCTGATACTGATCTGCCCGCAACAGCACTTTTCTACCAAATTGAATATAGTAATCGATAGCTGTCTGTGCTAATTAACATACACGCTACACCATCACCAAAGCTGTACCAACTACTGCTGCTCCAAAAATTGCAAGGTTCCCAGTAGAAAATGACATTTTAAAAACCACAGAGCACCCTGTATGATAATCTCACATTGAAGAAGAGTTTCCCAGTCGGGAACAACATTAAAGGTGTCTGGCTCCAAAACTCCCAAGGAATGCTGCATTGTCAACTTGGCTGAAAGTGCATAAACAGTAGCTGTGTTAAGCTCCTGCAACTTGGCGGTATCGCTGTCCGGCTCGGTTGAATCTGCCTCACATTTGAAGAATGGGTACTCTTTAAAAAATAAGGTCACTTCCCTGTTTGTGAATAGTTTGATACCTTGTACATCTGTGTAGATACTCCACAATCCACCATATGGTACGTGGTGGAAGATACTCCATACCAGTACCACTCATTTCCTTTCCTGTTCCAATCGTAAATGGTGAGGCAAAAATGACTGTCTGTATGCCTCCGTACGATATGCAATTTCTTTTATCTTCATGGTCCTCATGCACAGTGTGTGTTGGAGGCAGCAGAATCATTCTCCAGTAAGCTTCAAACGCCAGTTCTCTAAATTTTCTCAATAGTGTTCCCCAAGAAGAATGTTGATATCCCTCCAGGAATTCCCAGTTGAGTTCATGAAGCACCTCTGTAGCACTTGTGTGTTTTTGAAACTACCAGTAACATATGTAGCAGCCCACCTCTGAATTGCTTCGACGTCTTCCTTTAATCAGACGTGATACGGGTCTCAAAACACTTTAGCAGTACTTAAGAACAGGTCACACTAATGTCCTATACAGGGTCTCCTTCACAGATGACCCACACTTTCCTAAAATTCCCCCGATAACTCGAAGTTGGCAGTTTGCCTTCCCTTTCATATCCCTCACACGTTCATTCCATTTCATATTGCGTTGCAACATTATGTGCGGGCAGTTAAACGACATGACTGTGTCAAGCAGGACACTACTAATGCTGTATCCAAACATTAAGGGTTTGTTTTTCCTACTCATTTTAAATTGTGTTTTGCTACATCATTTATCCACCAACTAGAAATTTGGTTTAAGTCCTCTTGTGTCTTCCCACAGCCACTCAACCTTGACACCTTCCTGTATGCCACAGCATCATCAGGAAACAGCCGTAGATTGGTGTCTACCCTGTCTGGCATATCATTTATGAATATAGCGAGTATTAAAGGGCCCTATTACGTTGAGGTGACATAAAATGACCTGCAATTCTGATCACATATTTTGTTTGTACTTCGACTGATAAACATTGCTGTGGTATCTAGTGAAATGCTTGTAGGGAGACTACAAATAGTGCATCCACTAGATTGCCTCAATCTGTGACTTTCAGGGTACTGTGCGAGCGTAGCGCTCGTCGGATTTCACACGATCTATGTTTTCGGGACTGGTGCCTGCTGTCATGGAGGAGGTCATTCTGTTAGAGATACCTCCTTATTCGTGGTCACTGCACAATAAAACGAAGCAGCAGTACCAAAGACTGCCCCAAGACCACAGCCATTGCTTCTGTCTACTCTTCCCACAGTTCCTTTCACCAGGCTATTTCTTTCTTTACTGTACCACTTCTCCTTATTACGAGGGTCACTCCAAAAGAAATGCACACTATTTTTGTAAAAATACAATTTTCATTCTGCCCGTTTGACTGTTTTACGGTGTGTAGATACATCCTTCCCACTTGTTTTCAAACTTAGATCAACCTGTTCCCATGAGTGGCGCCGTCACAGCATGTCTTCAAGGTGGCCGCTACACTTGATGTTCGTCAGAAGCAATGTGCTGTCATAGAATTCCTGTGCTGTGAAAACGAGACAGTGGGAAACATCCACAAAAGGTTGAAAAAGTGTACGGAGATGCTGCTGTCGATTGCAGTACAGTTAGTCAGTGGGCAAGCAGGTTACGTGATGAAAGTGAGCACGCCAATATTGAGGCTTGTGTGTTGGTGTTAAAAAAGGTTTGTGCCAAGTGGTTTTCAAGGATGTTGACAGTGGCTCACAAAGAAACAAGAAAAATGGTATGCAGCGAACTTTTGGAACAGTACGAGAATGGTGGAGATGAATTTCTTGGAAGAATTGTGACAGGTGATGAAACATGGCTTCATCATTTTTCATTAGAGATGAAGAGGCAATCAGTGGAGTGGTATCATGCAAATTCACCTGGGGGGGGGGGGGGGGGATTCAAAACCACACCTTCTGCTGGAAAAGTTATGGCTACAGTGTTTTTCGATTCTGAAGGACTCCTGCTTGTGGACATTGTGCCAAGTGGAACCACCATATATTCTGATGGATATGTGACGACACTGAAGAAACTTCAAGCTCGATTGAGTCGTGTTCGACCACATCGGGAAAAGCAGGATGTTTTTCTGTTGCACGACAATGCACGGCCACATGTCAGTCAAAAAACCGTGGAAGTGATCATAAAACTTAGTCCTGTCCTGGCTCCATGTGACTATCGTCTCTTTTGGAAACTGAAAGACTCTCTTCGTAGAACAAGGTTTAAAGATAATGACTCCCTTGTGCATGGTGCCAAATAGTGGCACCAACAGGGTTGTCCAGAATTTTACCATGCGTTTATACAGGCACTGGTTCCAAGATGGCATATGGCAGTTGAGAGAGATGGAAATTATGTGGAGAATTGAAAATATTGTTCGTAAAGGATGTATCTACACACTGTAAAACTTTCAAACTTGTAGGATAATAGATGGATTAAAAAAAAAAGGTGTGCATTTCTTTTGGAGTGACCCTCGTATATAGTCAATTTTGGTGGTAATGACAATTGTGAAAACGTAGAAACACTTGGCTACTTATAGACTGGTTTATAAGATAGTAAATAATGTGTGAGGTGGAGCTCGCAGTTTTCATACTGGGGAAGACCGCAACATTTACCAGTCAAACTGACAGACCACAGGATATTCTACAGATCAGTCTGGTACAACAACCAAGGTTTCAGAGGGGAGAGGGGAGGAGATACTACACTTAACCCAAAAGTTTACATACTGTGTGTCCTGTCTGTTCATGCTGTCTGTTCCTGATCAGCAATTAAATAACATCAAAATCTAATTTGAAGATAATATCTATAGGTAGCATATTTATCTGCTGACTTTACAAGTTCTTTAATTGAGTGTGTGTAAGGTTTGCTGCATGATTTGTTTTACACATTTTCAATTCAAAAGTGTGATGTATAATGTTTTGCGGGTGTTCCATCCACAGCCTTTAAGAATTCGTGATATTTTCCTGTGATATCATGGGACCTGTGTGGCGATTGACAGAAGCATACCGAGCAACTGCCATGTTTTGCGTAGTTAGTGTAGTTTATTTGTTGGCTTATGTATTTATATTTGTGTATTATAAAACTATGTAGTTAAAGTTATACACTGCATTAAAGATGTCTACAAAAAGGCGTCTTTTTTTGTACAGTTTGTTGTGCTGAATTGTCGGAAAATGTGAAGTTGTTGGGAAAACATTTTACCACCCATTTTCAAGCTTTTCATTTTGTAGGAATTGCATCTTATCACATATTAATGCACAATTTGCTTACCTGAATTCATTCACTTGTTGGTGAAATTGGCTTGTCTTCCCTTCTGCACTGCAAAATGGTCTGTGATCATTTCATTAAGATTTATAGGAATCAGTAGTTCTTTCTCAAGCTCATATTCCAAATTTTTGTGTAATAAATTACTCCCGAGTGGAATTGTTGCAACGTAAACTCTGTGGATGTTGGTTTGCAAACCCTGTGCAGTATGGCTCCAGCTGAAAGACTGACTCCTGTATAGGCTCTGAATATAAATATAGTGACTGTGGAAATAGGTTGTTTTCCCTCTTCAAGTTCTCTAGACATTCTTCTGTAACAGAAACAACTGTTTTTGAATTTCATTCCACTGCTAAATATTATTTTTAAAAGCTTTTGGTGAAAGTCATAATAGCTTTACCAATTGAAGTATTTTAGCTTCAATAAAAATATGCCATCTATTAATACTCTAATAGAATATTTGTCTGTTTTCGGAAATCTGTCTTAAATAATTAATTACGTTGTGTTATACTCGTAACTTCCTTTTTTCACTTTTGCATTTCAGTATCATTTTAGAAAAACAAAAGCGAAATTCAAATCATTTGAAAGCCTATTATGCTTGTGACATCACTGACTAGCTTGTTGCTGCTGTCATAATGTTAATCTCAGAGATACCTTGTTTTGGAATTTATGTTTTGGAAAATTGGTAACAAATGATGTGTAATACCATACTGTACAAATGTGTGTATAAAAACTCCTGTGTGTTTCGGTGAATGAGAAATGTGTGTAAAATGTGGAAGCACTTTATTTGCAAATTGCCACCATCTCGACACCCAAGTCCACTAACTTATTACAAATGTGTTGCACTTTGAAGTTAACATTAATTTACCTCTGAGATATAATTTGCCACTGTTACAAGGAAGAACAGTAACATTTAACTAATCGAACTCTTACTGAAAATTGTCATTTCATCCAGCCCCAGATAAATTATTTGGCAGCTCAGTTGTTAGAGCAGTAGACCACCGACTTTAATAAGACGATGCCCATAAAATGCTGATTCGGCTCAATCCTGAAAGAATACGTTAACTTATATGCGTAATACTACTTGACAGCCCTCTCCATATGAAAACCAAATCACACTTTAAAAACTTCACAACAATCAGAAGCATAATATCCAGTCAGGATCTTTGCTGTTTAAACTTATGAAGTTTCATCGTCTTACATAAAGATGAAGTAAGTCTGCTTCAGACACTAACATTAGTTTGTGCTCACAAACATCACAGCCCTTATGTTTGTGTTATCTGCATGTTGTAGTGCTTTATCTCTCTCTGTGTAACTAATACTCCTACACCTCGTACTGTGGACGTATGTTGACACCTTCACTACTAGCAATGCTTTCCAAAAAATTGTTTGCTGAGAAAGTAAATGCTTTCATCCTCTGTTGTCCATTTCTCAGACTAAGACAAATATGAAGTTATAAATAATACATCCCATCGTTGAAACAACTGCCACACTCAGTTCTCAGTAGTGCTGTTTTTGTATCCTCTTCTAGGATTTGATCATGTGATATCTTCATTCACAGTCAGAAACGCTATCAATTGTGCCACTTAGGGACTGATGAGAGCTAACACTCTACTAAGTTGTCTTCTATAATGGAAATCAGGAGTAAGATTTGTCATGAATAATTTTGTGTCTTGGGTTGTAGCTCATGACTGATGGCTGACAATCTAGTTATAATATACAGACTTATTTGCAAAAGTGAATATCTCAACAGAGAATGTTAAGCCAGCTTAAGTAAAAATGTCTGTTAGATTTCAGTTTTGACTGCAGTTGGTCACAACAGTCAAGATTAGGCATTTTTTGTGTAAGTTTATTAATAGCGCATAACAATGTTTCATTCTGACAGCGTCTTAATCCTGTAAATAGTAGCTGTTCCAGTTTACCATATTGCATTCACCTATTTCAACAATCTCCTGACAAATGGTCAGGGTAGTAAGTATTATATTCAAATGTTTGATGTTTTTATGTTATACTTTCTGACATGTTTTACATCCATGAAAATCATCTCATTTTTCGGGTCGATGGAACAAAAACTGAATCTAATCTAATTCCATAGTGGTGAGTGAGTTTAATGGTGTTGCAGGAAGCAGGGTTCCTTATTGCACTTATCACCACTGTAAATAAATGGAGCATAAACGCTTCAACTTTTGCAATGTTTCCTTTGCCACTGTTTACAAAATTCCTTTCTATTGTTATTTAAAGTATTGTAATTGTGTTTTCCATAGCTAAATAGCTAAACTGTTTGCAAAAAAATAAATAAAAACCTTGTAACTTTGTCAAACAGTCTATAACACACACATAGCTTTGACTTACTCCCAGTCAATGACGTCACCAGATCTTCAGCCAGTAACAGAGCATTTTCTGTCACCTGACCAAATGTTAATATTTAATGATTTTTATGCTTTAATTACATAAAAGTAACAAATATTCTGTGAGCATATTAACTGTAAATGCTATTTGGATACTATAATCAACCAGAATAAGATCAGTCCAAACCCTAATTTTAACACAGGAAAATTACCTATTTATAAATTATATAACTTTCCATTGGAAAAAGGCGAGACAGAAATAAAAAATAAAATAAAATAAATCTAATTTTAAACTGATGCATTAAGCATAACGCTGTTTAATTACATATGTTCTATGTTACATACGAATAAGTAGTTACACTTTTGGGAATCTCCCGCGAAAGTTGTAGAAGTTTGATAAAATGTGATAAAAATTTTTGTGTATGCAAATGGAAACGATGACACACATTTCTGTGTGATGAAAGAGTGTCCACTGCAATATTTGGATTTGACTATTGGTGACTGCACAAATTTAAACAGACATGCTTATCACTGAAATTTTTAATTAGCACTGAGCCACACAGTATTTATTATTTAATCATCTTGAAATCTCATAATAAAATTTTGTTTCTGTATATACAGGGTGGATCACAACTAATAGCAAAAGCTCACTCATGTGACAGTATATGACAACAGTTCAGAATATGTGGATCCGCAACAAGTCTTTGGTGACATACTTGCGAATGTGCGGTTATAGTCCACCATGGACTTCAGTATAAAGTATTGTCCCAGTTAGTATATATGTAAACTATTCTATGATGTCCCCTTTTAATTGGGCTCAAATTGAAATGAAGACAGTATTTGCCTCTGAAGTAGGTGGAGGTTTGTTACCACACTTCTACAATTATCTCACAAACATGTCATTTGAGACCCTTGTTTACTGGCTTATTTTTGCTTTCACATTGTCACTGATTACAGTACACCCTATTTACAAATTTTGCACGCAGTTGCCTCTGGCACACCTCTCGGCTCGGTGCCTTGAGCGGCCGCTCCTGTCATTTGGGCATTAAACTAACCTCATCCAGACTACTTCATGCATTCTACTTTTCAGCTGTGAGCGCCCGTATTGCTCATGCATGTTTTGTGATACCGTCTGCCATTGGAGGTGAGCCACTTGGGAGAAAATTGGGCATAAGAAACTGGCCGTTTATACCGTTTTGTAAAGCGTTACTTACACATTTATAATTAATGTCTTTTCAAGAGTAATGCATACTGAAAAATGGCCAAGTTCCAAGATACATTTTTCATACTTACTTTAATTCTTTGATAGATTCCTAATTTGAAAATCCACATGACAGAATGTATAATAACTCTCTGATGAAAAAAATGAGAGTTGAATTTTTGTTCAGTTTCTTTCTCGCAAGCTTCCAAAATTTCTCAGTCATTCGACAGATGTGGTGTATTTGTAGCAGAATTACAGCAAACTGGGGAACGTAGTAGGCACACGCACAAAATTATGATGGTGCGATCGTATTGGCTCAGTCTTAGTCTTATCAGCTAAAACCCGGTCTGCAATGTGATGATTCGAGAGATCTATTCATGACAGCAGCTGTTATGTTTGCTGGTGTTTCTTTTGAAATAATTCTAGAAATTGACAATGGAAGGCAGCAGAGCTCGAGTGGCTGGTCTCGAGACATCCGTACATTGTTCTCATATAAGATCAGTTCACTTTTCGAGTGATAGGTAGTTCACTTCTGTAGAAAATCATGGCCTGACCTATACACAGGTACAGTCTTTTTAGCACAGACTTGCTGGACAAGTTGATATGTGATATGCTCTCCAGGAAACTTTGTCCACACTCAATGTTTCATGTTCCTACCATTTATGTACATATGCTGACAAACCCTCCCCGTAGTGCCATTCAGGCTTTTGCCACTTAGTCATTGTATAGAGAATTGAATGAAGTAGCTTATTATGTTCTTTGAGTGTTTGTGATTGTTAGAAAAGACAGAAATAATACAAGCTGCTGCTGCTCTTGAGAAAAATGGGGTGTGAGAACAGTTTGTAAATTGTACAGTGATTGGCACTATTGTTGTCTTGTTTAGTTAGTTTGCAGCACCGATTATTATTGAAATGGGACCTAAACTGTAAGAGGAAGTGATCATAGGTATACTACTTTTTTTCTATTCTCTCCATGTCCACACTTGTTCTCTGTGATGGGACCAACAAGCGTTTCTGGTGAAGAAAATGAATCGGCAGAGTCCTTGGGGAGAAACTATTCACCACTAGCCTGGCTGTGTGGAAACGGACGATGATTGTTCAGGAATGTGAAATCTAATCTGGTGGATTACACCGTGTTGTCACTGTCTCAACTCGTTTGTGATGCAATTTCTACAGCACAGTAAGGCTTTCGTGTGAGGTGTAATGAAGCCAGGGGAATTGTGAAACAGAGACATGTGAATGTGGTCTTTGTCATGATGGTACTCACCCAAGATAATGGTGCATGGGATTGTCCATAAAGAGCTTATACGTTTGACTGTTGCACGTTGACCATCACAGAACATAAAATGTGGTTCGAAAATTTACTGTATGTTCTGGTAACACCAAGTGGAGCATCCTTCTGATGTTAATTTACTCTACCTTTTTAAGGCATTTGAAACAAACCTTTGGAGCAAGCCCAGTTGTAATGCCGGCCTTTGTGCCATGATAGTCTTAATGTTGTTTCTGCTTGATGTACTTCCTGATGTTAGTTCATTCTCATACCGTAAGGCACAAGTGTGGGGAATTGGTCACGATTTTTAATGATGTACCTAGTTACAAGTAAAACGTACGTGTCTTTCACTTTTTAAATAATGGTTCATTTGATCTTACAGATTGAGAAGTGAGGGCAGTGTTCACCACATCTTTCCGTACGGCACAAATACCTTCTCGTGTGGACCTGTCACAGCTTGCAGTCGTCTGAGGTTACCAGGAGGCGAAGATGCAGTACACGGCGTACAGAGGTGCTCTTTGATAAGTTACTTGTGAAAGATTTACATTCGTGCAGTTCTTCTTAATTGTAATTCACAACTTCAGATAAAAAAATTTGGTTTTTGAAAAATTTGCAGAATATTTATGTGAACATCGTAGATTATGTTTGAGGAATTGCTGATATCTTTTCAGCTGAGGCAGTAAATGTAGGGAACATGGCTGTAAGGTTCTACTTTTATGTTGTCATCTGTGTTTTTAGAAGATAAGAAAAAGAGATTTCTAATACAAATTAGTTTCCAGTGGCACGAGGTGTTTAACGAAAGTCACCTTGTGATGGTTACTTGCTGCACTATTGTAAAAACAGATTTATTGGGCATTTTAGTGTGTAAGTGTTTGTAAATGGACAGGCCTGAAGAAATTTTAATGTGCCTCTGGGAAGGCCTACCATTGCAATTCCCATTAGCAGTGTGCAAAGTGTACATTCTCTGTGCTTGCTGGGGATCTGAGCCAGAGTTTCATTGTAAACAGTGGAATTTTTTAATCCCAATATGTTGCACTTCTGGCTTGTTCCCTTTCGAGAAATGTCATAACTCCGTGATACTGAAACATAAATTGTGAACTTAGGGGGAATGTGCACATCGATTGTTTGGCAAATAACACACTTTTAAATGAATTCAGGAAACCTATGTAATATCTTATATCCCAAGCTTTTTTGCTACTGATAACAAAGATCTTATTCTTGTACATACCAGATTGCGCAACTCAGCACTCTCAGCTGTAATGAAGGTTTCAGAGAGAGAGGATGTGCCCATGTGACTGAGTGTGGCAGGAGAATGTTTCTTGCTCTGTTGGATATGTTCTATTTCTTTGTCCTCCTTGAACATGGATATAAAACTGTTAAATGTGTTAAAGAATAATGTAGTCCACCCCAATCTATTCTGAGACAGTGTTTACTTTAGCAAATTCATTAGAAAAATGTGAGTATGTCTCTCTTTTTTGTCTGCTCAGCTTCAGAGATCCCAGGAGAAGACAAATAACACCTGCCTCTCACTCTTTTCACATATTTCAAGACGACTGTGTGATAGCGGCAGAGATAAAATTGTGCATAATCGATGATAAAAAACATGATGAAAAAAATAGTTGAAATCATTACTTAAAATCTCAAAATAATGGAAAGATTTATGCCACATACAGAGGTGTGCTACATTACATGATTCCATTTCTGAGAATGATACTGCCAGGTTCTCTGGTCATGAGACAATACATTTGCTGAAATCTCTCTTTCCGAGCATTAATACTGATTTGCAGGGTCTGCTGTTTTGCTATAACTCCTCAATTTCTCCCTGTTGTTGACATCTTCTGGTCTTAAGCCGACAACGTGCACGTCTCACCTGACGTCAGTCCATCTGTTTGCCAGTGTTCCTCGTGGTCTTGTTCCTCCTAGGTTTATGTGGAGCACTGTTTTTGCAACTGAGGTCTTATATACTTTTGCCTTTAGATACTGAGGAATCTTTTTATCGCAGAGGACTCCAGTGACCTGTCTCCACTTGAGCCAAGCTGCATTCACCCTCATCCGAATATCAAGAGTTGTGTCTCAGTTCGATCGACGACAGACCCTAGGTATTTAAAATGCATGGTCTTCTGCAGGTCTTCTTCGCCGATACTTACGATTCCTCTGGTTTGAGAGCCGCATTCTAGGTACTCTGTCATTTGGACATTGAGGTGCAGTCCATTTTCAGCCAGTCTGTCCTTCCACGTTTGAACCTGGTGCTAGAGTTCAGGGCAGGTTTGGTTGGCAAGCACCACATCATCTTCATAAAGAAGGATCCAGGGATATGAAGTCTGTATATCAGCTGTTGCCATATCCATACAAAACACGAATAGCAATGGTGACAGGGCAGAACCCTGATGAACACCCACAGTGATATCGAAGGGAGGAGAAATTCCCACAGGACTCCAAACAACACTAGTGGAATTAAAGTTCAAACTTTGCAACCAACTTACATACTCTTCAGGGGCGCCATGGTAGCGAAGAGCCCGCCAAATAAGATTGTATGGGATACGATTGAAAGCCTTTTCTAGGTCTAGAAATGCCATGTTTACACTCTCTCTCTCTCTCTCTCTCTCTCTCTCTCTCTCTCTCTCTCTCTCTCTCTCTCTCTGTGTGTGTGTGTGTGTGTGTGTGTGTGTGTGTGTGTGTGTGTGTGTGTGTGTGTGTGTGTTTTTTTTTTTTTTTTTTTCCCCCCCCATCAAAAGGCATGTGGCACGGATAGCAGCGATGGTGCTGCATCTGTTAACAGATACACACTAGTTTGGTGTTACAGGGACAATACTTCTCAGTCTGCAATCAAGTACCCATTCAAAGATCTTTAACCCTTTTTGTTGCAGATGTTTTCTCAAAAGCTCACGTTAAAAGCGCCATGCGATTTTACAGTAAAATGCAGACCTCCGCCATACTTGCAATAAAATCTAAACTGTTATATAAAGGAATGTATTTTTTTTTAATTTTTAGGGAATTCTGCTGGCTACGGTAATATGTACAATACACATTGTCAAAGGACCTATTTTCAGAGAAAAAAATATTTTCATGAAGGGTTTTATCGAAAAAAATAAAACTTTGATTTCGGTGTACTCTGAGACCCATCAAATGATGTTGTACTCAAAAATTTCAGGTATATATGGAATCTCTGTAGTTTCCTTAACAAAAACATCGTAAAGGAATACAAATCTTTATTACACTAAGGGAAAAAATCGAAAAGAACATAACATTACAAAAAAATTGTTTTCCTCTGAACGTGTTCTCCGTTCTTCAGTCATAAATCACTGACAACTGCTTGCACACACGATGACCAACACATGTTGGAAGCAGTCCTTTCTTGCAACAAACACATACTGTTTGTGAACGCTGCTTCTTAACCTTCGTAGCGTTCCTTTCTCCCTGGGAGAGTCTCTACACCATACACTGTTGGAGCGGGTACATTTATATCAGTTGCACTTGTGGTTGCGGCTCTTGCCTGAAACCACTGTTGAGAAAGTTTGCAAATGACTATACTGTTATTCAGCCGTGTCAATGGTTTGTCGTTGGGCTTTTGGCTTTCCTTATACAAAGCAAATGCATTCAGCAACATCCTGGCAATTGCGCTGATCACTACCATCTTCCACATCTTGACAGTCCTCTCATCTAAATAGCAGTATGCCATCATATCAGGTGAGTCAGTGCCACCCATATACTTATTATATTCAAAAATTACATCTGGTTCTTGACCGACTGTCTATTGTGAATCGTTTTTTTCTGATGATGTTGCCAAGAATGATGCACTCACAAGGTGGACTGGATTTCTGTGATTTCTTCTGTCTGAAGCCAGAGGGGTATAAAAGATTTCCTGAAAAACTTAACCTGACCTACAGCGTAATTCGACAGAAGACCACGTGGCAGGAATTTTCTGTTTCTTCTAATTGCTCCCGTTAGATAAGTACCGACTGAATACAGCTTTTCTGCCAGAGGAATAGATGTAAAAAAGTTATCACAAAACACAAGGTAACCTTTTTGCATGTAGCTCCCAAGAACTAGTAGTTTCATGACAACTACATATTCCAGGCCATTCTCTTTTATTTCATTTTTGTCATCACTTTTTGCACCACGGTATGCATAAAACCCTAGGCAGTAATTTACTACTGAATCACATAGCATCCTAAATTTGACTCCCCACCTTTGATGATGTTTAATGGGGAGGTACTGGATTAGCTGTGAGTGCGCCTTTGTCCCAACAAGACTTCATCAACACACGATTGCTGGTGTGGAGTGCAGTGATGACAGAAAACGCTGTTGGCAATATCCACCAACACTTGAAATTTGGCTGTGGGGTCATATAATGGGTGACCAGGAGGGTGAAGTTTCGAATTGTCTACAAAATGTAAGAACCACAGCAACAACTGAATTCTGTTGCGTGAAAACATTTGCGAAAACCACGGTGTCAGCAGGTTTGTATTAGTTGACCAATAACTAAAAATCGTCTTTTTTTTTTTATCAGTCCGATATTCAAAATCACTGCTACAAAAGCCCTCTTTTCTGCTACAGTTGTTGGTTGCAACTGTTTGATTCTACCTGGCGAGGGTATCTGTTAGTCTGTCGCCATAATCGTAAGAAGCTGCTGCGAAAAGAACAAATTGAAAAAAATCATTTGGTCAGGCGTTTGCTGGTATATGATTAGGACCTGGCAGTTCTGCATAAACAAAGCTTGTAGGGGGCAGATTGTCTGATGCCTCCATTATTTCAACAAAAGTATTTGCACTGCAATTCAGTTGTGTTTGGTCGTCGTCGTCATTTGCTGACACACAGTCGTCACTTGAAGAAGAAAACGACGTGTCCTCTTCTCTACTGGACATCTCATAATCTGGTTCACTTTCTGCAAATCCTGCAACTTCACCTTTACTTTCACTATTTACCATATTATTGCCTAAATCACACATTTTTAACCGCAACTTCCTACTTGACGGCGCCATGCTGCTGTGAAATACTCGCTAAATAAACAACACTGGAGAAGTATATTTTAATCGACATATTGCACTGACAATCGAAAACGAGATAGATATGCAATGCCTTTGACCTTCCTTTTGCTTCTTGGCTAGGAAATACTAACATCTTTGCCTTCAAGTGCGGAAAAAATGAATGAGAAGGGCATCGCGGTCAGATCATATTTGGCACTAAAAGGGTTGAAGTATGACAGAGGAGTCGAATAGGGCAAATCGCAACTGTTGTGCTAGTTGTCCATGCTTGTGGAAGTTGCTTTTTGGCGATAATTCGGTTAAAGAATCAGGCAAAGAGTTCTGAAACAGGCTTTCCAAGCATTTTCCAGATTTCCGCTTGTAGATCATCTGGGCCAGTTGCTTTTCCATTTTTCAACTTTCTGATGGCAAGCGTTTACTTCATTACATTGCTGACATCATCTGCTGGTTTTTCATAAAGATACTGATAACGATGACAAAATTGTTTTCACTTCTCGGACAGCTGTGCACTGCATGTATAGGTTTCAATACTGTGTTCAGAGATGTGCAGACAATGTTGTTGTTTGATTAAAACACCATATGACTTGCATATACAGTGAAACCACACTTTTACACTTTACAAGTGACATGAAAGAAATGGTGTAAAATGTGGGAAATAATGCTTTAAGCTGTAAATGTTACGTTTAGGATACTTCCTTGCACTTTACGTATGATATATGTACATAACAGGCATCAGAACACTTATCAGGGACTTGTTCATTATCTAATGAAGGTTGAGCATCTAATAAAAACTGCTGATGTAACTGGAACTGAAGAGTGTCTGGGAAGTAGGAAAGTTTGACTTAATTTTATATGTAATAATTGCTGTTTTTGAAAGTCTGCAGCTGTCATTCAGTATTTAAATAATAAAATACTGCACTATTTACATATTTTTTCATGCTTAGGATGATGCGTTTCGAGAATTTTTTTCACAATGTCAAGTGCAAATATGTTAATATGTATTCTGTATGGTGTTTAAATATGTGTTATTCTGTCACTCTTGCACTGTAGTTGTCTTTTTGAGGTTATCAGGTACTGTGCCTTATCAGTTGTGTAGAAAACCACACACACACATATGCAAACTATAACTCACATTGTTTGTGTAACATCGCAAGAAATACGTTCATAAATACTGCACATGACAATGAGAATAAATTCTCAAAACACATTTTGCTCAGTATGATTAAGATACATAACCGGCGCTGTGTTTAAACTAAAAACATTTGAGCAATTAAAGTGAATGACAGTGTCAACTAGCGCTCCAAGTGGTCATATGCCGAAACACGCTAAATTGGCTCGACAAAGGTGTCACATTGATCTCAACAATCATGAAACTGTTTGCGTTGTAGAGACAGTTTGGAAATGGTTGGGACTGGTTGTGATATCTTTATTCAGATGAACCTAGTTACCTCAGCCATGCCAAGTAGAGCTTGACAGCGGCGGGGAATACGGCACGAATTGTTCCAACTTTTAGACGTTAACCGCTTCAAATCTGCTGAGTTGAGAGCCCTGGTGTTAAGGAACATAACCATGTAATATTTGTAAACACTTCTGGACAGCCAACATCATTTTTTCTCCACAAACATTTTTTCATAATGCGTAAATTGCGGAAAAATTATAAATATGTTGATGCAAAATAAGGTGCAAATTAACATTGTGGGCGTAGGAAATTAGACAGGACCGATAAAAAAAAATATCGTAAACGAAGGGAAAATGTTAATTCCGGGAACGTAAAAGTGGGGTTATAATGTTCTTTAAGAACAGCCATGACTGCAAAAATATTTATTTTGACGGTAATCAGTTTCAATCAGTATTTGGCCATTCTCAGACCCTCGTACCACGATGGTAGGCAGTGGCATTAATGGAGCAGGTGTTGTGACGCCACGAACATCAGCTGCTCTTTGAGGTTCCACTCCACAGACATCAACTGCTCTTACACCATAGAACACTATTGGTCTGCCATACATAGCCTGACGGAAACACCCAATGAGGATTCGGGCGCACCAATAAGCTAAAAATCTCTTTTCGGTCAAGAGCCCCGTGTGTGATGTTCGCTGTTCGGAGCACAGTTGCACCTACACTTGTGTCGTGTTCCTTCAGGGAAGGTATGAATTGGATATTTCTGCATCACATCTTCTTGGTTTACAGCTTCATAAGTTGGGAGATCACCATCATTCGGTCCTCCGTCTCCATCTCAACCCACTACCAACTCCTGGCACTCCTCCTCCTGGGACTCGACTTCCTGGTCCGTGAGGATCCGGAGGTCCTCCTCCTCCTCCTCCTCCACCTCCTCCTCCTCCACCTCCTCCTCCTCCACCTCCACTTCCTGGCCGTCCAGGCGGGGATGCTCCATCGGCCTGTTCCCGTCCTGTGGCTCGGCTACGAGTTGTCGTTCTTCCTTGTCCTTCGGATCCTGCAGCCTTGAAAGATGTGGTCTGGTCTTTGCCAGCTCTTCTTCTCTGTGTCTGTAGCTGGTACACCTGTTGCTCCGGTGGGTGCACCCATAATTCTAGAATGAGCTCTGTCCTGAGCTTTTATCATTTCAACATCCGACGACATTGTATCAGCTTCTGTATTTGAGCCTGAGGCTGTCATTATACCCGTGCCGGCGAAACATTGCACTTGACAGTTCGCTTTTTGTCAACTTAGCTTGGCTGTACTGTAGTAGCGATGTTGCAACAGCAGCCTCTATACACACAGCAGACGATAGTTTTCCATTCCATCTCGTAAATGCAAGCAATTGAGTAATTACAGAGTACAGAAAAACTCGTTTTTAGTTATACTACATTGACAGGAAATTAACAACAGTATAATAATGCACGTGAAAGCATGACAATGCATACCCTTTCGATAACGGAGCAAAGAAATACAGAAAACAGGCATCTGATGACTGGTACTTAAAAATCAATACTATACATAGTTTACAAAATAAATAACAACCGAGATTGCAATAAATAACCAATATTAGTAATTTTTCACTCACCAATTTACAGTGATAATGGCGCAATTTCATCCAGCTCGCCATTGTTAATGTTGTCCGATTCATCGCCAAAGCCGTCTCCATCGTCGTCATCAGCAAGACAAACCATTAACTGTTCATGGCCACTGATAATGCCTTCTATTGTCTGTGCTGTTCGTATAAGCTTCTCGACGTGCTAAACTTTTTTCCTCCATGAGGCTGCATCCACAGTCACAAGAGCTTCATGCAACAGCTGTTCCACCTCTGTTATTGTAAAGGACTTGTTGTTGTTCCTTACATACATTTTTACATCACTCCATACTAACTCAATAGGATTGAAATGACAATGATATGGTGGCAGCCTTATTACTCTGACCCTGCTCCTTGGCCATTTAGTCTACTACATATGTAGGTGTCATAGGCTTATTTTCTTTAACAAAAGAATATAACAGAACCTTTGTCATACTCATATCCACTGCAATATTTCGAGCCTGTAACCATTGCACCATAACTTCTTTCCGATCATTTGTGGTTGGGGCTTGTTCAGTATTGCCGAATGATATGGAGCATTGTCCATTCCAATTTTTTGGGGACAGGAAATTGTTTTAAAAGGTTCCTGAACCACTCAACAGATTGTGTGCGATCCATTTCTTCATGGTAATCAAGAGTCTTTTTTGATCTAAAAACTAAAAGTGCGTCAGGGACAAAACCACCGGAGGAGCCTGCGCGGACCACAATTAATCTAGCTCCTCTTCCCGTCGGCTGATGGCCGCTGCTGTTGGGTGTGTTATCCGTCCAGCATTTACTGACAGCTTCCCCGGCATTAACCCACATTTTGTCTAGCCAAATTATGGAATGAATGTCTCTGCTCACACTTTTGTGCAAGAAAATACTTAGAGCGGTAACAATATGTGCCCTTTCTAACAGTACTTTGTGTCCGTCTAGCATTTTGTAACGGAAACCCATATTTTTTAGCACAATTTTTAGTGATGTTTTACCACCCCTGAAGAGTTATCTTTCTTTTAAAGAGACTAATAACGTAGCTACAGTTGGATACTCTTTTCTGCTGTAGTAAGCATAAAAATGTCTGCGAATTGCACCAGTCTGGAAAGAATCTAAATCTGTGATAGGACTAGGCTGCTTTTTCTTCTTTCCCGGTGTCGTTAAAAATGTATTATTTGATCCAGTCAGCTCGGAACCATTACAGCTCACTTCAGTATCGTCCAAGTTTTGTAGTAATGCTCCCTTACTTAATACAGTTCTTGCACTAATTCCAATGAATGCTTATAGTTTTTCTCCTGCTTGTAAAACTCAAGGGTTCTGCATAGTAACTCCAATAACATACAATTCCCGTTGTGTACACATTCACTAAACAAAGCCGACAACACGGGAACTTTGATGTCACAGCACGTGAGTAACAGCAGTGCTCACTGCGCTGTGATTGGCTGGCGCCCCACACTGAATGCCTAGCGCCTCTCGTTCTTCACTTGTTACACTGCGAACTTCATACGCAAACGTAAAGTGCAATGTTTCAGCGGCCCAGGTATAGAGCGGGTGCTGAATGTTGAGGGATCCTGTAAAATAAATAATAAAACAATGACTTCTTCAGATGATAAGGAGGCGGCATGTAGAAGTTCTGCATGATTTATCAATACATGAGGAGGTTGGGATCAGAGTCTGTGTAGCTGGACTGAGAGTTGTTGTAGTCTATCACTCGCAATTGTTCGTCTTATATCCAGGACATATACTGTCTAGCTGCCACACAAAAGAATTTTAATACAAGGTATATTGAGTGTATGAGTCAATTTGTTTGTGTATTTTATTACAACCTCACAATTAATTTGACATTACAATTGTCAGTATTACTACACAGCTATAGCATAAAACACCTGATAACAACCATCAAATTATACAAAACAAACATTGTTGGAGTACAGAAGATATACAAATTAAATACTTATTGTCCACATACAAAAGTCCATTACAGAGTTCTTAATATTGTTGATAAATTCCTCCACACTGATGATTTTAAGCTCCAGGTTGGATAGTCATTCTTTTCACAACCCACGTTGACCTCGTTCGAGGCACTGGAGGATATAAATGTGTGGAACCAGGAGGAGCCGAAGCGACAATGGAAGTTGGCTGATCCTCCGTCAGTTCGTCTCCTTCCGCGTTCTGCCCGACTGTCTCGACATCCTCAGTCTTCCTCTGGGTGGGTTGGTGCTGGCTGAGCAGAACATGTGTAACATGAGACCACATACAAGCTGAAAGTTTACTTCCAAAGCCATACATCTTATACAACAATGTTCCATTAATAAAGGAATTGATCACAAATTTAAACACCTTGATACAAAACCAAATACCCAACACCCCAGACATATATGTACCAAATTTCGCAAACGAACCCCACATATGTTCTATCACAGAGGCAGATATGGATTCTATGTTCTTGATGTTAATAAGTTGTCTATGGAAATACCCTGGTGATCTGGACAATACCCAGCAGCAAAGATGTTAATCATAGATTCTTTCTCTGCATGGAACATTAGTTTCTTTTCAAAATTCTGAATATCACCAGCTGAATATAATCCTCTGGTAGCAAGTCCAGCTGGACTGATGTGTCTCCAGTTCTCCTTAGATACAGGAGAAAGTTTTTGTGGCACAAATTTACCTCCTGCCAAACTATACCATCCGTCATGTAAGTAAAACTGGGGAGGGGTCAAGGAAGAGCATTCACCCTCCACCCCAGTAGCCTTAATTATGCTTGCCTTTGATGTCAAGAAGACCCTCCTCTTTTTATACGTTATGGGTAAATCATTATAACATCGCTCAGTTCTCTGGACGTTCAAAGGGACAGGTATACAAACAAACAGATAAAGCACTTCTCCTCGCCTGATGGCAGTGTGTCCCTTCTCACCAGTCAGGGCATAGGCAAATTCTTCTTCATTAATGAAGGCAACCGACAATAGTGTCAGTAGTTGTGCTAGTTTGATTTCACATGATTGTTTAGTGAAGTGTCTGTATAAGGAGAGAAGAGCCTGTTTGATATGTGTCTCCACAAACACACATTTAGTATTAACGTAGGTAGCTAAAGTGACTTCTAAAGAATCCACATAGCCTTCCTTCTGGAAGTATGTGGGAAGGTTGTCTGCCGCCAAATGAACAAATAGCTGGGGACGCTCCGGTGTATAGCAAGGTACCCCGCGCACATCTTTAGCTCTGAGGCAAACAATTGCTCTGTTGAGTTAACCATTAAAAGTGCCTACTTCCTGTTTGTAACGTTTCTTTATATAGAATGTCTGGTCCCTCATATAGAATGGAGTAACTAGTTGGGATACAGCCTTCGACATACAGTTCTCCGAAGGTCTGACTGTAAACTAGGTCCACGAACTCTCCTTTCGATAGATAGGCAGTATGTCCGCCCGGTAAAATAATCGTCCCACTTTGGAGTTCTGTGTCAGCCCATCCGTCGTGTAGTGTAACTGTCACTGTTGAGACGACGACGACATCTGAGTATTGACACCCATTTGCGTAGAAATCTCCTCCTCCCCAGTAACCGTCAGTTGATGTCCATCCTATATGATTGAAGAAAGTTGTGATGCTTCCGTTATGCTGGAGATCGTTAAATGTATGCTTTCTAAAGAAGCTGTACAGATACTTTTCTTTTGATTCTGGTTCTTGAGGATAAGAACACCCATCCCTCAACTCCTGCCAGTGATATAGTCCTCACGTTAATGCTTTTGGACCTGCAGTCATATCTTACTAGACTGCCTGCTGGTTGCATAAACAGCCCCTACAGCATCCAAGTAACAATCTTCATGGTTGTGCTGATACAAGAAAGATTCAAGGGTTCTCAAGATAAAGTATAGGAAAATAATGAGAGTAATATTTAATTTTACTTACCTCTGGGTATTCACCCCAGCTTGTATCCATCCAATGAGAGACAAAGTGGCCTTCGTGCCATCAAGGAAATGTCGATAAGGATCCGAAGTAAACCTGCTGTCATCCACTGGCCCTCTGTAATGCTGACTAGTTACTGGTGGCCATTTGAACCGAAGGTCCAATCTCTCAATAGCTTGGACATACCACCTTTGACTTGAGTTTAAGGCAGAGGCTCATTTGGTCGGTCAATATAATGGTCCAAAACAATCTCTCCCCCTGCACTATACAGATAGGTATAAGCAATCCTAGTTGCTCGATTCCTAGTATCCCTCACCCAGCTGACATCTCTGCTCACTGGTATAAGAAGCTCATGCATCTGCTTCTTTACAACTCCTTAGTGAGATATCAATCTATCTCAGGTACAACATGCTAATCTGTTCTCGATTTCTGATCTAAGCATAGCTAAACAAGTTTCATAATAACCCCACCATCCGAGTTTAGTTTGGAAGCTGACGTACCAGTAAGGGGTCAATATCTGAAGAGAATGTAATAAGAGAATATCATGGTTGAAGGAGACACACCTAGGCTTGTTGACGGCCATCGACTGAACACGCTGAGCAATATAGTTGACATAGAAGTGGCAAATGTTATACCTAGGCCGGTGAGACATGTCACTTGACAGCTCTCGTGTGGTTGGCTACACGGTGATTGTGAGGTGTCAATAGTTGCCATCTCTCACGCCCACAACTCCGAAGTATGTTTCATAAATGTAAACTACAATCAACGTAAATGCAACAAAGTACATTTCTCCGATAATGGAGAGAACAATGACGGTGATCAAGCTATTGATAGTATATGAAACAGGGAAATAAAAACAACCAAAATTAATGACTTCACTCCAAACCAATTCAATTGGATTAAAATGGCAGTGATAAGGCTGTAACCTAATTACCAAGTGACCCTATTCCCTTACAATTTCATCTGCAACGTATTTAGGCATCATAGTCTTATTTTGTTTCACGAGCGAGTATAATAGCAACTTTGTCATGCTCATGTTCGCAGCAATGTCTCTCGCCTGCAACCACCGCACCATAGTTTCTTTACGGTCATTAGTGGTGGGAGTTTCATCTAAAACCATGGATTGGTACGGTGCATTGTCCATTACAAAAACTCTCGGAACACGAAATTGGAGCAACAAATTTTTAAGCCACTGCAGAAACCGTGGGGAAGCTGTTTGAAGATCCTGCATGGGCCACAATTAATTGTGATCCTCTACCTGTTGGCTGATGACCGCTGCTATTCGGAGTATTATCTGTCCAGTGTTTGACTGATTCTCCAGCATTGACCCAGGTTTCATCTAACTATATGACTGAGTGTATGCCCTTTCCTTTAATTTTGTGTAAGAAAATGGTATGAGCTTTTTCTAGTAAAAGTTTTCGTCCATCCAACTTTTTAAAACAGAAGTCCATACTTTTTAATACCTTAAGTGACATACCCCCCCCCCCCCTTCCCCCTCTGAGAAAAGTTCACTTTCTTTTAAAGAAATTAGCAACTTCGCTATTGTGGGGTATTCTTTCCTTTTATAGTATCCATATAAGTGCCAACGAATTGCATCGGATTGGAAAGAATCAATATGTGTAACAGGATGAGGCTGCTTTTTTACTGTCTTGGAGCACTTAAAAACACACTGTTTGTGCCACAGGGGCTTTCTTCCACACTGTTTACTTCACTGTCTTGTAAGTCTTGAAGTGGCACGCCTTTCCTTATAACTGTTCTTTCACTGAGTCATAGTTTTTGAGGAGGTACGCTCTAAAACTTTATCGGCAGGAATCGATGCATGCCGATGAACAGAAACAAATTGAAACTTCCTAAAGAAACAAATTCTTTTTCTCGCTCGTAAAACTCTTGCATCCTCCGCAGCAATTCCAAAGCCTGACTATTTGATGGCACTGCACGGCACAATGGATTGTCACTTGGTGAACGACATTGTTTTGGTGACATTGTTTAACAAACAAAAACTGTAGTCGAGGCGGAAACACAATGCAACAGCAGGTGTTTGCACACTGGCTTTTGTTCAGTACTGTTATTGGTTCAGAAGTTGTAGCATGTACCGTTCTTCACTTGCTTGTTAGTTATACTACCAACTCTACAGTGCTTGGGGAGTGACCTTGAAGTGACATGTTTTAGTGGCCCGGATATAGTGCATTCTCCCTTGTCCTTGCAACTCTGTCTACATTAATAGCTTCATATGATGTCTCGCTAGGGTCCAGGATGGTGTTGTAGATGATTCTGCTATGATAGGTCATTGCAGAGATAGCAGCAGCAAACCCACCGGCCTCCTCAGCCAGACACACGTAGTTTTGATGCATAGCCAATGACTTTAGATTCAGCCAGTGAAGTATCTCCAGCAACTCGCTAGATCCACTGCTTCAAACAGCAACAGGTCTGTAGATGAAGCTCTGTCGACAGTAGAGAGACTGAGAAGCAGTTACCAAATTAGGAGATTGACTGGGTGGAGCAAAATAACAGTCCTTCGTCACAGATGTAGGTGGTTTAGAGATATTTTCTCCACTAGGTAATGACCTCTGAAGGATAATGCCCAAATTAGTTTTTTAATTCTGTCAGTAATGAGTGTGCCGTTCTGACTAGTTCTAGGCCTCGCACAATGCTCACACACGAATGAATGTCTGTAAACACCACTTGTACAAGTCCTGCGGCCTCAATGAAAGGCAAAAGTTGCTCCAGATTAATCTGGCCAAACACCACAGCATCGACCATAGATTCAAGCTAATCAATTGTAAGATGTGGAAACCTGACCAGATCTACAATTCCTGATATAATATCCATGTGATTCTGACAAAACCACTCTGTCAAATAAGTTGATTGTATATGACCCATAAGTTGTTGTTACCTCTTCTGGATACTGAGGGTTTTGCATCTGGTACAAAGTCAAGCATAGTCGAATCCCTCAGTAATTTCATGGAGTCCTTTTACATGGTTGTTCATTCGACGGTGTGCAAGGCTATGTGCCCTTCTGATTCTAGGTCCAAAAATGGATACGATATTGTCCGCTTGGTAAATAGAAAGATGCGCCACAGGAGGCAAAGTCACATACGATTTTTATATCCAGATGAAGCTGGCACGTGCTGAGTAAACTGCACATCTTCCCATGTCCTGTATCAGGAATTCCAACTAAATTTGATTTTTTTCCCAATTCAATCAGGACATCATGTAGTCTGTGGCTCCTTTGCAAAAAATAAAGGTGAAATGTCACTGCAAGTCCATTACAGAGGAGCATGCAATATAGTTAGTAAGTCCATCCATTGTGGTAATTCTTAATTGATCCATGATGTAATCATGGAGAGCTTTTGGTGTCCCCAGAGCAATGTACTTTATTGGTAGTTTGGAGATCTCAGTAATGCTCACGTCTCGGGCCTTACTAGGTGTGAAAAGACCTTGAAGGGTTGCATATCCTTCGTCCGTTACCTGCACATGACAGGAATGCTCTAGCAGCCGCAGCCTCTTGGGAGATGATGTTGCAATAAATTCTTGTACTAGTGCTTGACTAGCAATTTCCGGCGTCAGGCAGTCAGGAGGAGGTCCAGAGGAGATCAGTATTCTGTGTGACTCCATACGTGACTTGGATACTACCTCCAGAGTTTTATCACTAGTGCCGCAGGCCCGAATAGGTGGTACAGTTACTCTTTCAGGTGTATGTGTCAAGACAATAGGAGACTCAATGATGGCAGTGTTACATGTTAACAAGGAGTAGTCACCACCCAGAAGATCTCAATGGCTCAAGGAGTTTGGCCTGCCTCATAGATTCTCAACCCAATGAGACTCACGACATAGCTTAGGGCATTCAGAAAGTTAAAAGCATGAGGTATTCCTTGACCTGCAAAGTTAATATGTGTGGTTACTGTCTGATGTTATCTGCTGGTAAATGTTATAAGGTTATTTCGCATGATTGTTTCACGAAAATTTGGGGATCTAATGTGGTGTGATATAGTCCCACTTCATTTCTGTTATCTGAAGATCAGTAGATTTGTCAAGTCTGTCTCTAGGTACCGTGATAACACGTAACAGATAAGCTCTGGGAAGTTGAAGGTTCTCTCTATTCCTTCATAGTCAAGGCCTGTAAAGTTGATCCATGAGACAGTACCCATTAAATTCTTTACTTTAGACAGGATGAGATCTTAATGAATTCTGGTGGGTGTCATACTGTTCCTTGTAATGTGGCCAATGAATTGACATTTCTCTGAGGTGGCATAGCGGGGCAGCTTGAAGTCATCTATATGTTGAGTAATCGGGTGCCAAACACACTGGAAAAAGTTCTGCTCCTCCTATCCAGGAAGTAACCCGCCTTGAACTGGTTCCAGGAATAGCAAGTGTTGCAGTGGAGCCACTGTCACAGATTCAAAGTGTTTTCCCCAGCAATGGTCACGAATCAGTTGAGCATGTTCAGCTGGACAGCTAGACTTTGCAATTATGTGAGTCAAATCTGCTGATCCGTAATTGTGACTTCTGACAGTTCACCATCTGTAGCGATTTACTCGTCTGTCTTAGGCTCGAACTTCCCCAGAATCTAGGTAGCTTGTCCTGGCGCCCTGTGGGAGATAATCAGTTCAAATATGCTTTGTCTAGTCTCGAATTTTCTAGTTAATTCATTAGTTAATCCTCCAGGTGAGGCTGTGTAAACTGCTGCAAAGGCTCTGGCATTGTACACGTTAGCATTGTACAAGGACTTAAATTATCTGAGTGTTCATCCCCTGTTCAGATAAATCAAACAACACTTCCGCATCTTCATGTGTGCCCTTCGTCTCTAGTATCGGTCGGATGGGAGCCCTGATGACTTTAGCAACAGTAACTGTTTTATGAATGGTTAACGAGTATTCATCCATGAATAGGCTCGGAAATGCTTCTCTCCTGCCCAACAAGTTCACACAAAGAAAGTGCTTCATGACGTAGGAGACATGTGGATGTTTACTAACACAGAAGCTACATAATACTAGGAAAGGACTCAGGAGGTCACACTCTGCTCTTACAAACATGTTGTGGAGATAGATAATGGGGAATCCACCCATCATACCAGGCACCTGAAGTAAAGCTGCCCTTTCCGTCTGAGTGAAGCGATTGTAAAGCCGATCTTGAAATAGAGGATACAAGGTCCAGGTTAATGGAACATTGTAACCCAGAACAAAGTAAACTGTCTGTTTACACGAGCTGTGTGCTTTACTATATGATGCCCCAATGTAATCATCGAGTGCAGACAAAAAAAGCATTGTTGGCACCATATGTTTTCTGTATCTTCCTGAATGCCGATGGCAGTTCAGCAGTTCCAAAAGAGGCTGCTGTTGAGAAGGCAACATAGAACTAGGACCCATCTCTCTCTTTGACATTGCTTTTGTGCCCTAACTTAGCTAGAGTCTCACTGATGTGCTTAACAATAGTTGTCCAAATTTGGTGTGAGGTCTTGTACCGAAGAGCTTCTTCAGAAATGCACACCACCTGTGTCATATCATCACCTTTGCAAAATATGTGGTAAGGATAAAGAAACCGTGTCATAGCAGTGTGAATCTGGCCTATGTAGATACTAACCCAGGTGTCCTGGTTGAGGCCCTCAATACCTCTCAACTGGCCCTTCCATCACCAGATTACCTCTGAGTCTGGTACATAGATAAGACTTTTCTCATATGCAAGCATAGTCTTGCTGAATATCGGCATCCCGAAAATCTTGTCTAAGTAATCCTGCATAATGTGACCTACAGTTTCACGCCTAAAGTGGTTATTCCAGGCTGAGGCGTCTAAGACTTTGT
Source organism: Schistocerca gregaria (assembly GCF_023897955.1). Classification (NCBI taxonomy): domain Eukaryota; kingdom Metazoa; phylum Arthropoda; class Insecta; order Orthoptera; family Acrididae; genus Schistocerca; species Schistocerca gregaria. The sequence goes on along the minus strand of NC_064930.1, from coordinate 95,053,286 downwards.
ATATAGGAGTGTACCCTGGGTACGCCTTTTGGATGGATCGGAAACTGTATAAGCGTGTCAGTATTTCTAATTCGGTAAGACTCATTGCGTGTTAGTGGGAGTAGAGGTCTAAGAAATGTTTCACATTCATCTTTTGGCCTATACTCCTTGCACTGTCCAGCCAGGTCTTGCATCTGAAGCTGCGGAAAGCTTCTTCAAGTTTCTTTTCTTTCGGAGCAACGTGTATTACCAAGTAATCTAGTATATCGCACAGGTCAACACTTTCAATGTATTGCCCAATATAGCTAACATGATCTGATTTTAACTCATTCTGTAAGAAATAATGGAGAAGCACGCGCGTTTTCTTCCATATCACTCGGTCGGGATTTTCTGAGAGATAACTTTTGAAGACCTTACTCCTGAGACACGGTTCTGTCCTTTAGATGTGGGATAAAGTTATCCATAAAATTAAATTGCAAGATGGGCTGTAATTGTAGATCCAGGTATGCCGTCAGCGGTATTGGGTCACTATACATCGAAGTCGCAAAAGGACTGTGAGGGTCTTTGTTGTTAAACATAGTAAACTCCAGTGCAGGATTCAAGCGGCGCATTGCCTTCACCAGTGGCCACTTGGATGAATTGCTTGGTGCAGTGAGCAAGGGTAAGGTCTACAAGACTCGTATCTATTTCGTGATGTTCTCGAATGTTGTTATATAGTTTGGTAATGCCCTGCCCTATATCTACGTAAGGCTGGCCCATAAGCTTAGACAAACATCCGAGTTCACGTCTCAGAGCTGTCGAGCAGTGATGTAAAGAATACTCTAGCACTGAATTTATCTGATCTATTGCTGTCATTTGTTTGAGTTCATCAATTACAGTATTCCGATAAGTGGAATTACTAATACCGTCGAGCTGCTGGAGGCTTATGTCAGCCACTATGGATACCAACACTTTGGCTGCCTGATAAAATCGCTGCTGGTGTTTATGGGCTAAGTGACTCAATTCCACGATGATATCAAACGTGATTTGATATGCACCTTTCTCTAATGACTTAACATCTTGATAGTGATCTAGTAATAGAACAGAGAAGGTATCGGCCTTTTGTTACGGAGAAGCATTAAATAAGCCTGAGGTACTGCGTGCACTTTGCCTCCTACTTTGAGTGCCACTCGTCCATTCCTTATTATGGTGACACCTATTGTTGGGAATTTCATTATAGCTTTCTGTAAGAACCATGCCTCCTTTTCCGCATCAGTTTTCCTGCTTGTTGCATGTTTGGATGCACTCACTCTTCTTATCGTAGTGTATAGCACGGGTATGAAGTTCCCGATATTTCTGATTTCGTTCGGCAAAGTGTTTTGATGATCAGGGTACATTGCTCTTCTTATAAACACTGTAATCGACAACTCTATAGTGACATTTTGATCGATAACTGGATGAGACTAAATTGTCCATTCCCACCGTCGAGGATTCTTATGTCTTGTAATTACTCGTCTGTAAAAGCTGGGGAAGGGGTGCGTTCCTGGCGTGGTCAGGTCTACAGCATCTATGTCGAGATGTAATTTGGCTGCTTTCAACGAACATTTGTCTGCCCAGTGTTGAACTTTCCCTTCTTTAATGTTTTGCAACCATCGCTTGACATCCCCTAGTTGGAGAGCAACGTTGAGCTTCCTATCATTTAACATGTCTGCTGGGCTTGGATATCAGCATCTTTTGTGTCCTCCATCCACGGTTTGTGGATGTCTCAGGGTGTCATATTCGGATTTTGAAACTGTGTGTGTGTGTGTGTGGGGGGGGGGGGGGGTGGGGGGGGGGGGTGTAAACAATTTTCCGTAATTCCGTCACGAAAGAAGACGAAGTAAATATTCCAGAATTTGAAACCAGAACAGGTGTTAGCATGAGTTACATAAAAGTAGATATCTTAGGTGTTGTGAAACGACTCAAATCACTTACGAAAGGCAAGTCTTCTGGTCCAGATGGTACACCAATCAGGTTCCTTTCAGAGTATGCAGACAGAATAGCGTGTTTCTTAGCAATCATATACAACCATCACTTGATGAAAGGTCTGTTCATAAAGACTGGAAAGTAGCACAGGTCACAAGAAAGGAAATGAGGAGTAAGTCATTGAATTACAGACCCTTATCGCTGACCTCAATTTGCAGTAGGATTTTGGGCATATACTCCACTCGAACATTATGAATCAACTTGAAGAAAATGACTTATTGATGCATATCCAACATGGATTCAGAAAATAGTTCTTGTGCAACACAGCTAGCTCTTTATTCCCATGAAGTAATGAGTGCTGTCGAGAACGGATCTCAGATCAATTCAATATTCCTAGATTTCCAGAAGGCTTTTGATACCATTCCTCACAAGCGACTATTAATCAAATTGCTTGCATAGGGAGTATCATCTCAGTTGTGTGACTGGATTCGTGATTTCCTCTCAGAGAGGTCACAGTTCATAGTGATAGACAGTAAATCATCGAGAAGAACAGAAGTGATATCTGGCGTTCCGCAAGGTAGTGTCATAGGCCCTCTGATTTTCCTGATTTACGTAAATGATCTAGGTGATAATCTGAGCACCCCCCTTAGATTAATTATTTTCAGCTATAATGGCTAATGTTTGTATACCGTGACTGTGTGGGAAAATTATTTATTTCAAGTTTCTGCTACCAGTAACTTTTTATTTTATGTTTAATCTAACATAACGCAACGCGTTTCGAACATATTTTGTTCATTTTCAAGCGTTTGTACATACATATATACATCGAGAAATGTAAACAATTTCAAATTAGATTAATCTAGAACACTTTGTTTTTTACTGTAGCTGCTGGTGTGGCATTTGGGGGGGGGGGGGGGGAGAAGTAGGGTGGCAGTGTATGTATAGAGATCGAAGTCAGTTATGTCTTCTGCTGGTTTTCTTCTCTGTTGTTGGTTATGTATCTCACAGCCTGTATCGAATGCAGATAGATTTGCATCAGTTATGCGTTACAGAAATAGTGTGAAAGGCTTTTATATGGCAGTTGATCACTTACAGTTACATCCTCTTGCTGCTTCACTTGTATCACTGGTGTAATGGCGGAGCTGTTGATAGACATCACACTATTGCACATTATTATGTCACTGCACAAATTGCTTCGATGTGAGTCTGTATCGATCATCAAGGGTTTGTATCGATATTTTTGGTTCTGGTAGATTATTTACATCGACATTTCGTGAATCTATTGAGTTAGAACTGGCTTAAGACTGTTGAAGAATTTTGAGTTTTTGAATACGGTTATTTCATTAAGAATGTTATCTCCATGCTGTGTGCTATGTATGAAAATTTCCATTTCTTCCATGATATCCATTCTTTTACTTTTTCTATTTTGTGTAAAATTTCGAGGTTGTCTTTTATTTTCAGAGGGTGGCCTGTGTCTTTAATGTGAGTTGTTACTGCTGATTTGTCACATTTATCAAGCCTGTAGCAGTCTAAATGTTCTTTGAATCGGGTTCTGAAATTTCTGCCTGTTTGGCCGATATAATATTATTACATTGGCTGCAGGTAATTTTTTAAGTGCCAGATGCATCAAAACTTCTATCTGGTGGTTTTATATTGTGGATAAGCTTCCTACTTAGGTTGTTGTTGGTGCTGAAGCTAATTTTTACTTCTGTGTTTTTGAAGAGTCTTGCTAATTGTCAGATACTATTCCAAGATATGGCATTTTTACATATTTGACTGCTGGGGCACTGTCAGTTGTGAGTGTAGTTTGATGTTGTTTGTTCAGTTTATTTTTTATCTGTTGTGACATGGTGTTAATTAGAGAAGGGTCATATCCATTGTTTATTGCAGTATATGTTATGGTTTCTATTTCTTGTTGGAGTTCTGTATGTTGAAGTGGAAATTTGTGTGCTCTGTACAGCATTGATCTATAAGCAGCTTTTTTGTGAGAGGAGGGATGTGTTGAGGAATAGTGGTGTCAGTGCCAGTAGGTTTTCTGTAAACATTGAAAGCTACCTTTTGGTTCTGTTTTGATATTTTTATGCCAAGAAAAGGTATGGTGTTGTCTTCTTCCTGTTCGAGGGTGAATTGAATATTTTTATGTAGACTATTGAACTTGTTAAAAAGGTTTGTCACTTAGATTATTTGCAGATGATGCTGTAATTTACCGCCTAGTAAAATCATACTAACCGATTCGTCCATCGGTTCACGAATTGCAAGAATTTGCTCTGAAGACAGACGACATGATATATTTCGCTGCAGCATTTCACATTTGGGAGTGTAAGATACAACATGTGGTTTCATTTGGCTTGCTCCCTTCTACAGGTGGGAACACTATTACCGAGAAAACAGGTAGACGTGTCTACAGTCTCGTTACCATAATCCTTTGTGATGCTAGTCACTCCTGAATTCAGGACTACAGAGTGAACTGATAGATTTCTCTGCGCTGAAGTCATTGCGATTTTGTGCTCACTCAGAAAGCTCGGAATCGTAAGCGAATGCTGTTGTAAAAAGGAAGGTGTCGAATAAGACATCCCTACGTAAACGAAACTGTAGTGAATTGAAAGGAGCTAGCAATTGGTATTGTACTCCATGAAACTCAAAGTTCTAGGTTAGGTTGGAAGATGATACTTTGGTTGTGAGTTAAAAGTTGTTGCAAGAAGTTGACCTTTTGTTTCACCTAAAGTTCACGTTCGTGCTTCACTTAACGTATTTTGGTATTTTTGACAAACCCATGTCATAAAAACTGAAATTGCTTGGTAAATTCTGAGAACCTATATAATATAATTGGCATGTCTTAGCAAGTATTTTGATGCATATTATATACATATAAGTTACTTTAACTAGGAAAAATGCAATATTGGGTCTACAACATAGACTGTAATAGTGACCACCAAGGCACCCCCCCATCTCCCCGCCGACCATGTGAGGTGTTTTGCAGTTTGTAATAGGAGCATGTTTTGAGAATGTAGCTTTTATTTGTTTTGACATTGTGTCTGCTGATTTGTAACTTAATTTCTGTCTGAAAGTAATTCACGTTAAATCCTAAACTAAACGTCCCAGTGATGATTTGAGTGCCTTCAAATATTTTAGATATTATATATATCTCACTGCAGTTGCAGCATTTGGGTTGTACGTCGCATGTTTTGTGGTGTTTTTTTTTTTTTTCTTTTTTTTTGGGCGCATACACGGCTTTGATGTGCACCTGCGCACTTCACGCGCCGCGCGGGCTCGGTGCAGTTGTGTACAACACGGTCTAGGCCATGGCAAGAGTGACACTGAGGTCTCTTGCCCTTGGCCTTGAGCATTTCGTCTGAGACGTCGACGTCTGCAATTTTTTCGAGTTGGAAGATGTTTCTGTTGTCCTCGCTGTCCACTAGGACAACCGTGCGTGCGGCATAACCTGACTCCGCGAGTTCGTGTTTAAGGTGGGCGGGGTCCATCTTGATTGGTAGGTGACGTATAACCACCGTTAGTAGCTTCAGGGACTCGGTGTTGCGGCTGTAGCAGTGTAGGCTCTGATCCCTTACAAACTCAGTGAGCTTTTTGTGCTCGTCTATGGATGATGGGAAGACCTTATAGAGGTCATTACCGGTGACTTTGAACGACTTTATTTCCGCTACTTCTTTAATCATACGGCAGAAATTCATGCAGTCGTCGTCCCGCTCCATGACTACTGGTGGGGGGTGTGTCTAATTACGTGCGGGGGGGGGGGGCTGGTTCTGCTTCCATGACCTCTTCGGTTGCCACTGCGAAACGATTCGATGTGGTTGGGGGTGGGGGAAGCACATTTTCAAGTCTCTTGGGCTTGACAGTGTGCTGCTAGTTCGGTGCAGTGAAACAGTCTTCCTCGGCTGCTGGGGGCCCTGTTGTTGCAGCCTTCTTATTGGTCTGGCACCTATCAGGCGCAGTTGTTACAGTTTATTCGTCAGAGTCGGAGGTGGCCGGCCGATCCTTGACGCTGTTCACCATGCTGGGATTCGACTGGCCACGGATGCTTATCGGGCCAGTCCCGTACCCAGCGTGTGTCGACCAAGAACATAGTCTCGCTAGAAGCGGGTCGTGGGGCAGATCTTGCCGCCGACAGAGTGCTCTGTCGGGACAGAATCCTCCGTGGCGGTTAGACCGCTATTTTTCGGGTCCATGAGGCATCTATAATAGAGAGAGAATAGATGGAGATTTGTGACTCTAGCGATCGCGGACTGAAGGGAGTCCTGGATCATGGCGTGCCCTAACGTCCCCTAGGCATGACGCAAATAGATTCCTGAATCGATTTGTGCCACAGCCGGTAGCAGTTTACACGGCAATTCTGCCGCTAACTAAGGCTCGTTTCACAATGGGACACTTGTGACGGTCACCGGTGACTGTGGCGAACGCTCCTGGGTCACTAGTGTCCCACACTGCAGCTGTTGCCAACTGACTATTTGATGAAATGGACTCGAGCGAGGAGGTACTATTGTTAGTACTTGTAATGAGGAGGAGGAGGAGGAGGAGAATGGGGACAAAATGTCCATCACACATACATCCACTGCTACGTGATCGGCTGGAGAAAGGATTGTATTACACCCTTTATGACAATATGAGACAGTCTGAGAAGTTTTTTCAGTATTTTCGAATGTCAAAAACTTCATTTGATGAACTACTAGAAAATGTGAAAGAAGCAATCACAGGAAAAGACACTATACTAAGGAAGGCTATCCCACCAGAGGAAACACTTGCTCTTACATTAAGGTAAGTACTGTAGTATTGTTTTATTTTATTGAAAGCACATTTTACAGATTTTAACTGGTATTAATATACATTACAAAATATTGTAAAACTTTCACTCATAGTTTTAAGTTCTCTGCCTCTGCTGTTGAAAAGTATATTAAGAACTCGTCATTGTACTCGGAGGCCGCTGGCGAGCACACAGCTGGTAACTGATCGGACAACCTCGACTGTCCTCCAGTGTAGCCTTGAACTGTTCCATGATATGCACGGTCGTGATGCGGATTCACCGTAGCAAAATTTGGTACCTGCACAAATCCTATTTGGCACGAGGAAGCAGAAGTGCTGTAATATTGTTGGGCATTAATAATGACATTCATCAAATCTGATTTCACTTTCAATCTTGCATGACTGGGTAATTTTTTTTAAATCAGGTACTAAAGACTGCATAAACAAGCTATCTTCGTCGGCTTGCTGTGATGAATTGTCTTTTCTGGCGTACTTTTCCTTCAAAGTGTTATATAGGATATCTTCTTCTTCAAGACTTCTTTTCACGTGGCCTTTTTTGCCATCGCTCAGCAGTTTTTTCGCGTGCCTCCTGCTCTTGATTTTCTCCTTCATGAAACTCATTTCTGTCTTCTTCATCATCATTGTCAAGACTAGAAGTAGTGTTCTTACAGTCAGTTGTTAGGAATCACAGCTGATCAAAATAGATATACTTCTTCCTACCAGTTGCTGCAGAACCACTCTTTTCTGTTTTTTGCCTTAATAACTCTCTGGTATAACTGGCCCTTAAGCTCTTCCATTTCCTTTGAAGTATTGCCCCTGCAACAAACAAAAACCACCATAGTATTGTAATATCTAATATATAAAAATGAATGTTTGGTTTTGTTCGTATTTTATGCGCAGCCGTACCGTTCATCCGATTGCGATGAAACTTTTGTCATGTGCGCGGAAATTATAGCATAGGGATAGCATTCTCATTGTAGGTTATTAACCTCCTAGCCTCGTACAGGGGTAGAAAATATATTTCGCTCTTCTTGTGGTCCGAAAAATACGGTATTAAAGTGAAAAAAGAATATAGAACTTATTAATATTGTTTCTTTCATCTATGCTCTTTTCATCGAAATCAGGCACAAACTTCTTAATAATTTCTTGCCACGCTTTCATATCCCAAATAACGGGACGACTTTCCACTTCACGTATAAAATCTTGTGTGTTGATGAACTCTAACTCATGGCTGCACTGTGTGGAGAACCACTGGGCTCAGCAACGGCTGCCTGTCTGTTGGCAACTCTGCACTGCTGTGTCTGTGATCGGTGTCCTGGTGTGAACACTCCAATACAAGCTGATGTATGTCCGGCAGTGACTGCAGCGAACACAGACAGTGTCGGTGTCCGTCACATGTGGCGAGGGCGAGTCACTGCTGGGTCACCGTGACTCTGTGACCGTCACAACTGTCCCAGTGTGAAACGAGCCTAACTCGTGGGCGAGTGGTCAGCAGAAGAGACACGCTTTTGCTTCTGCTACGCAGACGCCGTTGATCAACGCAGCTTGATAAAGGCGCGCAGACAAAGACGCGCGAGAACAATAGTGTGAGCGGAACAATAGCAGCTGCGTTGAGCCAGAGCGCCCTCTCGCTATGGCGGGTCAGCGCAGACTGGGGTGCCTGTGTGTCTGTGGCGGCTCTCTGAGGCCTGTCCTTTGTCGGGCGCTCCATCCGCGGTCCGCGCCCACCTGGCGCTGCTCCTGCAGTGTTACTACTTCTTGAGGCGTTTCTTGGTTTCTTTCGTTGGGTCCTGATAAGCTCCAGAGGCGGAGGCGGACTCCATGCCGAGCTGAGCTGTCTCAGTTTATTAGGTTGTCTGTGACCTTGATCTCGATGGCCTCCTTTATGACACTGTCCCAAAATCTTGGCGTCTGTGTCAGAATTTTGGTGTTGTTGCAGTCCATTGAGTGGCCGAGCTCCAGACAGTGCTGCTCCGATATTGCAGATTTTGTTGCCTGTCAGAGTCTGGTGTGCCTCTGGTGTTCTTGGCACCTGACGTCCACCGCCCTGGTTGTCTGGCCAATGTATGACTTTTCACACTGGCACAGGGTGTTGTAAATCCATGGTTTACGTAGCCCCCGGTCGCCCTTGTATGTGTGATTTTTCATTGTTTTTAATTGCTGTGAAAAGAAATATTGGAGGACAAAATTAGAAAAACCATTATGATTATAATGAATAGACAAAGCACTAAATGAAACTTCCTGGCAGATTAAAACTGTGTGCCCGACCGAGACTCGAACTCGGGACCTTTGCCTTTCGCGGGCAAGTGCCCTACCATCTGAGCTACCGAAGCAAAACTCACGCCCCGTCCTCACAGCTTTACTTCTTCCAGCACATCGTCTCCTACCTTCCAAACTTTACAGAAGCTCTCCTGCGAACGTTGAAGAACCTACACAGTCTTAATCTGCCAGGAAGTTTCATATCAGCGCAAACTCCGCTGCAGACCGAAAATCTCATTCTGGAAACATCTCCCAGGCTGTGGCTAAGCCATGTCTCCGCAATATCCTTTCTTTTAAAAGTGTTAGTTATGCAAGGTTCGCAGGAGAGCTTCTGTAAAGTTTGGAAGATAGGAGACGAGGTACTGGCAGAAGTAAAGCTGTGAGGACTGGGCGTGAGTTGTGCTGCGGTAGCTCAGATGGTAGACCACTTGCCCACGAAAGGCAAAGGTCCCGAGTTCGAGTCTCGGTCGGGCACACAGTTTTAATCTGCCAGGAAGTTTCATATCAGCGCACACTCCGCTGCAGAGTGAAAATCTCATTCTGAAAGCACTAGATATTTCAAAAAATTACATTCAAACGAATAAAATTCGTGAAGTAAGACACTTCGATATTGTTTTTAAATAAAATATTAAGTACCGATCAAGGTTCGAGCTCAAAACCTTTCGCTTAGCAGCCAAATGCCTTAACCATTGCGCTAACACATCTTGTCATTCAACAGAACTCCGGGAGGACTCTAAAATATCACGCAAAATACCGACAAACACTGTTGGTAAGACCATTAATTACTGACGTTTCGTCGAAGTACAATTGGAAATAAACATTTACCGCTGTTCTTTATTGCGAAAAAGCGGTTCGTGAGAATGATATAAACACCTTTCCTTGCTATCACCTGAATTAGGAGGCTTATTGCTTTTTTTGTTTAATTAATTATAGAATATGAAGCAGTTGGTATAAAGAATGCTTTTTCCAAACTTTCTATAAAAGAAAGTGTGCTATCAAGACACTGCTTTTGTTCAATTACTTTATTTATGCCTGAACTTTTCAAAAACTGAAGACACTCGTCCGTGCTCTGCACTGCAGTCGAGCTCTGGCAACGTTGTTCTACGTTCATTGGCTGACACTGTTTTGTGACGTCAGATGCGCAGAACCGAGGCCAACGAGAAACACAGGCCGCGCCGCGTACGTCACACAGAGGATGTCACGTGACCGGCAGCGTCCTAACATCTTGTCACTTCAGAGCAGATAGCACCTCTGTCTAAAATAGGTCCATGAAAGTTTTATATGAATTGAAGTTATGCTGGGTGCACATATACTGGATTTCTGAATACTGGTAACCTTCGATGCAAGATATACTTAGAAACCTAGCAATCAAGAACGCAGATGTAAGCATACGTATTTAATAGCTGAAAAACAGCAGGTCTGGGATGACAAATAAAACATATGCATCCCAATTAAGAGTTTATTCAATTTGTTTGCTTACTAACCAAGCACAGTTTACGTCTAGTTTTATGTGGTTTTAGACATTTTTTGCTTGTAGTTCATTTTTGTTTCCAGTAACCGGTAAAGTAATTACACCACACAATAATTGCATGAACGAAAAGAAAGAATGTGTTCAGAATTTTTTCTAAAATGCAGTTACAGACAAACTAATTTTCGACAGGCTCTCACATATTCCATTCGTAACATTATTTATAAGTGTATGAACATTTCTAACAGATAGCGAAATATTCAAATCACAGTGATCGAAACAAGTTAAAAGATAGACGTGTCGTAGACATTTCCGTTCTAGATTACACTCATGCAAGGCGCAGAGAAATATAGGTACACCGCCTTTGCTTTCAGTGGGCGTTTTTTTTTTTTTTTTTTCCCCCCCCTCACACGAAAGAAAATGTCAGCAGCAGATATTTTTCCTCTTATATTTCGCCGATTTTTCTCCAAGGTGTTTCATTTTTAATGAGTGAAAATTTAATTACAGAAGAAGCTCATCTCTAAAGAATGATTTCGACGAAGTTGTGCATTACGCCACAGTTTTGACAAGACTTCTAGTGCGATCACCTGAACGTAATAGATGTACCTTATTTCCTGTTATGCACAAATGCCACGTTGTTTGTAAGAGGCACAGTAAAATTGCTTCTATTAAATACTTTAAGACAGGAATTATTAAGTTCTTGGATATGAACAAACGTAATGTATCGAATTGTCAGAAGCAAATTTTCACCTGTATTTTTGTTGCATATTTTATTCATTGCAATTACAAAAAGGCACCTGATAATGAGGAAGAGGTTTCCTCGAAACAGGTTGTGCAAAATAAAGTAACTTTTAACATATTTATGCAGTTGTTTGGCGGTCAGTTCTACCAAAAACAAAAATCTCATCTGTAGTTTGACAAGAACTTGTCACTTCCTGTCTATTGAGGAAGTCAGTGTTGATGCAGATATTATGTTTATGGAATAAGGGCTATTAGTTTTTTGGAAGAACTGCTACATCATTTCAGTGTTCTCCACAATGGAAAAATTTCTACTTGGAGTACTGACTGTGTAGTAATTTTTAATAGACATTCACAAGGCTACAAAGTCAAAAAAGTACATTCCGTCAATATATATATTGGTCTGTGCCTGAAGATGACACTCCAAAATGCATAATCTAAGTTCTCTATTTTTTTCCATTTTATGCTCACTGTATATTCTAAGTAGTTCCAATATAAAATTGAACATTTACCATCTTGAATTACCAGTTTACTTCTCTACTGGCCCCCTAACTGTCAAGCAGCACCTACATTTACAAATAGAAGGAACTGATGGAGAAGGAACTGGATAAAAGGAAATGAATTTCCAAACTGAAAAGACAATTTCAATTTATAAGGGGCCCTATCCAGGACAGTAGTATTTAAAACTTTTTTGAATGTACCCACATGTCTTTGTTGGCTTACATCTGCAACACCTGAGATAAATTATCATCAAACAGTGTACTACATGTAGTTTCCACAAATCAGCAACAAGCACTACTTGATAAACATTAAAATTTCTTTAGCTTTATGCTTTCTGTAGAACACGAATTTATACCAAGGTCTCTCTGTCCTAATACCCCCCCCCCCCCCCACCACACACACACACACACACACACACACACACACACACACACAGAGAGAGAGAGAGAGAGAGAGAGAGAGAGAGAGAGAGAGAGAGAGAGACACTTGAATATACCAAGAATAAACATTAGATGTTTTTCACTTTTCACTTCATTCCTAACTGAAGTGTAGTATAGCAAGAACCAGGTATCAAGACAATAATGAACAGGAACAAACATTTCACATACATAATTTATTTTAACAAAGTTATAATGCTTTCAAAAACACACATTTTCATTACTCAAAAAAGTTGATATTAATTGAGGTAAGATAATAGGATGGTATGTTAGTTCATGAACATTAGGCAGGTAAATTTGTCACTACAGTAGTGTGATAAATTTGTAAATATAATTTTACATCTTACTGTGAGCTTTCAACTTTCCAATAAAAGTGACTCTATATGCCCCTTTGAAGGTTTTAATGAAACAAGATGTTCCAACTTATTGGTGCTATACATTTCATGGCAATATGATACTGCCTTAGGTCAATTTATTATTCATTTAATGATACTATTCTCAAAAATTTTGAGCCAGTTTACACTTCTAATAAATTCTTTACAGGCATTTAGAAAATATGACAGAATTAGCCAAATGATCACAAAATCTGTTGCTGCCATGGATGTGACACGAAGAAAAACAAAAACATATGCTTAAATCAGACTAAATGCCTGATTATATAAAAGAACAACAATATCAGGAGTTGAGTCCGCCTTGATGCAAAACACCTTGTTATATGTTTAATTTCTTTATTTTCCCAAACTAGTTTCGGCGACAAATATCACCATCATCAGTGGGCTTTTTTAATCTAGAACATGCAGAGAATAGCATGGTTACACAAACATAGTGGCACATTATTACATTTTTACTGATCGTTTTTTGAAATATACTTTTTTATACTACCTTATTTATTGCAAGTTACATAATGTTTTTGAGCATTATTTTTGCTGTTTGCAACATATTTACTCCGTGCTTATGTCACCGTTTTTATTCACGAACATCATGTCATCTGCAAACTGTATGAGTGGCTGTTAGTAAACAAATACTGAAGGTGAACTGTGTATGTCAGCAATATACTCTTGGGATTGCAGCAGCGTTGTGTAATGCAGTGTAATGAAACTGTTACTCAGCTATTTGTGTACTTACGTTCGTTGGATGGTGTGGAGACGCTTTTATATACACAAAACAAAACTTTCGCACTTTGTTTTGGCTCGCGGGTATTACGCCATCTTGCCGTTCGCGCGCGTCGCGAGAGGTGTATCGCATGTGGCGAGAGAGGCTATGAAAACTGTAGCGCGAATTACGACGACTCCTGTTCTTTATTTATGTCTGTGTGTGTGATGGGGAAGTGGTTCTATTGCGTGTGTGTGCTTGTCTGTTCTGAGTCCTTGGCCAGTTCTCTCAGAGCAGTAAAGAGTGTGTTATTGCAAAGTGTTGTGTTTTCGTTCATTACATTTTTCCCTTCGACTATGGCCTTTTGTATATAGTAATTTTCTTCTATTGTTAATTGTTGGTATAGACCGTTGCTGTTTTTCAGAATGTGTAGATCGTTTTCAATATTAGTGGGGTTATGGTTTTTGTTCATTAGATGTTCTGCAAAAGTTGAATGTGTGCTGTCACTCTTTAGAGCTCTCATGTGTTCTGTGTACCTTGTTCGGAAGTTTCTGCTTGTTTGTCCTATGTACTGGGCCTGACAGGAGTTGCAGGTGAGTTGATATATTCCAGCGTTGATGAATTTGTCTGCGGTTTTTCTGTCTGGTCTTAGTCTTTTCTGAACTGTATTGTTTGTTCTGAATGTTATTGGGATCCCTTGTTTTTTCAATATGTTTCCTATTCTACGTGATATTTTGTTATTGTATGTAAGTGTGTACCATCTCCCTCTATTTGCTGGAGTGGTGTGGTCTGCTGTGTTGTCTGTGTGTACTGCATGTTTCCGTTTTATCTTGTTGTTGAGTTTGTTTATGATGTCTGTTTTGTAGTCGTTTTCAACAGCAATTTGTTTGATTATATTTAGTTCCTGTGTGTAGTTTTCTGGTTTAAGAGGTGTTCTGTTTATCCTGTGGAGCATATGTGTGAAACTGGCATATTTATGTACTGTAGGGTGGTTGGATGTGCTATGGATAACAGTGCTTGTGGATGTGGGTTTTCTGTAGATGGAGAATTCATGTTGGTGGTTGTTACTTGTGATTGTAAGATCCAAGAAATTTAGTGTCTGGTTTTTTTCTATTTCCATTGTGAAGTGGATTTGTGGGTGTACTGTGTTGATGTTACTGTGTAGCTCTTCTATTCTGTTATGTGTTTCATCTACAAGACAGATTATGTCATCCACATATCGATACCAGTAGATTATTTTGTACCCTCCTTGTTTTACAATGTTATTGAATGTTGTGTTCTCTATATGGTCCAAGAAGATGTTGGCTAAGGTTCCACTGATGGGGATCCCATGGGTAGCCCCTCTTGTTGCAAATAGAAGTTGTTGTTAAAAGTGAAGTAGTTTTGTTCTGTGATCAGCCTCAGAATGGATGAGATTTCATTTATTTGTATGTCTGGGAATTTCTTGCATTTTAGCTGTTGTTCTATAATGTTTATAGTTTCTTCTGTGGGTATGTTTGTGTACATGGATGTGATGTCAAAAGATACCAGTTTTGCTGTTGGGGGGATGTTGACATTCTTAATTTTCTCTATTATGTCTCCTGTGTTTTTGAGGCTTCTGTTGTTTGTGTATGTGTGTGTTTTCTGTAGGAATGTGTGCATGTGTCTCCCTAGTAAGTAAGATGGGGCTTTTCTGAAGTCAACCACTGGTCTGACTGGGATGAGAGGTTTGTGGACCTTTGGCAGGCTTGTTAAGAGTGGAGCTTTAGGGTTTTTTTGTGTCATTCTTTTTGTCTGGTTCTGTGTCAAGGTGTGTGTGATGTTTTTTAAGAGAGTCTTTACATTTCTTTGGTATCTTTGTGTTGGGTCACTGGTTAGCTTGCTTATTTTATTCTCTGCCAGAAATTTTTCTGTTTTTTCAATGTATTCTGCCTTTGTTATTAACACTAGAGTATTCCCTTTGTCTGCCTTGGTGATGAGAGCATTGTGTTGTTTTAGTTTTCTGTGTATACTGTTAATGGTTTTCTCACCAGCTGTTTATTTGTATTTATTGATGGTTTGTTCCTTCTGATGATTTGTTTCATTTCCTCTGTCACTAATTCTCTTGTTAGGCCTGGGTTGAAGTCTCGAGTGTTAGTTTTTTCATGTTGTCCTATGATGTATTCAGTCTCAGTAATAAGATTTTCTATGGTCTTGTGTTATGTGGGTGTTCAAATTGTATTTTGGGCCTTTCTCAAGTAGCTGTTGTTCTTCTTTTGTGAGTGTTATGTCAGTAAAATTAATCAAGCGTTCGTGGAATGTGTGTTGTGTGTGTGTCTCGGTTTTGGAGCAGTTTTTGTTCAAGAGTTTATTTAATTTCTGTTCTTGTTTCTGCCATTTCTTTTGCATTATTGACTGTGAGTGGTGATTTATTCTTTCTACAGTACTGATGAGCTGGAGATGTGGTTTCCTAATTCTAGGTGTAATTTGTATAAGCTGACATTCAGTTCTTGTTTTTTTGAGTATAGAGCGCTAATTTCATATTTCAGCCAAGCTTTTTCAGCTGTTCGTTTAGCACGCTGTGCTGCATGTGACATGTTGTTTACATTAATTTTAATATAATTAGGAATGATGTTGTTGGCAGAGCAAATTTTGTTGTACTTGAGGTTCAAGTTTGTTTGGTGTAGTTTCACTGTCGTTTTCTTAAATTTGTTGAAGAGCATTTACTGGAAATGCCTGGCATGGCGTAGAAATTAAACATATAACAAGGTGTTTTGCATCAAGGCGGACTCAACTCCTGATATTGTTTTTTTTCTATGCAAACACGGACCAAATGGAAGAGTTCCAAGATAAAATTATTATATAAAAGAAATTAGACACAAAGTTCTCTGAAAATGCTTTACAACCATATTTGCAGTATTACTACTTTATCAAACAATATTTGCAGTAGAATTTGCTTTCTCATACTTTATACAGGGTGATTCAAAAATGCATGTAAATATTTTAAGGGTGTATTTGTGAGGTAAATATAAGACTAAAATGTTCTATACAATTTTTGCTATACTTAGCTTATTACAGAGTTATGAACAAAACGTGATAATACATTCAATACAACGTAAAGTATTTACTTCCCAGAGTTCACAGTTTAATTACAGTGCATTTGGACTAAAAACGCAAACTGGTAAATAAACGTGACGTAACAAACTGAAACAATTCCTCGCGAATACTGTATTACTTTAGTTCCTGTTGATTGAACTAAATCAATGCAAAATAACTAAGGAAAATACGTGAAGAATTTACAGACTGTACTGTACTGTATTTGCACAAATCTTAATGCAATGCATGTTCAAAATGCTGTCCCTGAACTTGCAGACAGACCCGTGCTCGTCACCGCAATGATCTCTGCACATTACACAGTCCGTTCAACTCTCCACGAATAATTTCACAACCACCTTCAATTCTTTGTTGTAGCACTTCTCTGTTCGGTACTGCAGAAGAATACACCAATGTCTTTAGTCGGCCCCATAAATAAAAGTCTAAAGGGTTCAGGTCAGGTGATCTGGCTAGCCAAGCAATTGGTCCTCCGCGACCTATCCATCGATGTGGATACGCATCGTTGAGGTACGCCCTTACGTTGCGGCTGTAATGGGCAGGAGCACCATCGTGCATAAACCACAAGGTGGCTCGTGTTGCAAGAGGGACATCCTGTAACAATCCAGGCAATTCCCCCTCCAAAAATTCGCGGTAAGCGTGCCCAGTCAGCCTTGGAGGTAGAACATGAGGTCCGAGTAAGTCATTCCCCACAATACCACACCAAATGTTTATGGAGAATTGATGTTGATATCCATGCACAACTCTCGCGCCAGGATTCTCGACAGCCCACTGGTGCATATTATGCGAATTGATTACACCCACACGAGTAAACATGGCCTCATCTGTGAATAATATCCGCCGAATGAACATTGGATCATTCAAATGACGCTTTTGTAACCACTGGCAGAATTGCTGACGGCGAGGATAGTCTGCAGGTGTCAATTCGTGCACTTTGTGCAGGTGAAATGGATGCAACTGTTGTCTCCGAAGCAGCCGCCATACAGTAGATTGTGGAAGTCGTACAGCTGCACTAATTTGTCTCGTACTGATGGCTGGATCTTGGTCTACCAGGTCCAAAACATGTTCCTCGACGTTCACTGCATGCTCAAGTGGTCGACCTGTATGTGGCCCAGGACGAATGCCATACTCCCGCATACGTCTGTCCACAGATACAAACGTCTGATGAGTTGGTAACCGTCGTCTTGGAAACAGCTCACTGTACCTTCGTCTTGCTGCAAGTGCGTTTCCATCTGCTGCACCATACACAAGGTGCATATCAGCATACTCACTGTTTGAGTACATCATGTGCACGAAACCTGTAGCCTTCCGACGATGAATGAACGACAGGAAGTGTTTCCGGTACCAACAACATCAGCGCCATCTTCTGTACAGTAGGAGTAAACAGCAATTGCAAACACAAACAAACACTATTCATGCAGTTTCGAATCAACTGTTGGGAGATACGTATGTGCATTACGTACCAGAATATGGCATCCTGCTGCTTGCACTGACGTCGTTTTGATACGGATATGACTTTCGTATTTTAACGATAACTCTGGAATTAAACGTTTATGGAAAAACATTTATAGAACATTTTTGTCTTATATTTACGTCACAAATACACCCTTAAAATATTTACATGCATTTCTGAATCACCCTGTATATTTATGGACATGCAATATGAGGTATAGATGCCAAGTGTGGAGACATAGGAGCATTTGTACCAAGATTTATTTTCTGCCTCACTCTATATACGCTACCTCATAATGTGTTCAATGTAATTTTAATGTAAACAAATCAGCCACAGAAACAACATATGTATAAGCATTAATGCATTATATTTGTAGATTATCTGTGTAATGTATGCAGTCTGAACAAAAATTTAGAAATGAAAACCCATCAATCAAGTGGGCTACTAGTGTGTCCCATTGCACTTTTCATTATCGGTAAAGCATGAATAGATACAAGAAATGTAACAGGAGGAATGAATCTGCTACATTCTATTTCTTGCTATGTGAAATGAACTGAATGGGAGGGTGGAGATGCAAGTATGACAAAAGGAAAAAAATAAACATACTTCACAGAGGAAATAAATTCCTGACAAACCATGGTGTTGCCATGGCATTATCTGTACGTTACTGAAATCATCATCCTCAACAACACCAGAAGCTGCAGCATCACCATCAGCAGCAGTAACATCATCAACAGCACTTTTGAAGGATGAGAAGTCAACAGAAGCAACATTCTGTAGTACTGCGTGGAAACGGAAAATTATGCCTGCTCTTCATCCAAAGGATTTTTTAGTCAAGGCAAAAAGAGAGAGAAACCTTCAAGGTAAGGTTTCTTAATCCTCCACCAAAATATTCTGTCCATGAGAAATAAAGTCCAGCAACTACAAGTGGAACTACAGACTATAGACAAATCACTCGTTTGCTTCACAGAAGATTGATGTAGCACACCTTAAATGGTTTAAACTCTTACAATCTAGCATTTCAGTATAGCAGAACCTTTATGCGTGATGGTGGGTCATGCATGTATGTTAAGGAAGGCATTATGCATGAAGTCAAAAATGAAATTATTTCATTAACTGGAGAAAAACATATAGAAATATCAGCTATAAACATATAGGACACAAATATGTTCCAAAAGCCTAACCATATTCTATATACATCATTCTACTGGCAGTGTTATGGAAATTTTCATCACAAAACTGAACCTTCTGGGAGGTAAATGGGCAGATTATAGAAACACTTGCAACTACAACAAAGGGTTATACATAATATATTAAACAGTAACTAGAGAGCTCACTGGAGAGTGCTGTTTAAAAACTTGGGTATCCTGAACGTTCCATGTGAATACAATTTTCAAACAGTGAGATACATAAAGAAAAATATTGACCAGTACGCAACCAACAGTTGCTTTCACAAACATGGAACCACATCTGGTCACTATTTACACCTCCACAGGAAAAACAAAGTAAAAATCAAAAATACTGTGTTACATAATGAAATAAAATTGTACAATAAGAACAGTGAGATATCTGTGAAACTTGATAACATGAGAAAGTACAAAAAAAAAGAAATGGTATCTGTGTAGAGGGCTTCAAACTTATGTGTCAGTCCTAAGCTTCTTCACTTTCCTTGAATCTACTTTGGACTTACTTGCCTTATCATTATGCATTTGCTCAAAATTGTTAATGAGTATCCTGTTGGCACAGAGAGAAACATATTCCAGTTTGCTTAACAATGTGTTGTGAAGCAAACACACACATTCAGCATTATCCACTGCTTTCACAACTTTTGACATGCATATCTTCTGAGAAATGGAAAGCTGTTTACCACATGACATAAATTGCTGAATAAAGTCATTCACAAGCAGAGAGACTGTATGCCACACTATTCCGACTGTGATCACTACTGTCTCTGTAGGCAAAGTCAGTTTACCCCGGTCCAGTTCCTTTACAAAGTTGTAAGAAGAATCTACCTCAACTTCTTTGTTCAGCTGCAACCATTCAGTACATTTGTCACATTTAGATTTCTGAAGGGCTTTCCTAGCTGCATAACCTCCTATGTATGTCAAAATAGGTAACATGTTAGGTGGAACATCATTCATACCAAAGGTGATGTCCATAATATCAGAAAAAATGCTAATGTCAATATTACAGTCTAGCTGCTGTTGGGCAGGAATTATGTGTTTCAAGTGTACATTATCATTTTGAGCTGTGAACAGTACATCATTTTTGAATCTTAATTTTCTTTCATTTTCTAGGACTTGGATGTAACTAATGTAGTAATTTGCCCCACTCAACTGTCGGTAGCACCCAAAGTGGCCCTCTAAATCATCACTTTGAAATTTTCCTAGCAATATGTAGTCAATGTCATATTTCTCAAATAAGTATGGAATTATCTACAGAAAAGATTCAGTTGTTAATATTAAAGACTGGAATGTCTGTGATGTTAAAGCATCACTTATTGGTACAGATACTCTCCAAACTTTTAGCCAATGACACAGATTACTTAGAAATGTCACCTGATTGTCTGATGTCTTCCTGATGGCTTCTCTGTAAGGATAATTGAATCTTTGTCCTTCAAATACACTTCTAACATTCACAGTCTTCCACCAGTTCACAATCACCTCAAGGAAAGTTACTGTCTGATTTATGTGCTCAGTAACATTAGGCAAAGCTAATTTCACATTTTGTTTTTGAATAGACGATGGATACAGTACTGTAGCTGACAGTGTGTGGCCATATTTGACTAAAGAGTTTCTTTCTTTCTCATATACCAGCTCCAAATTCTTATACTGTGCTGTCAATATTACCGAATTATCAGTCATGTCAGGAAACTGTAACACTTTATTAACATTTCTTTTTGTCTGCCAATTGTTCCTGATACACTTCAGAATGTGTACAGTGTCAAAAAATTTCCTGGAAGGATCTAGAGGGTGTTCAATACTGGGTTGGAGAATTCTACTGGGGGTGAATAGTTCATATGCCTTCCTGTTTACACTGTTGTTATCTGCTATCAGACTAACAACTTTGAAGCCCACTCTTTCAACCATGCACAGAACATTACTGATCGAAGATTTCAGTTCTTGACTTGTCATATTAGCTACTGGTATAATTGTTACATCAACATATTTAGACAAAAGAGAAGAGACCATAAAAACCTGTGCTGTTTTGGCACACGTCTCAGGATGAAAAAAGCTACTCCCATGTATTGATCCAGATTTAAATGAAAGTTGTGGTTGCACATAAATCTCATCTAACAACAGAGACACTAAGAACTCATGTTTTTCTAAATATTTCACCCTGTTTTCTAAATAAGGACTAGTTTGAACTGATGAAGTGACTAGCTGGTAATTACAAATTAGTTTCTGCAAGGTTCGTGGGTGGGGTAACAACATTAAATCACACTTCCTCAAGGCATTGTATGCACTGACAGAATGTACATACAAGCAGCATGCCACGATCATGGTGTTGTTGCCATAGTGTCTTGTTTTTTGAGATTTGTGATACATGGAGTTGCTCTACAATAAATTTCAGTTGTGCATTTTCATCATAATTTGGGATAGTCTGCAAGCAATTGACAGCACAGTTTAATTTATCTGTAACACTAGGCAAAATTTCCCCTTTCTCAACCATTGACATTACATTTTCTAAAACGTTTATGGAAGTTAATTTCTTCAAATCATTGATGGCTGCATTAATTGCAAAATGAATTCCTTCACTAATATTTACTCTAAAGCTCAAATCACTATTAACAGTTATGAATGCAATAACACAAGGTATTCCCCTGTCTAATCCCAAAAGACAGATATGCAATTTTCATCATCTCTAATCACAGACCACTTGTTGCTGCAAATTTTCTGGCCTTCTAGAAATACGGAAATATCATTGAGACACGAAAGTGAATTTTGTTGGACGTGTAAGTTGTTTGACTCAATACTGTCTTCAATAGCTTTTTTAAGATTAACGTCTTCCACATCAGCAAGACGTCTCACTTTTGTAGTTGATTTAGAACAGTATGAGGAAGTGTTGGGAAAAATAGTTGGAACAGCATTTTCGGTGAGTTTTGGGATTATTCTGGGAAATTCTTTGAGTTGTCCTCTGTCCATAATTATGTCCACTCGAATTACACATGATTCATCGAAGTGTTTTACACAAATATTTGGCCGTTTTAATTTGGTTAAGTCTGTTGGGATATTTCAAAGCCACAGTTCACGTCGACTCTCTTCAGATGGCAAAGAAAATGTAGTCGTTCTCTCTGTTTCGGAATCATAATTCGACCGACAGCCGAACACACTACATCGACGTGGCATTTCAAGAGTTCCAGATCTAGAAATAAAATGAAACCGTATTTCAATACATTACCTCGAAGTTACAGTGAGGTATAAGATCTCGAAATCACGTCAGGATAAACACACACAGACGGTTAGAATCTTCTAAAGTAGTAAACGAAGATGCATTTGAGGTTAACATACCTTGCTTACAATTAACAATGTTTCGCACACAACACCGTAATTATAACAAATTGTGGAGGCACCACCACCACACATACACATATACACACGTATTCTTTTGATACACTTAGTTAAACTCCACTTTTGTAGTACGAAAAACAACGCAGCAAATTGCAATGCTCTTTTACACACGTTGCTTCCACTAGCGAATCAAGACGCCGAGCGTGACGTCACGTTCACGCGCCGGGGCATGTATTTCTCGTTGGCCTCGCGCAGAACGAACCTAAACTCGGCCACCGTCGTAAATGACGCGCGCTTTGGGAATTCTTCTGATATCTGACATTGTGGCAGAATGCCATTAGCGTTCCATGTTATGATATTGAAAGGTTTTGTGTCATTAATCTGAGCCATAGAAGAAGTCTATTGCTGCTGTAAATAGTACACTAATTTTTGAAAAGGCATCAGGTGCCTGTCTGATATCAGCTATTGTCTTTTGAACAGTGCTCACCACCTTCTTGATATTGACTTGAGAGATCAGCCCAAGGAGCATCTTCACATCGTTACCAAATCCTGATTGGGGGAGGGGCAGCTTCTGAAGTTTGTTGTTGTGGCTTCTGGCTAGCCTGTGGTGTTGAGGCGGCGGTGTTTGGCATGGTTTTCCTAGGAGTTCTTAGTCCCGGGAACTGAGTTGGTTCTGGTCGGATTTCCGGCCTCCGTTGCACTGGGGCCTGTGTACTTGTTCTTCGTGAGTTCCAGTCTGCCAGTAAGTCGAAGTATTTTGGGCATTTTCGGCAGCTGTCAGTGTGTGCCCCACCGCAGTTAGCGCATTTTGGCGGAGTTTTGAGTGTCGTCTTGCACTCGGCTGTCGGATGGTTTGCTCCGGATTTTACGCAATGCGGTGGCAGCTTGCAGTACCTGGAGCCATGATAGAACTGTTGGCAGTTGTGGCATTGGGCTGGGCATCTTGGGGCCCTGTTGTATCGAAATGTGACCCCCATGTGGAGCAGTGATCACATGTGGTAAATGCGTTTCCCTTCTTCGGTGTTGTCCAGCTCGACCACGAATTGGGGCATCTGGTACCACTTCCTGTTGGTTCAGTTATCTGAGCTACTCTGTGTACAGGAAGATTTAGGTTTATGAGGCACTCTTGAATCATCGAGGGGGTCATATTTATCAGGAGGCCATAGATGACCACTTTCAATGGTTTGGTAGGATTTAGTTCATGGGTGTAGAAGGGAATTTTCTGATTCATGAGGAGTGCACAGAGTGCCTTGTAATCCTCTGGTTCTTGGAAGTAGTATGTGATTTTTTCCTTGGACGACTTCCTCCTCAGGTTACCTTTCATAATAGGTCTGATATTCTGTAGTACTGTAAGGTAGTCTGTTGGGTTGAAGACCACAATTGGGGGTACCAGTGGTTTCTTTGGTTGAGGAGTTTGTTGGGGTGTCTGTCTGTCTCCTAATGCATCCTGTTAGTGCGCTTGAAATCTGTTCGAGGTCGGGACATTTGGTACTGGTTCTGCCTCCATGTCGGAATCTTCCTTTTTTATTTATGTGTGTCCAGAACATAACATATTAAACATAACTTATAGTACATAGCGTATCATACATAGCATATATATTACAAGTATTACAGAGAATATGTGCGTCTTTATATCCCATGTGCTGCCCAGTATTCCGCTGCACAGACTGCCTTATCATTGGTGATAATCAGATCGTCCATGGACACAGGTTCCGACAGTTTCCTGCAGTTGAGTATGTGCTGATGGTCTTGAGGTTCACCACATTCATATAGTTCGTCCCCTGAGATGTATCCCCATTTCTTCATGCTCTCCTTACATCGAGATACGCCAGTTCTAAGTCTGTTGAGTAACTTCCATGTTGTGTATGGGAGATGATGACCTATAGCAAGTTCTTCCTTGGGGTTGTCCCAATATTTCTCTGATGATGAGCTACGCCAG
This sequence comes from Schistocerca gregaria, assembly GCF_023897955.1. NCBI lineage: Eukaryota > Metazoa > Arthropoda > Insecta > Orthoptera > Acrididae > Schistocerca > Schistocerca gregaria. The sequence continues at coordinate 95,029,141 of NC_064930.1, read as the reverse complement.
GAGTTGTATCCTATTGTCTGCTGGTGATGTCTGGATTGGTCGCGTTGTCTGGAGAAAACTTTTTCTCGACTTGAGTCTTCGCGTTTGATATTCGCATCCAAACAGGGGGTGTCTCTGATCTGTCTCCTGCTTCTTTCTTTCCACTTCAGCTACTGTTCTCCTTCGGATGTCTGGCGGTGCTACGCCCATGAGGTGGTAGATTTTGTCAACAGGGGTTGCCCGCAAGCAGCCGGTTACAATTCGTCCTGTTTCATTTAGGGCAATATTTACCTGTTTGGCATGGCTGGAGTTCTGCCATACAGGTGCTGCATATTCAGCAGTGGAGAAGCACAAAGCGAGGAGGGCAGATGTGCGGAGGACCTGTGGATGTGCTCCCCAGTTGTTGCCGGTCAGCCTCCTAATAATGTTGTTCCTAGCACTGACTTTCATTTTTGTATCTGTACAGTGGTCTTTGAAGGTGAGGGACCGGTCCAACTTCACTCCGAGGTACTTTGCGGTGTCACAGTGGGCCAGCTGTTGACCTCTCCAGGTTATTCTCAGTTTCCTCCGTGCCTCTCTGTTCCGTAAGTGAAATGCACACACTTGTGTTTTGGAGGGGTTTGGCTTCAGGTAGTTGCTATCGCAGTAGTTAGATAATGCCTCAAGACTTGTGAGTTTTTCTTCCACCTCCTCAAAGGTTCTTCCTTGCGCTGCAAGTGCTGTGTCATCTGCATAAATCAAAGATCTTTTGACAGAATTAGCAGGCTGGTCATTAGTGTAAATATTAAACAGCAGTGGGGCTAGCACACTTCGTTGGGGGATACCATTTCTCTGTGCCCTCCACCGGCCCCTCTTATTTTGTGGGGTAACAAAGAAACGTCTGTTTCGTAGCAGGCATCTTATAAACTGTGTTAGGTGGAAGTCTTTCGTGATGGCATAGATCTTTGTTAACATTTTCCTGTGATTAATGGTGTCATATGCAGCAGTAAGATCCACAAAGGTGACACCGGTGATCTGCCCGCGTTCATATCCATCCTCTATGTGCTGTGTCAGGTTCAAGATCTGTCCACAACACGACCTCCCGGGACGGAACCCAGATTGTTCTCTGATAAGTCTTTGATCGACTTGGTCCGAGATGCGATTGAGGATCATTCTCTCTTAAACTTTGTATAGAATCTTCCTGAAGTGGTAGGTTTTCTGGTGTAACGTCTGGTGCGTCTCTCGATGGGACTACCGAATCCTTCTGTTTCGACCCTCCTGCCGCTACGTCTGATATGGCGGCGCTAGATTCGGCTTGGCTTTCATCAGGCGCCTTCCGCTTCGTGTCTGGTCTCATTTTCCCCGACTTCCTATTGACTGTTCGTGTCTCAGGGTCATGTGTGATGCGTGACTGTGTGAGGGAGCTGCGTAGGGAATGGTCAGAGACGGTAGTGGTGGCCCTACCAGCTGTGGAAATCTCGGACCATTCCGCGGCCGGCTAAAGGTTTGACGAACGGGTGGAATATGCTCTCTCCAGGATTCTGATCTGCCTTTGCCTCCGTGTACGCGAGCTGGTCCCATGTGAAGGGGGCCCTGGCACACAAAAGCCCTAGCTAACGTCTAGAATCTGGCTAGCCCAGTCATCCTACGGCGATGAGCATCACGGACAGAGCAGATCGTGAATGCGACAATTTTGCTGGCTCACACTCTTGCATGCAAGATGCAAGCCACGTCGGAATGTCGTCTTCTCGCCCATGTGGTCGGAGCAGTCGGCGCGCCTCAGCGCGGCAGCGCAGACAAAGGCAGTGAGCGGACAAAGGCGGCGGCAAGCACACGCGCGCAAGGCAGGAGGATGCTCCGTTCAGCCACGGCCGGCTGTATTAGAGGCCGGAGATGTCGAGCTGAAAACGTCGTAGCCTGTAACGTCAGTAGGCCGGCTAGCGTGACCAGCTAGGCCGAGACTGAAGTTTAGATTTCGTCGAATGCAGACGACGTGTCAGATATAAATACGCAGTTACTTTCTTTTTCTGTAGATTTGGTCCCTATAGATGACACAGTAACCTAGAAAAGCTCATTTCTCGCAGTATTACGCATTTTATTCTCGTTTCCTTGCAACGATAACTCGCATTTGCTTCATAGCAGCGTATTATGACGTTTCTTACCCGAGATTTGGAGGTACAAGTTCAGCAAACAATTTTGTGCAGCAAACAATTTTGTGAGGTGCCTACTAATATTATTTACAGACTTGCAATTATTTCAGTCTGATATTTGGAATGTATTATCGTGTTCCTTCCTATATAAATGACAAACTAATATAAAAGTTTCTGTCAGCTGCAACATATCTTTCACACCTTTATATATGAGGGTGGCATAATAATAATTTTTAGCGAACGTTTTTTGTGTATTGTTCATTAGTATGTTAGATTCTTTTTAAATCACAGGTCATACACAATCTATTGAAATACTTTCACACGTCTTTTTGAGTCAGAATAAACTGGGGACCTTGCTGTAGGATTTACATAAGAAGCAAGACTGAAATTTATCAGTGCATTAAAGTTTATTTCATAGTGGCCACCTCCTCCTTGGCAGTACTAATCAGAGCATTTAAGGACTGAGGTTATGGGTAAGAAAGAAGTTTCATAATTTTGTGTCAAAAGTTATGTAATGTTTTTAATTTTCTATTAACGCCCTCCTTCTTGGATCATATTAAATGATCATTTTGGAGTTTTGTATAATTATTTAACAATATGTTACACATAATGGAAACCGGCTTTTTGTAGATATCTGTAAGTGGCCTTCCACAGAGACATGAATCTGTTACAAATATTTGCAGAGGAACGTGTGATTCAACTCCTTGGCCAACCAGATTGAGTAGTAACTGGTTTTTTCTGGCATCTGCAAATAACATCTTAAATCAAAATACTATTATGTAAAAATAGCAAATGAGAATTTGAGTGGACTGGTTTTTTTCTACTGCTTGGATATCACGAACCACAAGTCTTCAAATAGAATCAAATGTGTAGAAATATTCATAATATTAACACAAAATCACTTAAGAGAAGATTGTGATACTAAACTTATGAGTTCAAAACTTTATTTTCAAATTGTATCCAGAATATAGTAGAACTTCTGTTGTAATTGTGTAGACGAAAGTCGTTCACGTAGCACACTTGCGCATATACATGTAAGAACACTAAAACTTCACAGAATTGCATACGTACATTGTGTTACATCTTGCTATAATTTTTGCAGAGTCCAGTATAGCATAATTAGACTGTAAAGTCGGATAAAAAAGATACCGCGAAAGTACATAAACAACTGCTGCCATTCGCTATCTTATAGCCACAGCCATGTGGTAGGCCTTAATGTAACATTGCCACATTTCATCATTTTGATGTGCAGCTCCTTGTATTGGCCGTGTTTGCAGTTAAAAATATTTTCGATTTGAGGTCCGCCAGTTATGCAAAACACCGTTTTTCTTTAACACCCAAACATGTTTCGGCACCACTGTGCCATCATCAGTGTGTTTCCTTTTTATTTTGCACTGTAATATGAACATTTATGTTAGCAGTTTGTAAGGTTATGTTAATATTTAGTAGAACAATCGATCGCTTTTTTGTATATACCTTTACATTTGATGAATGTGAAATTTACAGATCCCTTTTATGTTGTAGCTTGTCATCTGTAACCAAACAATGTTGTTTAGAACGTTTTTTGGTGGGAATTAACCTATCTTCTGGAATGTAATTTAGTTACTCGCGATGTTTTCGCGCCTATATTCGGTTATTACTTAGTTTTCCGTGGCCAGCACTCTCATTTCCCGCATTATGTTGATGTGTAGTGATGCACACGCAAGTATAGCCGGTTTTATCACAAATATCTTGATGAAAACACTTTTCCACCTCGCCAAAACACAGTATGATCGCGGTTTGTTGTGTGTCCCATCCCAGTCGATGTTCATTTGTTCACTAGAGAGTTCGGCGCTAAATTTGAATCTTGTTTGTGTTTTATCTTTGTGTGTGTGTGTGTGTGTGTGTGTGTGTGTGTGTGTGTGGACTTTATCTGTTTGTGCTGTCTTTATTTGTAAAGTTCCTTTAATGTGTTGAATAGTGTGCCCTTGCAGAGTGTAGTGTATTCGTTTAAGACCTGTTTTCCCTCTGCTATTGCCTTTTGTATATGGAAGTTTTCTTCAATGGTCAGTTTGCTGTATAGGCTGTGGCTGGGTTTTAGTATTCTTAAGTCTGTTTCTATTGTGGTTGGGTGGTGATTGTGGGCTACAAGGTGGTCAGCAAATGTACTATGGGAGCTGTTGCTTTTTAAAGCTCTGAGATGTTCTGAATATCTAGTTTTGAAGTTTCTGCATGTTTGTCCTATGTACACTGACTGGCAAGTGTTGCATGTGAGTTCATATATTCCTGATCTGCTGAATTTATCCATGGGTGTTTCTTGTGTTCTGATCTTTTTCTGTGTTGTGTTCTCCGTCCGCTATCCTATTTGGAGCCCCTGTTTCTTTAATATGTTCCCTATTCTGTGAACAATCTTGTTATCGTAAGTGAGTATATGCCATTTTGTTTTGTGTGTTTGTTGTTGCTCTGTTGTGTCTCGTGTGTGGTCATTGTTTGTGTTTAGTGTTGTTCGGTGTTGGGTGAGGATTTGGTTGTGTGTGGTATGTTCCTTCCTGTACTGCTTGTATATTTTTTGATTTAACTTGTCTACCATATGTGTTGTATAACCATTCTGCACTGCTATTTGTTTTATTGTGTTTAGTTCCTGTGTGTAATTCTGTTTGTTCATGGGTGTTCTGTTTAATCTGTGGAGCATGAATCTGAAGTTTGCTTGCTTATGAGTTGATGGGTGGTTTGATAGGTTGTGAATGGTGGTGCTTGTGGTTGTTGGTTTCCTGAATATTGTGAAGTTGTGTGTGTTGTTTGTTTTATGTATGGTGAGATCTAGAAAATGTAGTGTGTTGTTAGTTTGTGTTTCTAATGTGAACCTTATTTTTGGGTGTAAATTGTTTATCTCATTGTGTAGCTGTTCTATGTGTGTATGTGGTTCATCGATCAGGCATATAATGTCATCGACATAACGGTACCAGTATATAATTTTGTAGTTTTTTGGTTTTATTATGCATCTGAAGATCATGTTCTCCAGGTTGTTCATGAATATGTTAGCCAGGAGGCCACTGATTGGTGATCCCATTGGCAGTCCTTCTTGTTGAGAATAAAATTCTTTGTTGAGTGTGAAATAATTTTGTGATGTTATGGTCTTGAGTATGGTTGTTATTTCCTTGATGTGTGTGTCTGGTGTGTTTCCTTGTTGTTTCAGTCTTTGTGTGATGATGTTGATTGTTTCATTTATTGGAATACAAGTGTACATTGATGTGACATCGAATGATATGAGGGTTGCTGTGTCCGGTATGTGTATGTTCTTGATTCTGTCGATTAACTCCATTGAGTTTTCCAGATTTCTGTTGTTGTCAAAAGTGTACAGTTTTTTCAGTAGTAAGTGCGTTTGCTGGGCTAGGTGGTAGGATGGAGCACTTCGGAAGTTAATGACAGGCCTTATTGGGATATTATCCTTGTGAACCTTTGGTAGGGAATTTAGGGTGGGTGCTTTTGGATTTTTCTGTATCATTCTCTTTATCTTGCCTTTTGAGAATGTATTATTGATGTTTTTCAGTGTCTGTTGAATGTTTCTCTGGTATCTTGCTGTTGGGTCACTGGTCAGCCACATTTCAGTGCTCCGGCCTCTAATACAGGCGCCCGGGGTTCAGCGCGGAGGACGAGCTCGGAATGCGAAAGCAGCTATAGATCAAGCCATACAATCACTCACGGATGCCATCGCTGAAAGCAGCCAAAAAGCAACAACCACCACACGACTACTCCCAACCTTCCGCAACAATTACAACACCTCCTAGCGGACAAACGATACTTCAGGAAGAGATGGCAAGACTTCCGTGACCCGGCCGACCGTCGACGTGCAGACCAGCTCAGCCGCCAAATAAGGAGAGAACTACACATACACAAAAACCAAAGATGAGACGAAACACTGCAGGTGAACACACAGAAGCTTTGGCACATCACAAAAGCCAGGAGAACCCCTCAACTGCAAATAAGCCACTGCACGGACCAATTGGCCTGGTCTATAACCCTCAGAGCAAGGCGGAGACAATGGCCGAAACCTTAGAACGTCAGTTCACCACCTCAGAATCCGACGACGCAGACGAGCATGAAGAATCAATCATCAGAAGAGTGACCAGAGGTCTTAGGGCGTCTGTAGCTACCGACTTCCCAGGCGTCACCTCCGATGAAATCTGCGGACACATCAAGTCACTCCACAATAAAAAAATCCCCAGGTCTAGACAAAATCTCTCCCGTGCATCAAAAACACCTTCCTCCAATCTCTATCCAACTCCTCACTAACATCTACAACGCGTGCCTCAGACCTCAGTACTTCGCCAATCCGTGGAAAGTCGCCAGAGTTATTACCCTGCCAAACCTCGGTAAGGACCTCCTATTCCCTCAGAACTATCGCCCCCATCTCGCTCCTAAGCTGTGCTTCAAAAATCCTTGAACGCATCATTCTCTCCCATCTCAAACGCCTCCTCTCTGAACAGAACATAATCATTCCCAAACAATTTGGCTTCCGTGACAACCACAGCACTGTCCATCAAACAATGAGGTTGGTAGAGCATGTTTGCAACGCCCACCACATCCGCTGCAGCACTGGTGCCATATTCTTAGACGTACAAAAGGTATTTGATAAGGTATGGCACAAAGGGCTAATTTCCAAACTCTTCCCCTATCACTGTCCCCTCCACATCGTCCACATCCTTGATTCCTTTCTCAGCAACGCAATTTTTTGTCGCACTGAACAAGAGCAGCAGTCAATTCCGGACCATAGCTGCAGGGGTACCCCCAAGGCTCTGTCCTGGGTCCTACACTCTACACAATATATACCAATGACATACCACAGTAGATGGGGGGGGGGGGGGGGGGGGCGGGCAGCTAGCCCTCTTCGCAGATGACACGGCAATCTTCCGGAGCAGTTTCAACCTCACATTTATTGCCAGGAAGATAGAACAACACCTGCAAGACATCCACAGCTGGGCTCTCCAATGGAAGATAACAATCAATTCGGAGGAAACCCAGGCAATACTATTCACGTACAGAAGGATTCCAGACAATGCTATGCTGAGTCTCAATGGAACATTAATTCCCTGGTGGTCCAGCGCCAAGTACCTAGGCATACTCCTAGACTCCAGGCTAACATTCAAGAAGCACGTAGAGCACATCTGTAATTTAGGCCGAGGCCTCCTCTACGACCTCTACCCCATCAAAAAAGGAAATGGACTACTGATGCAAACAAAACTCAAACTGTTCTAAGCATTCATCCAGCAAGTCATAGCATCCGGGTCAGAGATATGGGCAATCACAGCTAATACGCACATCAAAAAAGTTCAAACACTACAAAACAGATTCCTATCTCTAGCCGCTGACGCCCCCCGCGTCCTACCTAACACATTTACATGCAACACATCACGAAGATCACACAAGTCATTCAAAAACAAGCACAAACATTTTGCGCACGGACACAAACATCATCTGATGCCCTTATCCAATCCCTTTCTAACATCCCTCCCCCCCCCCCCCCCCAGACCCAAGATCTAAATTCCCGCGCATGATCACGCAGCGCAATGTCATCCCTTAAAAAACTCTACATCAGACATACAACCACCTCCTTCCCATGAGCTGAAATCCATCATCCACAGAACCTAACATCAGAAACAAGGGGGGAGAGAGAGACTACTAGTCCGGGGCCTTGAAGCACAAGGGGTCATGAACCCATCACACTCCAGTCTGGAATTCAGTTCCAGCGAGCCAGTGCGCCAGCATAAACTCACCTGAAGATGGTGGCCAGCTCTTCCGCCGAAATATTGTCTGGACGATGACACGACCGGGCTGCAAACACGTGAAGAATATCATTAATTTTGTAACGTTTGCTACCAAAGCTAATTGTGTAACTTTTGTGTTTGATTTTATTTTGCTGTAGGCCCTAGTTCCATAAAAGATATTTCATTTTTGCACCAACACTGTGCAGGTATAATGTTTGAGAAGGCAGGTACTTTGGACTTATGAACACTCTTTCGCAGGCTCTGTAGCTGCACACTTGGAACACACGAAAGGAAACGACAACCTTTTGACGTGTTCCACTTTTCAGGTCATAGGTGCTTAATGTATTAATCACTGTATGTAATTACCGTTTGTTATCGTTTGATGCTCTTTTGTTACCTATCACCGCCTTGCACTTTCATTTTTATGTGCTGTGTTTTCTGATTGAAAATATACAAATCACAGCAACAGACAAGAAAAACTACAAAAAGCCGGACCCACCTGTTGCTAAAGCTGAAAGAACCTTAAGATTTAGATGCATGAACTCAACAAAGAGGATTGTGTTATGCAATGATGTTCTGAGGTAACTCATCACCTAGAAACTAAGTATTGATCGCACAAAAGAGAGCAGTAAAATACAGGTTGAAAATCTGTATTTAATCAAAGAAACATTATGGAACCTTGGGTAAGTAATCAATGTGAAGAGTACTTAACAAAGCTTTTTTCAACAAGTTCATAAATGTTCAATGTGATCCCCCTCCAGCAACTCAAGAGCGACATGAACTCGATACTCAAACTCGTTCCACACTCTCTGTGCCATCTCTGGCGTAACAGTTTGGATAGCTGAAGTTATTTCTTCTTTTAGTTCCTCATAGTTAGCTGGTACTCGTGGTCAAAACACCATGTCTTTATCATACCCACATGCCCCCACAGAAAAAAAAATCACAGGGGTTGAGGTCAGATCTTCTTGGAGGCCAGTTACGAAGTGATCTGTGCCATGGGTACCTTTCGTTCAAATAGGCATGGACAGATAAGGGCCATTGGGGTGGTGCCCATCCTGCGTGAATACAAATTGATGTGCATCTTCAAGTTGAGGGAACAGCCAGTTCTGTAATATTTCCAGAAAGGTTTGCCGAGTTACAGTTCCACCTTCAAAGAAAAAAGGATCAAACACTTTATTGGCTGAAATGGCACATAAAACATTCACCCTATGTGAATCATGTTCATACTGAATTGTTTCATGCAGATTCTCAGTGCCCCATACACAGAAATTGTGCCAACTGACTTTCTCTGTTGTGTGAAATGTTGTTTCGAAATGAACTAGTCATCTGTTTGGATTTGCTCAAGGACAAATTTGCAGAATTCGATTCTTTTCACCTTATTGACTTCAGAAAGAGCTTGAACCAGTTGTAGACAATAAGGTTTCATTACTAACCTATTCCTTAGGACTCGCCAAATGGTCGGATGCAGAATTTGCAGCTATCTGCTAGCTTGGCGGTTTGATTTTCCTGGACTGCGAGCAAATACTTCCTGAATGTGGCCAACATTCTCTTCTCTCGTGCACTGCCGTCTGGAACTTTTCCCTTTACACAAACACCCTATCTTTGTAAATTGTTTATACCAACATATGATACACCACCTATCAGGAGGTCGAACACCATACTTGGTTCGAAATGCAGGCTAACAACAGTCATCGATTCACTTCTGCCGTACTCAATAACATAAAAAGCTTTTCATTGAGCAGATGCCGTCTTTACACTGACAACAGAAATGATGGTTATGTGGCCAACAGCACTCCTCACGACCAAATGAAACTTCAGAGCTTCCTTCAATCGAAGACAGAAAGAACGTAGCTTCCCTTTTCTTCTTCGCAGAGCTCTCGATTTTCAAAGTTGTGGTACGCTTTTTGAATCACCCTGTAATATGCGATGCTGACTCACGGAAATCATGTAGGCATAATAATTTTCAAGGATGTTGGCATTTTAACTGTGCAGTCAGTATACATATATTTCATAATGACATTCGTCATAAACAGCCCATCACAGTTTGAGAAGAACAGTGATGTCCATAGGGAGACAATTCGAGGGGAAAAAGATCTTACCCACTATTAAAGCAGTCAGTGGCCCAGAGGAGTTCAATATGCAGCAACAGACATTTTTGATCACTTGCCCAATAACATAAAATGTCTGGCAGGTAGCAAAGTAAGTTTTAAATAGAATGTAAAAATTAATATGTCTGGCAAGTAGCAAAGTGGGTTTCAAATCGAACTTAAACATCACTTCTCCTAGACAACTCCGGCTGTTCCATTGATGAATGTCTATTGAAAAAGTGGTAGCCAGAGAAGAAAAGACACTCTTTCCATATCATTTACATAAAAGAATCATTCAGATGACTATCTGCCCAACCAAAGACTGTTGTACCGACAGTCGTACAATAGCACCCAAAAGAAAAAAGATTTAAAGCAGCAGCTGAGGATTTGATCCACCTGCTAAACAGTACGTTAAATTTAATCTGTTATTTAGTCAAGAAGTCACGTCTTATACACAACCAATTTACTTCTACTCAAGCTATTTAAACGACCGTAGTACACAATAATAAATTCATTTAATTAAAAGAAAGAGTATTTAGCCAAAACGAATAATGTACAATATAGTTTTGCAAGTTAATCTGAAACCTTAATTCAGCAGTCCCATTTCTGAAGATATTGCATTGAAGCTGAGTCTGTTCTCCTGTTAGTACGATAGTTATACAACAATTTACATTACATAGTATGAAGTATGTAATGCCCACTGCATAATTGTGCAGTCATTACTTATCAGTTCTCAATATATTGATTAGTTACACACCTCAGAAAACCAGTTGGCAGTTGCCCTTGCTTCTGTGCTTCAAATTTAGCTTAATTGGTTCTCTTATTCTTATGGATGATGAGAATATTATTAACGGGAGCGGAATCTAGACAACTTCTGTTATGAGTCAGTGTCATCCTAGCTTTAATAAAATTTCTTTCACTCGAGGCTCTCCTGGCAGGTATACAGAAAACCTCTTTGCTGAGTTTCGACAAGGCACACGAATTTGTTTTCCACCATGAAAGGTGGTCTGTGAACTCATTGTTTGGACCCTCCATGTTCATATATTTCCCAATCTCCTCTTCCGATTTTGAGGTGGATGTTTGCCAATTTTGAAATTTTTTGTGGGGAAGACGTCTTTGGTAACGTTCGTATCAACAACGATATTTAACATTTGTCGCACATCCTGATGATTTTTTTCTCTTCTTTCTTCGGGAAGAACTAATAGTTCCTTGAAGCAGGGATGCAAGAATGTTGCCACGTAATGAATCTCATGTAGTTCATTTAGAACTTCTGTTTTATAAACAGTTGTGCCCTTTCCTTTAGCTTACACATTGTCACATCGTCGACTCCAGTTTCGCAAAGACATATCAGTTCCAAAATCCACTGCACTACAAATGGTAGGTTTGGCTCATTGTCTCTTTCCAAATTGTCCGTGGCCTCTTTGAAAACCTTCAGAAATTGAATAACGCTTTCCATAGTCGCATTCTGATAGACGTCATCATCTCATGTTTGTTTGAATCACGCAAAACGGTCTCTATTTGGTCTTTCTGTGAATGGAATGAGTCTAACATCATGTACACACTTTTCACCTGGTTTCTGTGTAAGGTTTTATCTAATCTCGCGACTAAGCCAGATCATTTCATAAAGCCTACTATTTTGCGTGCAGTCAGGATGGAGTCATACACTGCAGGAATTTCAGCCATTAAGAAACCTTCATTGAATGTATGCCTCAGTGCTGCATTAATACAGTGCATCACACATGGGAGCTGTTTGTGTGCTTGTAGTGCTTTCTTGGTGTTAGCCCCATGATCTGTAACGAAAGTTACCTGTCTTCGTTCCGAGGACGTTTCCTGCAACCCTGCCAGTTGTTCGTATATTTCCGTAATGATAGGTTCGCCAGTCTTGGCAACATCAGGAAATCTTGTAGTTAAGACTACACTATTTTTTAGTTTCCATTTGTCCGTCAACTCATCAATATAGCTGGACGTGACAGATAGGTAATGCGTCTTACGATAACTGTCTGTCCACAGAACGCGCGTCGTTGACCACTGGTTTTCACCAATTGCATCTTTTACTACTGGATTATGTTCACTCCTGACTTGATCAGCCAATTCCTTAATATGTCGTGCTACAGTCCTTGGGGAAGGTAGCACGTCTTGGGCGGTGATTTGCCCATCTTTTGCTCATGTACTTATCAGTTCTTGAGCTAACCTTATGAATCCTTCACCACTTTTCATATTAAATGGTCGGAGGTCTGTTGCACACATTAAAACACACTTGTCCCTAATACGAGGGCTATCCACAAAGTACATTACGTTTTGGAATTAAAAATAAATAAAGTATTGGAATTTTTTATTATATACAGATGAAAGCCACACTTAAATACTACTATTCTACATAGCTGCCATTTAAATTAAGGCAATTATCGTAGCGATGGAAATTCCTTCGTCGTAAAATTCGGCCGCCTGCGCCTTCAACCACGTGGTTACCTCTTCTCGAAGCTGTGCGTCGTCATCAAAACGCTGTACAGCCAACCACTTCTTCATTGCTAGGAATAAGTGGAAGTCGCTCGGTGCCAGGTCGGGACTGTACGGCGGCTGAGGAAACAACTCCCACTTGAAAGATTCGAGAACTTCACGAGTTGCATTTGCTGTGTGGGGCCGGGCGTTGTCGTGAATTATCAAGATCTTTGAGCCCAACTTTCCCCTGTGCTTTTTTTTGTATTGCTCTTCTGACGGTTGTGCAGTGTTTTGCAATACTTTCGAGAGTTTATTGTAGTGCCTCTTTCCAGGAAATCCACAAAAATCACACCTTTTCTGTTCCGAAAGATAGTCCATCACCTTCCTTGCCGACATTGTCTGCGTGCATTTCTTGGGTTTTGGGGGGGAATTTGTGTGCCCCCACCGCATCGACTGCAATTTTGTCTCGCAGTTCACATGCTTAACCCATGTTTCGTCACCAGTAATGATGCGATCGATGGGTCGCGATCTTTCTCGTAAGTGTCCAAAAACGCTAACACTGCATCCATTAGCTGATTTTTGTGAATCTGTCAAGATTTTTGGTATCCATCTTGCACAAAACTTGTGGTAACCAAGGTTTTCGGTAATGATTTCGTGCTACAAACTTCGTCAGATTTGTGGAAAACTCAGTGTGTTCCGTTATTGCGAAATTACGGTTTTCACAGACCGCGGCATCGACTTTTTCGACAAGTTCGGCAGTCACTATGCTGGGCCTTCCACTTCTCTCTTCGTCGTGAACGTTAGTTCGGCCATTTTTTAATTTTATGTCCCGTTGACGCACTCCACCTTCAGTGGTTATGTTGTCCCTATACACTTCACAAAGCTGCCGATAGATTTCTATCGGTGTACAGTTTTTTGCAGTCAGAAACCTTATTACAGCACACCCTTCACACTTTGCGGCATTTTCAATTAACGCTGACATTTCAAACTGTCACAGTAACTCAACGGAGTACAGCACGAACCTCTCACTAGCACGGCAGGATGCCGACTGAGCGGCGGACTGCCATGACACCAAGATGGCCGCGCTAGCCCCGCCCGTAACGGACACAAACGAAAACGTAATGTACTTTGTAGATAGCCCTCGTAGATATTTTATCAGCACTGGCTACTGCAACGCTTGACGAGTGTCGAATATCCTTACATTTATGTCTGCTCAATCCTGTTGTGCTTCCTTTGTAAGCAACATTTTGGCACTGAACGTAACAAACTTGAAGATGTGTGTCTCTTTCAACAACCACCTGAAACAGTCGTAATAAACACCTTCATGTATGTTTCACAAAGACAATTTTTTTTTTTTACTTACGGACACAACAAACGTATAGATTAATTAAAAAATTCTACACAAACTAAGCGAGGTGATTAATCAAATACTATCGCGTTTGAATTCGGAAGCTTTATTCTGTAATTATTTAGTAATAATTGAAGGGCTTACCTTAAATTTTTCCCACCTAGAACTGCCACTCCTTACTCCCACTTTATTTACCAGAATATACGTCCCATCAGCAAGGTTCTTCAACACATCATCATTTGTGATGGTAATCATTGCACTGGTCGCGGTTCTGCAGCCACTCGTTCTGAGTTTAGTCCCGTGACAATTTGCTGCCTGCCGCTACGTTAAGATAATGCGAATCTCTCGGCCAGCCTCGCGCTCTCGGGCCGCACGTGCCCTATTTGACAATCCTCGTCTCGTCTCAGCTCAGTCTCAGTTTCGTAGTGTGACGTCAGTCATCCCCACCTCAGGCGCCTGTGCCAGCGATAATGAGCCGTGTACTCAGCGAGAAGCGAGCGAGACTGAGCAGCGTTTTGGCGTGCTCTCGTGGCGAACTCCCGCACCTAGAAGCCCAGCTCGAGGTGGTCTGTTACGGACTGTGGGGCGCGTGTTCCCCTCCAGTTCAGGGTGGCCGATGAATGCTTGACGCTCTGGATGCCGTGACGGAGGTCGAGGACGGCACGCCTTATGGACGGCGTGTTATACAGGGTGTCCGAGAAGTCTTTCCCTGATTACATAAATTGATAACTAAGGCTAGAAGTAAGATACAAATATGAAACTGGTGTCTAATTGTCTACATCAGAAACTTCCACATGAGCACCCTTGGTAGCACGTAGCACATCTAGGCGATATTCAATTTCCGTCCACACATTAGCCAACATCACTGGAGGGATCGATTCAACGACTGTGGTTATCCGTTGCCGCAAGGTTTCAAGATCTGGTACATGTGTTCGGTAGACCTCGTCCTTGACATAACCCCATAAATAGATGTCTAATGGGGTTATGTCAGGAGAGCGTGGAGGCCAAACGGTTGGCCCCTCACGACCAATCCGTCACCCAGGAAAGGTCATATTGAGATAGGCACGGACGTCCAAACCCCAATTAGGCGGTGCACCGTCTTGCTGAAGCGTGACATCGGGGTGATACTGAAGCAGCTGATGAACAGCATACAGTTGCAACATGGCCAGATACACTGCAGATGTGTCGGTAGCCTCAGTCAAGAGGAATGGCCCGATAATTCGGTCGTGCAATATCCCACACCAAAAATTCACCTTTGGACTGCCTCTGGTGCACTCCGTGTCCTCGCCAGGGCGTTGTGAACCCAAAAGGCACACATTATGGCGATTGGCTACTCCATTGACAAAAAAGGTCGCTTTGTCGGAAAAGGCAATTCGTCTGATATAACCGTCATCGTCCACAATACGTGATAGGATCATGTCATATCGACATGTACTGTCAACGGGCAACAAGGCCTGAACGATTAGCACTTTGTATGCACGAAACAATAAACATTTGTGTAACATGTCATGGAGAGAGCTTTTTGGCATCTGTAATTTACGTGAGGCCCTGCGCACCGATTTCTTCGGACTTTGCGGAAAAGACTGCCTTACAGCTTCCGCCCTGTCTGCTGAGGTTCTCGGTCGACCAGACTTAGGAAGGTCTGCAACCAATCCTGTGTTCTTATAGTTCTCATACCAGGCTTTAATGCTCTTGACATCAGGTGGATTCCTTCCAAATATTGTCTGGAAGTGTGTCTGCACTGTCGTTGGTGATCGTGTCACAAGGTACCACAGGACACTCTGTGCTTTCTCCTGATTTGTTAACGTGGCTTCTTGGGCACTGCACCTCATCCACTACTTACGTACTGCGAACCTAAAACAGAAAAAATACTTTGATAGTTGTCAACAATTCGACACAAGTTTCATATTTGTATCTTATTTCTAGCCTGAGTTTCCAATTTATGTAATCAGGGAAAGTTTTTACGAAAACTCTGTACTTCGCCACCTTCTGCTGGTGGCACCAGTTGAGCCGGAGGTGGTCTCAGAGTATCTGGGCGTCGACGATGCGGGCCTGGCCGTCTTTGACTGCGACGATGAAAGTGTTGTTAATAAAACCTCTCTATTTAAACTAGACTGAACGGCATGTGACTGCTTTAGCCTTTAATAAAACTTGCATCTGACTGTGTATTGAACTGAACTGAACGTTATCTGACTGTATGAAAATATTGTTGGAAAATTAATGTTCAAAATACACATCTGACTGCATGAAGGTTTAGTTGTAAAAATAAATGAAAGTCACCCACCTGCATCTGACTGCGTCTGTGGACTTAGCTCGTGCACTCCTTCCCGTTTAGCCGATAATAAAACATATATTCAACTCAGCCGTAGTGCAATGGCATAAAATTGTCATTCTAGATAACTTCACTAATTTTGGCCCTTTTTGTTACTTAATAAAAATTCTGCCCTGATCTGAATAATTTGCCAACTGTGCAATGGCATGTAGATTATTTTACTCTGATAAATGAAATTATTAGCTTTTAATGTACCTTTTGGTTCAATGCGGGCACATAATGCGGAGAACGACATGTGTGAGTTATTCTTTCTAGTTTCCCCATGTATGTGCCGAGTTTAGCTCAATATATAGCTTATTATGTGCGTAGCGTCAATTCCTACTTTGATGCTGTCACGACCCGGCTGCCTCCTGCAGGCATCTAGTTCCGACTCGAAACACGTCTGCTGTCTCTGTGCATCTCCTCACCACTACTCAAACTTTTACCGCGTGCACCTAGCTCTGTTAGCTGTCTTAGATCTTACTACTCGAAGATGTACTGCTCCTCCAACCTTGCGGTTGGACACTATCGATATTTTTCACTGGCTCTATCCTGATCGACTCTCAGCACATAACTTTCAACGATGTCAGGGTTGCGGAGTCCTGTTGTTCGAAGGTGGGGCTCAAAACAGACGTCGATGCCCCTTTACAGGAGTCCTCGCGCGAGGTACCTCACAGCAGCGTCATGACGTTTCACGCGGAATCGTGCGTTTTTCCGCAAGCCTGGATGATGTAGTTGGCGGTCTCGACGGCTCTGCAGCCGAACGTATTTTTTGTAACGTCGTTTCCTTTTGGGGGCGCCACTATCTAGTATTGCCCCATTTCGGTTAGATAGTAGATATGGGGTTGATGAGCAGAGCGGTCTGAGATATAGTGGGGGGTGGGGGTGGTGTAGTGTCTCCACGTGACCCGTATTTATTAAAGCCGTCTTTATTCCAGCGGAATAATACACAGACATATATACAGGGTGGTCCATTGATCGTGACTGGGCGAAATATCTCACGAAATAAGCGTCAAACGAAAAAACTACAAAGATCGAATCTTGTCTAGCTTGAAGGGGGAAACCACATGGCGCTATGGTTGGCCCTCTAGATGGCACTGCCATAGGTCAAACGGTTATCAACAGCGTTTTTTTCAAATAGGAACCACCATTTTTTATTACATATTCGTGTAGTATGTAAACAAATATGAATGTTTTAGTTGGACCACATTTTTCTCTATGTGATAGATGGTGCTATAATAATCTACATCTGCATTTATACTCCGCAAGCCACCCAACGGTGTGTGGCGGAGGGCACATTACGTGCCACTGTCATTACCTCCCTTTCCTGTTCCAGTCGCGTAAGGTTCGCGGGAAGAACGACTACCGAAAAGCCTCTGTGCGCGCTCGAATCTCTCAAATTTTACATTCGAGATCTTCTCGGGAGGTATAACTAGGGGAAGCAATATATTCGATACCTCATCCAGAAACGCACCCTCTCGAAACCTGAACAGCAAGCTACACCGCGATGCAGAGCGCCTCTCTTGCAGAGTCTGCCACTCGAGTTTGCTAGACCTCTCCGTAACGCTATCAAGCTTACCAAATAACCCTGTGACGAAACGCGCCGCTCTTCTTTGGATCTTCTCTATCTTCTCCGTCAACGCAACCTGGTACGGATCCCTTATATATTCCTCCGTCCGAGTCGACTTGTTGTCGACAAAGTGAAGTGCGGATCCTCTGGTCTCAAGTCCACCGGCAGATCCCAACGAGGCAGGTTGCAATTGTGGATTCCTGCATGCGAAGGCGCACCTAAGATCAGCTTGTATCTTCAACACAGCTAGCAACGGAGAGGACAAAGTCTCGTGGAACACGTGTGTCTCGGCGTTCACCCGCCCAAAGCTTCAAGCAGCGCCGAATCTCAATTCATGTACGTTGAGCTCAGCTTGTAGCTGCAAAAGAAATACGCGGGAGTTGGAGTCAACTAAGTCGCCGACTCCCATCAAATAACAGGTTCACATCTTCCGTAACTGGCGTTGTGAAACTAAGCAGTGAATCCAGCTGTACGCTTTCCAATGCGTGAATACCTCTCGCCGACAGCACGGTGTAGAGGCGTTTCCATAGGAGGATGACACAGTAATATTGGTATGCACAGAAAGGAAGAACTAACGTAAGACCACGATCTACTTAAACTTGTACGTCATAACTTGCTTCTACTAACTCCATATACTGTGTCAGGTCAAGTTGGAAAAATCGATGCTGTCTTTTATCAATAAACCCATTACTCCCGGGTACAAGTAATAACTCGCTGGTCAGTGATTCCTCTGTACTACCTTTTGTACTCTGTGACTTTGGTGTTACGTCTGTTAGCTTCTTCTCCTCCCTCTTTTTCCAGAAAGCCTCCTGTTTGTTCTGCTTGTTGTTGTTGGGGGGGAGCGGCAGTGACAGTCTCGGCTTCTGGTGCCTGTTCATCATGGGTCTCGGCAGGAGCTTGAGCTCCACCGCCTCGAGCATCGCCTTGTGATGTCCTGACATATTGCTTGTGTTTTCTGTGCACCACTGGCGCCTTACCAATTCTAAAATGAAAATGTCACAAACATATGGCTCACAATTTGAGACGAACAGTTGGTAACAGGTAGATTTTATAAATTAAAATACAGAACATAGGTAAGTTTGATCATTTCTGAGAACGCGAACTGTTACAGCTAGGGGCAGGAAAAAATCGGTGTTTTTTTTTTTTTTTTTTTTTTTTTTTTTTTTTTTTTTTTTTTTTTTTTTGCACTTTTCGGTGTTATTTTCTGGCAAGCTTTTTCTGTTATCAATATTTGTTATATTTAACCATTTTTCAATGCTATGTTGAAACTGGAACTAATCCTAAGGTAGGGTGGACCAAACATGAGACAAGTATAGAAATTATTTTAACAAAAAATTTTGACACAAATAATTATTTAAAAACAAATACGGAAGGTAAAAATGAAAATAACGATATATAATTTTTCTCATCGATTTCACTATTTATGTTACACACTTGAAATTTCTTACGGAGTAGCAATAATGAAACTTCGAAGTGTTATCGTTAACAAATAAAATGTCTTGGCTACATCCCCAAGAGATTTTTCCGTATGAATATCATCAAAATGTTTGTAAACATTTACGAAAGGTATTTCACTTGGGTTAAAAATAAGACAAAATTCAATTTTCTTATTGTTCACTCATATGTTGCTTGAAAACAAAGTTTAAAACTCAAAAACTTGTACTGAAACATATTATAAATTCTATTTTCCATCAATAACACAGTTTTTTAATATAAAAATAGTTCCTTTAACGTAGTATTTTTTTAACAAATGTATACATCTGGTAGTAAAGCTCATTTATGTACTGCATTTTCAGCTGGTTTTACCAAGAACTGGACAAATGGGGTAAAAACAGATAAAACAGAAATCCATCCTCAAACAAAAGAATCATAGTTCATCCTAACACGAAGTAAAAAGTAGTAAACACTTGAAAAAGTGAGAATGTGATTTTTTAAAGAAGAATAAGGAAACAAGCTAAGAAAGATAGGTTTACAGTAGCACTAAGTCATCACTCTGTAGTTTTTCGAATGAAAGCATTGTCATTATTTCAATGTTGTCTTCAGAGACATTGTGCCGCCTATCTCTCAGTACTTCGTTATAGTTTGAAAACAGCCTCTCGCTGTCAACATTGCAAAACGGGAACCAAACAGCTTTCAATACTGGTGCTGCAAATTGCAGATTATCGGTTGCAGATATTTGACTATGTGAACATGTCCCGACTGCATTGACATTTGATTTTGAACAAAATTCCGGAGAGATTGATACCCCTTCAGAATATCTGCAGTACTAAGAACAGTAATGCCAGGTACAGATTGTAAGATCCTGGTAATTAATAGGATTGAGAATTATTGTCCGTAGATCGAAACAAGAATCCAAGGCTTTGAAAACTAATCTACTTGGATCTGTGGCCATGAGAGTCGACAATCTCGTTTGGAGGTGTAGTCGAGTTCGCTTCAATCCCTCCTTAATTTCTGCTTGAAGCACTTCCCTCTTTATAGTTTTCAAAATCTCACTGGTTTCATTGCCAAATATTCCTTTTGCCACAATACTGAAGCATACTCCAAGATGCTTCAACTTTGAATAAAGTTCTTGTGAAACTGGATGCTTTGAAGTCTCTAAGAAGACAGCCATGCTCATCAAGTCCCTGGCATGTCCTTTAACAAACATGGCCTCTGAAAGAATCCTAGTTACACCATTATCTGACAGTGAAATAATATACTCAATGCCTGCATTCGACAGCTCTCTCATATCATCATTCGGGAAGGATTCAATCGTTACCTCAAAATATTCTGCTACTTAGATAGCTGTGGAGAGTCAGTAGTTCCATCGTGTTAAAACTGGAAGGGGAGAAACCTTTTGGATTTCTATTTTTCTCTTTAAGAAACTGCAAATATAAACATTTCCTTTTTCTGATATCTAAAAAAGCGCTCTTCAAGTAACTGATTGTAGTATTTAACTTACTAAGTTCCTTGGAATATATGTTAGCAATTAGATTAATTGTATGTGCCCAGCATTGAATTGGATTAAATTATCACCTATTATTGTTTTCAAGGAGTCGACAAATTTGTTCATAAATAGCACGAGCATATTGTGTCGAGTTTGCTGCATCGAGAACTTTCACACTTGCCACAAAAAGTTTCTGCTCATTCCAAGCTTCAATAGTTCTCAACAAAACAGCGAAAACACAACAGCTTCTTCTGTCAGTGGTCTCGTCTGCTAATATAACAACAACTTTCCTTGCTAATTTTTCCATTACCTCAGTTTTCCTTTGCTGTTGTATTGAAGGCACAATAGTCTCTCTTATTGTTTTAACAGATGAGGTGTTACCAGCACCTAAAAAGAACAGTCTGTTAGTTATCTGAAACTTCAATATAATGCGATACTGTACAAGAGCAAAATAGGGGAGAGGGGGGCAATTGGCGTAATTGGAACACCAGGTTATTAGAACAGTAGCTTATAAACAGCCAACTGAGCAAGTTAAAGGTATCAAGATGATGATGTGGATTTGTAACAATCAGCTCTTATGCCTAAATTAATACCATTATTTAAGATTCACTAATTAGTTTTTGATTATTTCAGGGTATGCAGGGCTGAGGTTGGGTACAGCCCTACAATACATTCATTCATTATAAGTATGAAGGAGTGGGGGACACTGTTGAAGTACCTCAGCTGTGGTAATTAGAACTTAAAGTTGCAGACTTAACATCATTATTTTGTTACCTATTAAGGATTGCCCCTAACATAAGATACAAAAATGAGAAAATTGGAAAAGTCTAAGTATTAATAAAAAGTTTAACGGAAATATGTCGGTTACTTTGTTCTGTAGTCTTGAAAGTATTTAAAAAAAAATTAATTTCTGCCCTAGTTTCCCAGGTCCTCCCTATATTTTTATCAAAGATAAAGACTTCAATTGGGAACTGATTGAAAGTGCATGTGAAGTGAAGATTTACCAAAATAATTTTGAGGCAGGCTGTAGCCATATATAAGTAACACCACAGCTCACCTTCAATGAACTCATTCATCCACTGCCGCAAATTTTCGTTCTCCAGTTTGTGGAGTGGAATGTTGGCGTTCAAACATGTTTCCACAGTTCTTTCGGCCTGATATTCACAACCGCTCGTCTTCTTTTTTGCAGCTTTAAAGCTGCTGCTCATTGTAGACTGCCGCTTCATTGGCAAATTGGACTGCTTCAACTTGTTGCATTTATGTTTTTCGGACTGCGCATGTTTCACTGTAGAATCAGTGCGCTCCCATGAAACTCTAAAATTGCAGAATTGACACAACACTGTTAACTTACCGGGAGCATATAAAGTTTTTATTTCTTTCATCGAGGCGTACTGTTGTAGTAGTAGTGTATTGGAAATGGCCTTCAGAGCTGGCATTCTTAAGCACCGTTCAGTTTGCCTACAAAACTTTGGAAATGTTTGCTTTCCACTATGTTGAAGGGCAAATAATCCTTTACAACAGTCTGCAGAAGTGCGAAATCTCTCTCGTGATTTCTTTTGTTCGAAAGAGGTTTCGCAAAATACATAGGTAATGTTCCGTAATACTGATGTCTGCTGTCTGATAATGAAGTGATACTGTTATTTTCTGGCACCGACTGCTGTTCGCTTCTGGCAATTGCTGCTGTTGGTTCCGGTTTGTCCGAGTTATTTGTCCAAGAAATATCGAAAAATGCAGGAACAGGGGGCGCTAAGCCCCTGACAGACAATGACCCTGTTGGATGCAGCACTCGCACACATGATGCGCTAGATTAAATGTATTTCCTCCTTTATCTGAAATACACTTAGAACAACAGCTGCACTTTGCTTTCCCATCACCTAACTCGGCTAACAAACCCCAATTTTCACTACTTTTTCGCGATCGCGAGTTGCTAGCCATTGTATAAGAGTGAACAGACACAAAAACTGCTTTCCGAATGAAATAAAGGGGATTTTACTTGAAATCGTACCAGGTGACAGTTTACGTTTTGAATTTGGAGAGTTATTGTTCTCGACAAAAATAAAATCTACAGGAAAACTTCTGAATAATTATTTAACGTAAGTATATAGACTTTGTGACAGTGGTAAACATACTCATTCTATTTTTGGATTAAATTTTAAAAAGAACATAAAATTGGACTGCATTTCGTTGGTAGCCCTAGTTTTCAGTCAACGAATACAACAAATAAGGTTTCATTTGGCAGATAAAGATTTTTTTTTTGGGCGCTTCGTGAGAAAATGCCGAGAAAGATTAAATGTAATAACTTCGTTATATGTGGCAGGCTTCTCTGTTTATCTTTCCTTTGTCCCCTTCGACCATGCTCTATTTAACCCTCCAGCAGGCGCGTCAACTTTCGTGATGCCCCTTGTCGCGATGTATCTCGTGGATACACATGCGACAAATTTTGTGGTTTTTTGTTTGTTTACAGGTTCTTTTTCTTTTGTTTTTGTTTTAAATTGCAGTTACCTTTATTGTTACAGATTTTAAAAATACAGAAGTGAACATCAGGCTCATTACACTTTCAAAGTAACAGAAATATTTGGCATTTTGTAATGGAGAAGTACATGAAATTCTTTTAAAAATTGATTTTATTATAGGTACAAATAAATTATTGAACTAATCAAAGCATGTCTCTTTTTACTGATTGCCCTCTACAGAAAGACATTGTTCACAAGTTATCTTTGCATGCTTTTGCAAAAAAAAGATGTGTACCGCATTTTCCGCATGTATACATGCTGATACGAGTCTCTCTTGTCTCCCTGTAGCATGACTGGCATCTTTTTCTTTTTTTGTTTTCTAATTCCAAGGATTGTTCAGCGTTTTCTTGCTCTTTTCCTTTAGGTTTGTACTTTACTAGCATTGACTTTATATCATCAGGTAGAGGCATAATAAGAGCTCTTCTTTTGAGAGAATCTTGCAGTAGAGTCAGAGCCAAAGTTTTGAGGTACTCGCGCCGATTTGAGTATTTATTCTTGTTGCCCAAGAAAATTACTCTTGAGTTGATGCCTGCAATGTTCAACAGGTGGAAAAAAATCATCATAGGCCATCTTCTTGTTGACCTAGCTACATTGTAGGTTGCACAGAGTTTGTCAACTACATGAACTCCAGATATGGTGTCATTATAGTGTAGAATAATTGCTGGTTTTTTCTCTAAACCTTCCGAAGCCTCACTTGACGATACATGCATACTCGAAAGGAGGACTACAGTTCTCCCTTTTTTCGGGACATACGACACAAGGGTTTCATTCTTGCAAAAGCCAAATACGCCATCATATTGCTGTCTACTTTTTGGTGCTACGAAATTCGATGGCAGGTCCTTGTTTTTTTCTAATTGTGCCTACAAACGACAGTCTCCTTTTATGCAGTTCTCTTACTAACCCCAAACTAGTGATCCAGTTATCTGCTGTAATGTTTCTACCCGTCCCGTATATTGGTTCAGCAAATCTCAGAACAACTACTTTGGCGAAGTTGTTATTCTGAAAGGGTCCTGGTTTAATCCACAATATATTTCCGTGTTTTAAGTATAATAAAGCTTGGCATCACAGAAGCAGAAAATTTTGATGGCATATTAGATGGTTTCAATGGTATGAACTGGCGAAATGCACACCGGCCTCGAAATGCTGGTAGCTGCTCATCAACTGTGACGTTCTGACCGAGGTAGTAATGTGAATGCAGTGAACGTTTCCCTCACGGCTGCTAATTTGTCTGTCTTGCGCCGTTCTTGTCTTGTGGCTCCATCATCGAAACGAACACATCTTATTAGGAACAGGAAACGTTTTTCGGACATGGTCATTCTAAAAATATTCAGACCAAGGTTATCTGCTGTCCAGAAGTCGTGAACATTCTGTCGCCCACCACGGAACACACCAGCAAGGTATAACAAGCCAAGAAAGGCTTTTATTTCGATTGCGTCTGTGTCCTTGCAGCCACTCTCGCGAGCAGAGTTTCCTTTTAGATCAGCTATACGCCTGTTAGTGTTGACCACAATTAGATCTAGGATATCATTACTGATCAATAGGCTCCAGCAGTCAATTTCAGTTACCATTTTCTTTGCGGCTCCAACTACCCCAGGCAGTTTGGTTAGAATATTATGAGGCCGTGTCTGTTGCTTTCCAAGGCACTTTCCTCCGTTTAGTTCCACCCTTACCTAAAATAAAAAATAAGTACATTACACCATTATTAGATATCGTTATTATTACATCTGAAAGCATATTTATTGTCTTTTCTACTGACCAAAATAGTAATGTTCATCAGTTTCCTGCGCTTCATTATTTTCCTCTTCATCAAATTCGTGATCTGTGTCTGAGCCTACAGATCGTGTTTCGAGTATATCTTCGGTTTCTGAATCAGTTTCTGCAAGATCATCATCATCATCATCATCATCAATGGATACCTCGTCGTCGAGAAGAAGGCGATGTACTTCTTCCAAATTCTTAGTATTTTCTAGATCATATCGTTTACTCATTTTGAAAGAGAGTACACGTAGCTACAACGAAACGTTACTTCATTTAGAAGACAACAATGCAACTGCCGACTTGGCGTACGCTGCAAACAATGCAACAGCTGCAGTCATTAACGGCGACAAAGCGTTACCCGAGTTGGCGCGCTGTATCTGAGAGATACAAGCTGTACACGTTCCCACACCTAACTCATTTATGACCTTGTCAGTATCAGGATAAGGCTGAAATTCCTGTGAAGCAACAAGAAATGTATGACACAAGATGTCGTGGGCCAGCAAACCGTTAAGACTGTTCATTGCGGTAATATTAGAGAAAAAGTAGGTCATGTCTCTCATAGGTACATGCGCGACTGTCGCAGGGTTAACTCCGGCGCTGTAAAGAGCGTAAAACGTTGCGTGCACGCTACTGCATAGTTCGGCCATCTGTTGGTAAAATTATGAAGTATTACGAAGCTTTATTGTACGAGCGAGGCGAAGCGAGCGGAGCCGCGGTGAACTGGGCAACTTCGCCAGGCTTCCGTACTTCATCAATGAACTGCTTCATCTGAACGCTTCACGGCAAAGAGTGAAATGAATGAAGTAGTTCACGGGAATGAACGGGTTCGACCCATATCTAATATAAACCACCGGTTTCAAATTCTCGCACCCTTTCGTCAACGGTTACCGTAGGCTTCGGCATTTTCACAGAATACACGTGTTCGTCGCCGCGGCTAGAATAAGAATACAATGAAGAAGTAAAAATAAAAGAAAAAAAGCAGATGGTAACAATGAGTATCCGAACGCGGGTACTGCAATAGCTTCGAAACGATTGAAAAACTGCTTAAACGAACCTTATTTCAACGAAATTAAAAAATAATCATATCGATATTAGTTAAAAGTTTGGTAAGTTAATACATGCAGTAAAATACGCCCTCAGCTTTGAAACCGCAATGGTATGGGTATTGCGCACAATATTGTTTATTCGCAAGGGTTGGCAGTGAGTATACGCAAAATAGTTGTTCTGCCAATCTATGGTCTCTGTAAACTTGACTAATGGCTTAAACACAAGCATGTACAATATTAACGTGGTTTGTGTGCTGTCACAGAGTACACCTTTTTCTTTGTTTGGATGGTTTGAGACTGGGTTCTGATACGTGAAACCGGTCATCAATTAAACAAAAGTATCTGAATTTTGCAACTTTGGCTGTTTTTTTACATCAAACTGGTTAACTCAAGTTGCTGTCCAGCATGCTGGAAACCCAAGATGATGAAATTTATAGCTGTTCTTTTCCGAAGCAGAAATTAATGCAGTCCTGTAGAATGCCTGCCACACCAATCATTCGGAACTCATCGCATATTCGGAAACAAACATCCAAATATTTATTTCAATCTTCGATTTCTAATCAGATGGGAAGGTTAACATCATTTATTGCAGAACATATTTGTATTAGGTGTGGAAAATTATCTGCTACCAGTCACAATAAAATGTTATTTATTTTCACACGACAGGTTTCGGGCTTGCGCCCATCTTCAGGTGTTTATACATTCATGTCCATGTTTGTACTTTTGGAGATCACTGTATAAATACAAAAAAATTATTTGCTGGTGACTACACAGATACAAGTGGGACAATTGTAACAGTAAGGGAGCATTTGATGAAAATACATCTGTACTTACATAAAGATGAAACACCATTATTACAGTTATCCTATAGTGATAGTTTTGCCTCTTAGTTACACACTTGTAGTCATTTTCACGTCCATATTTCAGTGTTACCAAGTATGGCTTCATATTACACTATTATGATGTGCACTCGTGAAATACACTATGTTTACATACAAACATGTGGGCTGTGGTCAAAGAACTTAGATGTAGCAAATGTAAATATGTTGCTCATACAGAAACTTGTAGGTTATTGTCAACGAACTTAGCCACAGTAAGTGCAAGGGTGTAGCATAAATAGAAATTTAAAAAGCTATTATAGACTGCGACATTTCTTGATACACATTATGATTCCCCCCCACATTTTTGTTGGAGAGCTTATATATATATATATATATATATATATATATATATATATATATATATATATATATATATATATATAACTCACAGCTATTTCAAATTAAAAAATGATAGCTAGAACTATTTTGAGCCACACCATTGTCAGAGAAATTACATCTAGGAGATACAATAATGTTACACACATGAAATTTTGAAAGCTATTACACACTGTACAATGCCAGTTACAGCTTGTGCTTACAATATGACTGTTACAGATTACTATGACACTTGAACTGTTGTATGACTGCGACTACATCGAATTTCTATAGAATATTAGTTTGTTATTTCTTGTTACTTTGTTATATCAGAGGATAATTATTTTCTGTTTCTGAATATTTCATGAAATATGTGAAGATAGGATTTGTTTGGAAGTTCCATTTGTTCGTTGAGAACAAGGTCTGGTGAGTTAGAGCTGTGGATATAAATTTCTAGCTCTTCGAGCAGATTCATTTTCTTTCCGTTGCTCACAGTGTGTAGTATTTGTAGGTTATCTGTAATGGCTGTGGCTGAGTGACCATGGTCTTTTAGGTGCGTTGCAAAGGTGGATTTGTCAATTATTTTGCCGGAAGGCATCCATATGCTCACGGTATCTTACAGTGAAACTCCTTCCAGTTAGGTCTGTTTTACCCATAGTGGATGCTGTAGAACTCCGTGACTGTTCCTCACTGTATTACACTTTCCAATTTTTTCCTTTACTTTTACTGTAAGAAGTGGTAGAGTCGTAAGCTGAATGATTCATGACTGTGTTGACAGTGTTAGTGCCCACCTCCTTCCAAATACTTGCATTACATTCATAACAAAATATCAGACCGTGTTGACAATAGTACGATGGAAAAAAAACATACTAACATGCACTGGGACACAAACCTACATCCATTCATATCGTAAACCACGAAAATATCCTTTACGTTATGGCTTACTCAATCGGCTAATGTCTCAATGATCACATTTCTTGAAGCCTTATATCGTCGCTGCATTATTAACCGCATGAAATGTGCAGGATAATGTTTATGTGATAGATTTTCATGCCGCCATTGCTTTGAAACGGCATACTGCGATAATACACTACAAAAGAAAGAAATAATGGAAAATCACACTGTGATCGTTCGTACGCGCTCGCAAAAGTCTAGTTGAAGGGCCACTAGTGACGTCACGACTGTTAAAAGTAGTGCGACAGTTGAACAAGGAACATTTCAACATTAAATACGCCACTGTGCAGTGTTCCCTTTCCTCGGGGTTCTGCCGTGAAAATAGAAAGTAGAAAATCTGATTGGGTTTTGAATTTTGATGGAATAAGGCGGACTCCGTATTTACTTATTGGTGATTGAGATAGTGCTGTAATTTGACCGTGAATGGCAGGCCGGGTCGCCAACACTACAAAAAGCGACAGTAAGGAAATAGCATCAGAAATAAGTTGAAATTTACCTTAGAATTCTGTTAGAAACGAAGTATTTATTATAATATAGTCTTCGTGGCTGCGTCTGGACTGCTTCTTAATTTTCTTGTAGGATGACCTGCTTTCATTGTTCGCTCGTCCTCTTGTTCTCCGTCTGATGAAAATTTCTTTAAGTTGTCGCTGTCAGGATTAATTTATAAATTTGGCGATAACCATTGCGAATCACTACTGAAATAACTTCGTCTTGTAATATAGTTTTAATTTCCACTTAAAATCATTGTTTAATACAGCGCCGAAAAATACGTCTTGAACGTATGAAAACAAAGAGAGTAATAAACTAATTGTTAAAACAAGCACCTACGCAAAAGTAAAAAAAAGAAAGAAAAAAGAAAAAACAAACATAAAAATCTGTTGCTGGCGCAGCGCTGTTCTGCATGCGCGTTCGTAAATCACATCTTTGCTCTGGCGGAGCCGCGGTAGCCAAAATACCGTTACAACTGACATCATTAGATTTACGAAGACACTGAGCAATTTTGTTGAAAAAACGCTGATTTTGCGTTACTTCCTTAAAAACTGTAGAATTCGCGTTATTTCCTGAAAAATCACCAAATTGGCGTTATTCGTCGCGTTATCGTTTCAACGAATTTTACCCGTCCGTATTGATTAACTGTTAATACCACATTAATGCAATAAATGCTCAAAATGATGTCCTCCAACCTCAATGCATTTGGCAATACGTGTAACGACATTCCTCTCAACAGCGAGTAGTTCGCCTTCCGTAATGTTCGCAAATGCATTGACAGTGCGCTGACGCATGTTGTCAGGCGTTGTCAGTGTATCACGATAGCGAACATCCTTCAACTTTCCCCACAGAAAGAAATCCGGGGACGTCAGATCCGGTGAAGTGCGGGCCATGGTATGGTGCTTCAACGACCAATCCGCCTGCTATGAAATGTGCTATTCAAAACCGCATCAACCGCACGCGAGCTATGTGCCTAACATCCATCATGTTGGAAGTACATCGCCATTGTATCATGGAGTAAAACATCTTGTAGGAACAGCGGTAGAACATTACGTAGGAAGTGAGCATACATTGCACCATTTAGATTGCCATCGATGAAATTGGGGCCAATTATCCTTCCTCCGCTTCGTCGCTAAATAGAACGCGTGCAAAAAATCTGTCATCGTCTCGTAATTTCTCTTGTGCCCAGTGGCAGAACTGTACACGACGTTCAAAGTCGTCGTCATGCAATTCCTGGTGCATAGAAATGTTTTACGGGTGCAATCGATGTTGATGTAGAATTCTCAATACCGACGTTTTTGAGATTCCCGATTCTCGCGCAATTTGTCTGCTACTGATGTGCGGATTAGCTGCGAGAGCAGTTAAAACACCTACTTGGGCATCATCATTTGTTACAGGTCGTGGTTGACGTTTCACATGTGGCTGAACACTTCCTGTTTCCTTAAACAACGTAACTATCCGGCGAACGGTCCGGAGACTTGGACGATGTCTTCCAGGATACCGAGCAGCATACATAGCACACGCGCGTTGGGCATTTTGATCGCAATAGCCACACATTAACACGATATCGACTTTTTCCGCAATTGGTAAACGGTCCATTTTGACACGGGTAATGTATCACGAAGCAAATACCGTTCGCACTGGCGGAATGTTACGTGATACCCGCGTACTTATACGTTTGTGACTATTACAGCGCCATCTATCACAAAGCGAAAAAAGTGGTCCAACTAAAACATTAATATATGTAATAAAAATGGGAGTTCCTATTTTTTTAAAAAAATGCAATTGATATCCGTTTGACCTATGTCAGCGCCGTCTAGAGGGGCAGCCATAACATCTGGTTTCCCCCTTCAAGCTAGACGAGTTTCGTTCTTCGTAGTTTTTTCGTTTGATGCTTATTTCGTGAAATATTTGGCCCGGTCACTATCAATGGACCACCCTGTGTAGATATATGAATTACTGACTGCAGAAACAGCATTACGCCGTGCATGTTGATTTTGAGAAAAACGGAAAAATAAGTTTGTGGACCTGAGTGTTCTGTTTTATTTGAGAGCTCTATTTTACTTTGAACGGCACAGTTTCTCGTGATGTCCGGACACTATTTTCCATAATGTAATGATTGCGTATTTAAATTATTATATAATCCAAAGTTCGTGGATATGTACTGTTTCTGAAATCAATTGGTTGCCAGAAATGTAAGTCTTGTGTTATTTAGCAGTTTATTTGTAAATTTATTTTGTTCAGTACGGAAATGATTAGGCTACAAAACAGTTTCTGAAGATCAGCTATATTATTTCTCATTGCCAAAATTGCCGTAAATAAATCTCTATATTGAACACCCATGGAAGTCAGTTTTTGTCTTAACTAAATATTAACTTACCTCTTCACTTTCATTGTCCTCAGTCATGGAATGCTGAGTCAGACCTATGGATTTGCTTTTTCTTGGCAAGCAATGATCCGCCAAAAACAGTAACTTATTATAATACCACAAAGATGGTTTTTATATCTGAAAAATTGTTAGTTCAAATTGACATAGAAAAATGTACGTGGGAAAGCTATATCATAATCCTTTACCATTCAAGATTATGTGCTTTCAAAAATCTGGTGAATATTCAGTGTGATATTTCCAGGAAATAATCTTAAATGTGTCCGGTTTTTGCAAGTAGTAGGTTTCTACATTCAATACAAAATTCATAGTTTTGTACTTACGTCGTTCATCCCAGCGCCACCGCTTTTCGATGATTTTACTTTGGCGTACTCCACTTTAAATTGAGTACGTAAATTGTGCATTTTGCTATAGCACTCCTAGCTCGTCGTATATGGTCGAACCAGACACACGGCACTTGCAACTCTTTAGAGCGTTTCTGCACGCAAGTGTTATTATAAATAAGTTTGCGCTTTTCACGACGTACAGGCACTGTTCTTCCCTATAAGTACATATCAATGCTTCAATCGCTTCCTTGGACCACTGCGGTGCAATTATTAAATAATTATAAGAACTTCCTACCGCACAACAAAGGCTTCCCGCCCAAGCTTTGCGCGTCTGACGTAACAAACGTAACGTCTCATGATTGGCCAACGCAGGTAGCACGCAAGGAACCTTACAAGAAATATAGCACCGGACCTATACTGGAAATCTTACAAGGTTCGCAGCAAGGTAGCCCGCAAGGTAGACGTCGCGCGAGTCAGCAAGGAAACTTACAGCGAATCTTGCTCCGTGTGAGACGGGCTTAAGATAGTGTTTCACAAACATACCTAACCATTATCTGTTACCGTCCTGAACATATCTTTCCTGCCATGGAACTCTGCCAACAGTACTGAAGTAGCATGTCAGATGTTGTCTCACTTCTCTTGCATTGGCTATGATTTGCACCCTGAGCAGCAATGCGAGGAAGACATGGTAATTCATCTACATTGGGAGGGATATATCCTTGAGAGTTTCTGGTAAGTACAAAATTATGTAGCAAGCAACACACTTTTGTAATGAGCTCTACCTTGGAAACAGATAGTGGAATAATTTGTGTGCAGCAAAGTTCTGAATTTGTTTGACATTATGCCAAAGGCATTTTCCACAACTGTACGTGCTCTACAAATTCTGTAGTTAAAAATTCTTTTTTCAGGTCTCATGTCACATTCAAGATATGGTTTCATTGAATTCTCCTTTAACGCAAAAACATCATCTGCCAAAAACATGTAGGGAACACAGATGTCAATTCCTGGGAGTGGACACGTTGGTGGAAAATTTAATGAACCATCCGTGAGTTTCATGAACAAGGCACTCTCTCTGAATATTACACCATCATTCATTCTCCCATTTCTGCCGATGTCACAAATAAAAATTTATAATTAGCATCTACTACAGCTAAAAGAACTATGCTGTTGTGACCTTTGTAGTTTCTGAATGATGAACCATCAGAGCGCAGAGGCCTAAACTTGAAGTGAAATGTTTCCCATCAAGTGCTCCACTGCAATGCGGGAATTGCCAGAGGCTGTGGAACCCATCTTCTATTACTTTCCACTCGGCAGGATCACGTGGACTGCAAATTACATTTTATTTCACTGTTGTGCCATACCAAGAAGAAAATAGTAGCAGATACTTATAGCATTTATCTGCGGCTCACCTGTATAGCATTACCTCCTAACACGTTTGCTATGGCCGTCAAAATCTCAATTAAAGATGAAAAATACAGATACAATGACACATTTGTAAAAACACATGCAAAATCTTAATGAATCACTGTTTCGAAACCCTGTATAGCCGTCAACATAAAACATTTAAAGGATCTAAACATCGCCTGAATAAATTGCTAGCTCAGGAATGGTAAAAATCTCTCGACGGCTTAACCGTTGAGGAGTATTAATGGTTTGAAGAACCTCATGTATGTTGTAGACAATATCATCAGGCTTTTTAGGCCACTTCCAACGAGCACCAGATTTAATCTTGCATTGACACGAATTTCACAGTCGCTTACCATTTCAGTTATTTTTCCTTGATAGAGACCCCCCCACCTCAAAATTCACAATTACGAACTGTCCTACATTTAAATCTTCGATTTCTAGGTGAGACACCTCAGGTACCAGTATTCTGCTTCCTTCGTGGATAGCGATGGTACTGGTGAATACATCACTGAAATCTTCTGATCCTAGGCTGTCATCTGTATCTTGGAGGGACACACATCTTCTCCATCAGAGTCGGAGTTATCTGTCACTTCTTCTTGCTTACCTGCTCTCAGCTTGGACTGGCTTGCCTTCGATGTAGATGGTACAGATTCTTCTACCTCTTCTGCAGAGATACTTTTGCCTGGTGGAACAGTCGGTGTCTTTCGCCTTTTTGTTTGAAGGGGTTTGTAAGCTCTTCTCCTCACTTCTCAATTTTCTCCAAGAAAGTGTCTCCTAGAGCTGCAGTTTCCTCAACTGACATCCCTTGTGATGGCAGTCTCTTGAGGACTTGTTCCCTGTTGGAAGGATGTGGGACAGCGGTGGAATAATTGTTTAATGTTCCTATTATTTATTTAATGCTGTTGTTTGCCGTTCTCAACACTGGCTCTCTAACTACAATATTGGCAAACAGAAAGTGATTAGCAAAACGTGAAGCCTGTAATTAGTATTCCTAGTGCCTACTTCATCTGAGAAATACACTTATAGCTATAGCTTGTAGCTCTGATGAATTAGGATATTGTCTGGGATTCATAATCAAAAACCAATCTCTCTAAAATGTTCACTATATTCTGAAAGTCACAGACTAAAAGAATCCACGCAATCCAACTACCAGAGCAGTTCAGAGTCTAATGCACTGATGTAACTATAACTGTTCAAATTAAATGTTTAAGTGAATGCTCGCCATAATTTGATGATAATGTTCATCAAACGCCACGCTAATAATGGTAGAATGTCTGTCCTGCGGCGGCACGTAAAAATACGACATACACAAACTAAAGATAGATCATTAACGTCATCCCAAAATTAACAGTTCACTCGAAAACGATGTAATAGTTACGTATCCCGAGTAACTTATTACTGCATCCAAGACTGTTTATATCAACGATACCGGCGCGACGCGACTTCCCGGCACAGGTGGTGCGCTAATCAGCATCTGGAGAGAACTGGGGCCTTCCTTTCATCGTCGTCGTCGTGCGTGACAACTCGTGCATTCACTGCACGTTTTGGGCAGGTTAAGCAGGGCCTGCTGTTCCTGCGTCAGAGATCGCAATTTGTCGTTGTGGTCCTCACGTTTTGTTCGTCTTCACGTCTTCACGCTTCGTAATTTTTCTTCTCTTGCTGCTTGGATTACTCCAGCAGCAGGTCTGGCCATCTGGTCGCTGGGCGCCAGTGGGGTTGGTTTCCCAGCCCCCTGACCAGCGGGTTTTCGGAGGTCCTCGTCAACTCATAAAATGGTGTAGCGAGCGCGCGGAAGCGGCGCTCCAACATCTGGACTCCAGCGGCGTCGTGCAGCCTGCGTGTGCCGTAGTCCCTCGGCAGGTGTAGAGCCAGCCGAAGGGCTTTATTCTGCACACGCTGCAGCGTCTGGATGTGCATTTCTGCCGCGTTTCCCCACACCACGGCCGCGTACTCTAGCACTGGCCTGATGAGTGCTAGGTACAGCGAGAGGCCGCAGTGGGGGGGCAGTGTCGTCGTTGGGTTGAGGAGCGGGTACAGCAGGCGCAACCTGCCGAGCGCTCGGCCCCTCAGCTCCCGGATGTGTGGACCCCACGTCAGGCGTCGATCGAGGGTGACGCCGAGGTATTTTCCTGTGCGCGACCACGGGATGGGGCCTCCCATGATCCGCACTTGCAGCAGCGCGTCGGGAATGCGGCGGTGCGTGAATATCACCGCCTGGCTTTTCCCGGCGTTGAACTTGAGCCGCCATTTGGTGGCCCAGGCTCCAATCTCGTTGCAGGAGAGCTGCAGCCGGCGGCGCATTAGCTGCGCGTCCTTGCTGCGAGTGTAGATGGCGGTGTCGTCCGCGTAGAGCGCCAGGTGCACCCTCGGCGTCGTCTTTGGCACGTCGGCGGTGTACAGAGAGTACAGCAGTGGGCCAAGCACGGACCCCTGCGGTACTCCTGCTCGGATGTGGCGCGCCGTTGACACGCCACCGTCAGCGCGCACATGGAAGGTGCGCCCGCGCAGGTACGACTGGAGAAGGCGGACGTGCGACACAGGAACCCCCTGTACCAGCAGCTTGTACAGGAGGCCGTCGTGCCACACGCTATCGAAGGCCCTAGAAACATCAAGGAAAACCGCCCCGAGGTACTCGCGATGTTCCAGGGCCCCCATTGCCTGCTCCACCAGTCGTAGTAGCTGATGCTGCGTAGCATGACCGCGGCGGAATCCGAACTGCTCGTCAGGAAGCAGGCCTTCTTCACTGACGTGGCGCTGCAGTCGGATCGAGTAAATCCTCTCGAAGGTTTTCGAGAGGGAAGGCAGGAGGCTTATTGGGCGATAGCTTTGCGCCAGCCTAGGATCTTTGCCAGCCTTCGGGATGGCGACCACCTCTGCGTGTTTCCACGCAGCAGGGTAGACGCCAGTGCGAAGGATGGCGTTGAATATCGCTGTGACGACACGCACTGCTTCCGGCGGCAGCTTCTTCAGCAGTGCGTTACCCATCTTGTCACATCCCCCTGCCTTCCTGGGCTGCAGGAAGTTGAGGTGATGTTGGACCTCTTCTTCTGTTGTCTCTGTGAGGATGTCGTCCTCTTCCTGCTGGGTCAGGTACAGTGGGAGGCGCTCGTCCACCTCGCGGATCATGTCGTCATCGACGACGTCGTCCACCGGTGTAAAGTTTTCCGCGAAGGCGTCCGCAAGGACGCTCGCCTTGGCATCTGGTTCCGCGACGACGTCTCTGCCAACTTGCAGCGGCGGGATGCGTTGGCCCTTTCTCAGGAAGCTCTTAGTTACGGCCCATGCGCTTCCGTCATCGATTCTGAGCGTGGCTATTTTGCCAGCCCAGTCCCGATTTCGGTGGTGGCTGACGGCCGCCGATATCTCGCGGCGCAGGCGATTTAGCAGGCGTTTGGTGGCGGGGCTTCTCGTGATCTGCCACTCACGGAAGACCCGGTTCTTCTCACGGATGGACATCAAGATATCCGGCGGAAGCTGCTTGGATTTATCCATCGGCTTCCTTGGTCGCTGTGGCGCCGCCGCATCTGCCGCCGCGAGTGTGTAGTGGGTGAACGCAGCTAGCGCGGCGTCCACCCCCTCCACGTCCGGATCGGGTGTGGCGGTGACCGTCTCTGCTAGGTGCTGTTGGAAGTGCGCCCAATTGGTGTTGAGGCGGGCGCTGCGGTGCTCAGGTGGGGCCATCCCGTCTGTGTCCATGTCAAAGATCACTGGCAGGTGATCTGAGGACAGGGCACAGCGCGTGGTCGCGATCGCGTTGTGAGCTGCCCCTTTCACGATCGCGATGTCTAGAACATCGGGACGGCCACGCTTCGGGTAGTGCGTGGGGTCGAAGGGACCCAGCACTATGGCGTCGTGGAGGTTTGCGACCCGGAGTAGTCGTCTGCCGCTGATGGTGGTGACCCTGGAGTTCCACTCCGGGTGTTTAGCATTGAGATCGCCGCCGATGAAGAGGTGCCCGCGCATCGACAGCAGCGTCTCGATGTCCCTGGATTGCAGGTGTCCCGACGGTTGTCGGTACGCTGCCACGAACGTGACGTGGCCTGCGGAAGTGCAGACGACGACGCCCGTGGTTTCCAGAGTCGGCGTCTCTGGGAGTAGAACCTGGTGATGGCGCAACGACGTTTTGACGTACACCGCCGTTCCGCCTCCATGGGTTGCCCGGTCCGTGCGGTAGCAGCGGAAATTTGCAGCCCTCACGTCCACGCCTGGCTTCAGCCAGGTCTCGGTGACGAGGCAAACGTCCACGTGCTCATCACGCAGGAACTGGCGGAATTCTCCCGCTTGGGTTCTGATGCTGTTCGCATTCCACACACAAACGGTTAGGCCCTGGATGTGCCTATCCATGTTTGGGTGTGGGGACAGCTGGTGTGGTGATGGCCTGAACGGCCGACTGCACTGCAGACGCAATCATCTGCGGAAGTTGTGTCAGGAACAGCTTGAAGTCCTCCCTCATGGCCCTGACTTCTTCCGCGACACTCGCTGCAGAAGTCCTGTCAGTGCCTGGGGGTGGTGCCGCTGCCTGGTCTCGAACAGCAGGCTGTGGAGCTGGCGTCTCGCGGGCAGGACGCTCCCTCCGCCGACCGCGCCGGCGGCCGCCCCTCGCTGTTGCAGGCTGCTCTCTCGGCGGTCCGCGCCCGTGAGCGACTACCGCCTCTGGAGCAGGCTCGGACTGGTTGCCACGCCCCCGTTCGACGGCGGCGTCGGCAGGACGCTGCTCAGTTGACTTGGCGGGTGCCTTGTCAGTGGCAGCGTTTGCGTAACTTCTCCCGGACTGCACCCGCGCGGAGTGCGCCGGTTGTCCTCGTTGTTTTGCGGTGGCACGCCGGAAGGCAGTGCAGCCGCGGTAGCACGCCACGTGTTTCTCGCCGCAATGGCAGCAAGTGGGCGCGTCCTTTCTCGGAATCTTACAATCTTTAGTGGCGTGGTCCCCCGCGCATTTGACGCAGCGAGGAGGCATCTTACAGTACTTCGCTACGTGGTCGAGGGCCTGGCAGTTGAAGCACTGCGGCGGGCCTCGTCTCCTGCGTAGCTTCTCCACGGTGACGCCGACGTCGGCCACGTGCGTCAGCTGGAAGATTTTGCGGTTCTCGATGGTGTCATCGAGAACCGCCATAAACAGCGGCATGTCGGAGTGGTCCCTGGGCGACTTCATGCGCGCTGTGGCGCGGATGGGAAAGCCCAGATCTTCAAGCAGCTCCCGCAGGTACCCTGGGTCCATGCTGAACGGGAGCTTGCGAAAGACGACCTTCAGCGTCTTCACCGGCTCCGAGGAGTAGGTGAAGCTGTGA
Source organism: Schistocerca gregaria (assembly GCF_023897955.1). Lineage (NCBI taxonomy): Eukaryota > Metazoa > Arthropoda > Insecta > Orthoptera > Acrididae > Schistocerca > Schistocerca gregaria. The sequence continues at coordinate 94,991,245 of NC_064930.1, read as the reverse complement.
AGCCCCTCCTTTTCGGTGAGGTCCATGACCCCACGGTAGTCTTCAGCTGTTTTGGTGATAACGCGATGTAAGTCGCGCCCTGCGACTCGAAACGTCACGTTCCCCTTAACAACCGCTTTGATTTTCTCTCGGAACTCTTTGAAGCCGCCGGTCCACTTGATGACCACAGGGGGCGGTGGGGGCGACTTCCTCTGCTGTTGGCTCTCCATGGGCTCTCCAGCGTCATTTGAGAGGCCGGAGTACCGGTTGCCGGTGTTGATGGCCGACTGTTGGGCGAGCACGACAGCTCTGGCTGTGTGCTTGCGGGAGGGCTGTGTGAAGCCCTCATCGTCAGCGGTCGGGGGAAGGGTCTTGTTACCCTTCCTCGATGCTTTCCGCTGTGTGCGGAGCGTGGGTGCGCTGCTGTTCGAGCTAGTGGCAGACCTCTTGCAGGTGGTGGCAGCACTCGCGTCGGCAGGCCGCTTGCGCGAGTGCTTTTCCACCTCCATGGTTTCAGCTGCCGGTTTTGTGCCTGGGATGAGTCCCATCAGGAAGGCAAGCTGCCTTTCTGCCTCCGGCGTATGCGCTGCATCCATTGAAGCCACTGGCGCCAGTGACTTGGTTTGCTCCGGAACAGTTGCCGAAGCATCCGTTTCGGCCCTCGGTTGCTGAACGGCCAGCACTGTGGCCGCGCTGCTGTTTTCCTTGGTAGCGCAGGACGACGCCGACGGGCCGCCAACGTCAAGTACGCGGGCGTAGGCGTGCAGGGGCAAGCCCCCATCCGCCGAAAGTGCCCGTCGGCTCCTCTGCGTATCTCCGTTCCTGCTGGGCCGGACAGTCGTAGGTGGCCGGCGGTTAGCGGCCGCCGACGGGGCAGGCCCCGCCGACAAGCCGTCCGCCGAACCACTCGCTGCCTCAGCCGTGGCTGAGGTCGCATAACGACTGCGCCGGTCCGTAGAGCTGTCCGACTCGTGGTCCATGTCCATCTGCCGGGTTGTTGCCGTTGGGGGGCCGGATGGGGTCGCCGACAGAGCAAGCTCTGCCGGACGACGATCCGCCACACCCTTCACATCTTCACAGCGGTCTGCTCGGTTCGGCATCTCTAGCAGCCCAGGGCCTTCCTTTCATGCGCAGCGTTCTACATATAAAGCCGCGGTGCGGACGGCTAAGGGAACGCCTGATCAAATCTGCTGTCCCGACTAGCCGCTGGGCTAGTAATGCACCACTTTTTAAGTTATCGAATAAATCATTGCTTCCTTTGTTGATGTCTGGTGAAGCTTTCAATTTAATTGTGCAATCAGCACACAAGTAATTAAGCATAATAAAAGTCTGACGTGGCTAAGTCAAATATTTTGGGCGAGAGAATTAATTTAATTACACTACACGCAGTAGACGATCTCGGAACTTGCCCTTTGGAGATACGCTATCGCTATAGTTCTATAGTTATTCCGTCGAAACTTCTCACATGTTTATGATTATAGCGGATCTCCCTTCTACTTAAATTTAAACATCCTAGCTTTATTTATTCGCCTACTTAATCTATCTTGCTTCCTTAATTTCTAAGACAAAAACCAGAAAATCATGAATTTCAACTAAAATTTTAATTTGTGAGATCCAGAATACTGTTTCTACTAAATTATTATGCAAAAGAAATCTAAATATAATTTTTTAAGTTTCTAGCTCTCTCTGTTGCGCCAATGATTTTTACAGAAAAAACATCCAAATTTCGAAAATGGTTAAAGTTATTGAACTGATATCCAACACACATTGATTTTGTATTACTCCTGACATGCTAGAAACGTTTCAGGTTATTTACATCATTTTAAAGTATTGCGCAATATTTATGACGTCAGAGCTAGTTATAGTGGACTGGCTGGCACACAATGGAAAGACTGATGTGAATTTTATAAGGCGTGAGTAGGCTGCTTCCCTACAAGGACACAATCCAGACTTACGAAAACCACTCTGCAAGTTGACGTGAGAGCCAGAGCTAAGAAGGTCGTTTCACAAATTTTTTAGAAGGCGAGGAAACTGATCCTTTGGCATCGATGTGCAGCGAGTTCCAGCAAAGGATGCTTTCCAGTTGGAAATAATTTTCCTCCAGTGGACCTTCATTGGCCGAAAATAGGCGACATCGAGAGGCTGCAGCAGATGAGTTGCATTTGGGGCAAAGAAGTGAACCTTATATTATGTTGTTCACAAAGGTGTAGCACTTGTATATTGATATGGGAGCTTAAGTTGTCTCCAATTAGCACCTTCAAGCCATCTTTGCGGCGCAAAGTGGGCAACATGAGGTACATAAACCAGTCTTCAAACGTATGGACGTCGAACCATCCAGATTTGGACCTATTGTAACGAGCTTCTGGCGGTCCATTCTCAGTCCATGTCGTCTATAATTTTTCTGCCTTATAAGTGACGTACAGGGGTGCCAAGTTACCGGCAGCCATTCCCGCAAACCATAATCCAGGTACTTACAGGATACTTAGTCCCCGTTTTTGTAATGATCTTGCCCCATACCTGCCAACCTTCAAAAACCAAAATTCAGGAGATTCAGTTTTAAAAATCAGGAGATATGAAAGATCAAAAAGCTGTGCCTCATTTTGGTATACACTTGAGATAACTGAAAAGTTTTCCTTTAAGGCGCCACAAAGCTATATAATGGCTAAAAACACACAGAAATATTGGAAATACCCAAAATGTTGACTCCGTAACCCTTATTTGTTGTTTCGTCCAGCTAATTGCTGTTAGGTTGGGATGTTTTTTGGCATTAGAAAAAAAGAATGATTGCCGTAAAACAGCATCCACTCTACTGTTCTGTGACACACGTGAAAACTGTAAAAATAGGCTCGCCAACTGGTTCTCCGGTGCATCACTCTTAAAACGTTTCGAGATAATACACAATAGTGTTCTCAATTATTTAGCAATGTTGTTATCCGTTCACATCAAGGTCAATTAAATTTCCAATACGTGATTAGGATGGAGAAAATATTGTAACACATAGGTATAATTATCTTTTCACGAAACACTTCGCATTTCTATTGATTTAAGGAATTAAATGTTGAAGATTTATCCTTTCTGAGAAATTCTTTGTTGAAGTTTTGCTGAAAGCAGTCACCTTGTAGTCTTGATTTTACTGTCAACAATCTCTACAAATTTTCATCACCAGTAGATGATCTAAACTATGTCCTTGTTTTAGTTACTTGACTAAATATCCTCTCACATTCTGCATTACTATGAGGGACTGTTAGAATACCTAACATAACACGAATTAATTTTGTAATATCAGAGACCACTGCACATCAATTCTTTCTTCCCTTAAGATTTCATGCGGTGTATCATATATCTGAAATACACAAAACTGGGATTGTAATTCATCCATGGCATCATGCTGTTTACCTGCATCTGCATTCAATAATACAGAGGAAACTCGTTTAACGGTCATCCTCG